>NC_057863.1:213215239-213578572 GCF_019393635.1 Dromiciops gliroides | reverse complement strand
GAAGTAGATTATTATTAGTAGTAATGACAGTAGTATTACAAATAGTAGTTGTAGTAGCCATAATAGTAGTCATAGTAGAAATAGAATAGTAGTAGTAGGCATAGGAGTAAAGTAATAGTAATAGTAGTAGTAATGACTATAGATTAGTAACAGTTGTAGTAGCAGTAGTATAAATAGTAGTAGTAGTCACAGTAATAGTAGTAGCAGCAGCAACAGTAGTGACTGACATTTATCTAGCTCTTTAAGGTTTTCAAGATGCATTTCATACACTCTCTCATTTGTACCTCACTATGACTCTGTGAAGTAGGTACTCACAGGCATTATTACACCTATTTTACAGAGATGGAAACTAAGGCACAGACAGGTTGTGACTTGCCTATGGTCATTTGGCTGGGAATGGTCAGAGATAGGATTAGAATTCAGGTCTTCTTGACTTCAACACTCCATCCACTAGAGAAGACAAAGCTATCGTCCAAATGACTTGACTTTTACAAAATACTCTTACCAAGCACATTTTATTTGTATTATTCCAGCTGTGTAGTATTGTCAGTGGATTGGAAAAGAGGCTTCTGATCCCAAGAGAAAAACCTTTCTTCAGTAAATGGTCAGTTTGGATCATTCAAAACTCTTTTGATGGGAGATTAACTCCAATGGATTTGAAAGGAATACTGCTTTTCAAGATTAATGTATCTCTAAGAAGTGGCTGGAGACCCATAAGTATGTCTAATGGAGCTATAATGTTCTCAAGCCTTTTGCACTAGGAATTTATATATGAGTGTTTTCATAATTCATTATTTTCTAGCAGCGTCATTCCCCACCTCATTCTCTCCTCCCTGCTCATCTAATTCATTTTTACTGTACTTTTGAACAAAGGAAAGGGGGCTAGGACTTCAAATGGTGATTAAAAATAAATATATAAATTTAAGCCGAACTAAATTAGGTGATTTAAGCACCCTTAAAAAAGAAAGTGGCTGTAGTTTCATTGATCTCTGGGAAATGTAGATAATGCAATTTTTTTACTGGACCAGCTCTCATTAATTTATAACACATGAGACAAGACTTCTTTGGCATGAATGCTTCTGTATTATAAACTATTCATTTGCCCACTGAGAATTATATTACTACCCATTAAAAACAAAAAGGCGGCATGATGTGGATAGAAGATGGTCCTTGGAATTAGGAAGGCCTAACATCCAATCCTGACCCTAATAAATACTGAGTGATGCTGAAAAAGTCTCTTAGCCTCTCAATGTTCCTAGGAAACTCTGGAGAACTCTAGACTGCAGAATTTCAGCTGTTCATACTGATAAGTTTCTTCACCTTAAGCTTCTTTTACCAATGAAATCACAGATATGGGCAAAACAAATTAAACTCCACGTGTGTGTGTGTGTGCGTGTGTGCGTGCGTGTGTGTGTGTGTGTGTGTGTGTGTGTGTGTGTGTGAGAGAGAGAGAGAGAGAATGTATATATCAAGCACATGGAAAAGGATTTTGCTGCCTAATAATGGCTATTCCTATCTGATAGAAGGGAAATAAAGTCCAGAAGGAGAGCGAGTCAGGCAATAAAAAACAGATATTGGAATGTTTTTCAGGTTCCCTACTCCTCTGCTCAGAACATGTTAGTGAAAGTGAACCTGGAGAAAATTTTCATGGCCATTTGCCGATTTTGTGTTATATAAATTGTGTCATGCTGTTATAGCTGTGTAGAGAGAACTAGATGGCATACTGGATAGAGAACTGTGGATAGAGTTCAAATCCTGCCTAACATACTTAACTAGTTGTGTGACAGCTAGTCACTTAACTTTCTCTCAGATTCAGTTTCTTCATCTGTAAAATGAGCATAATGAGAGCACCTACCTCTCCGGGGTTGTTGTGAGGACCAAATAAAATAACATGTGAAGTACTTTGTAAATCTTAAAATGCTACATAAATGCTAACTATTATTATACATAAAGAGTTTTTTCTTTGTTTAACACAGTGCCAGGCACATAGTAGATTTTTAATCAGTGCTTATTGATTTAACTGGTTTCACAGCATGCCAAGGCCAAAGCATCTCTCACCTAGCAGCCAGCTAATTAGTGACAGGATTCTCAGATACTTAGTTGGGTTAGTCCTTGGACAACATACAGATCACTTGGATTTTTCTCAAAGTCTTTAGAGGGTTTTTTGGTTTGTTTGTGTGTGTGTGTGTGTGTAAGGAAATGAGGGTTAGGTGACTTGCCCAGGATCACACAGCCATAAGTATCAAATGTCTGGAGTCAAATTTGAACTCAGGTCCTCCTGAATCCAGGGCTGGTACTTCATCCACTGTGCCAACTAGCTGCCCCCAAAGTCTTTACAGTTTTATAGAACATTTCTACAAAGGCCTTGCCTCACCAGAGCAACCTTCAAGGAACCTGGATCACTAGTATACCATGATAATGACAGAATTGAGCTTTGGGTTTTGGGGGGTTTGGGTTATTTGTGTTTGTTGTGTTTTGTTTGTTCATTTGTTTGTTTTGTTTTGAGAAAAATGAGGAAGCAAAGAAAGTGCCACAGTTTTGTACAGATGCTTTTGTTTTCAACATGTGCCTCAAATGAATGGAAATCTCACATAACTTTTTTGAGGGGCAGAAGTGATATGAATAACCAGTGCTTAGTGATCTCCATTCTGGGTCTGTACAGTCAGGGTTAATTCAGCTATTTGGGTTTGATACCACCTGAAAAGGGTCATTACTACTTGAAAGGTCACCAAAAACCCATTTGTACATTCTTCATGGAAAGTTAATGCATTTAAAATATGCCAGCCAGAATCTAATCAAATAATTACTGTATAGCACAAATTCTCACAAAATGTTATTTATATTTTAAGTATAAATAACTAATGCTGGTTCTTGAGAACTTCCTCCTGTGTAGCATGTGTATTGATTGCAATGACTGAGGAATCAAAAGTTCAAGCTTCTGAGCATATCAATTTATTAAGCAATGCATGCCAATTGCATAATAAATCGGGAACAAGGCTCCTCAGCTTGGCACTGGATCCTGAATATAGGGAGAGACATATATTTTTGCATTAAAAGAAAACAATTAACAAGTTATAAGCCAGGATACAAGGTTAGGTAATCTGATTTCTAATTGGAAAAAAGATTAGGGGTTTTCTAAATTGGAGAGAGAGAGGTGAGTGAACAGGTGCAATTCCCTGAGATAAAAAAGAGGTGTCATCCCCACTACCACCACCAAGTGTCTATATTCGTTAAAAGAACAGTAACTGAACAGTACAGGACGAGTCTTCAGACAAGACATATGGCTTGCTTAAGATGCATAATTGTGAGAAAACTCCTTGCACCAATCTTTGTATTTGACTGATTTTCTGGTCAGGACAACATATGTCCTTAGTTAAGGGTTACTAAACAACAGGCAGAGTGTTCCCGTTTCCTAGCCATGAAGGATTAGGTTCAAACAATACGATAAAGTTTTCTCACAATTCCCAGAATTGAACAAAGTTTTCTCACAAACCATAATTGAATAGCAAGGGAACTGAGCTAGATCCAGAATTTAGTCACAAGATGGAGTTAGTGTGGCTCATTCAATTCCCACAATTCCCTCGTTCCTCAAACACACACACACACACACACACACACACACACACAAATCTCACTCCAATCCACCTTTTCAGTCTTATCTCATGTTGTTGTTGTTCTCTCATTCAGTTGTACCGAACTCTTTGTGACCCCATGGATCATAGCATACTACTGCTGCCCATGGGTTTTGCCATTTCCTCCTCCAATGAATTAAGGCAAAAAGAGGTTAAGTGACTTTCCCAGGGTCACACAGCTAGTCAGTGTCTGAGGCCAGATTTAGGACTCAAATGATCTTCTTGAGTCCAGGGCCAGTGCTCTATCCACTGAGCCATCACATTTTATCTCCTTAGAACTTTTAGCCTAGTTATTTGTGTGTCTTTCCCCTACTCCTTTAATAAGTTACTTGAGAGTAGCTTCTCTGTGGGAACTATCCCTACATCCCTAGCTCCTAGCTACTCATCCCTGATCACGGGAAGTGTGTGTGGGGGGGGGTGGAGGGGGGGTAGGGAGGATAAAGAAAGAGAATAAGAGATAAGTAAAGAGAAGCAGAAAAATCTTGAATTTAGATTGAATAAATACACAATTAAAATTTTGCTCAAACTTGGTTTTAGCCATTATTTATTTATTATTTTTTAAAAAATTTAGCTATTATTGCTTTGATGTTAAAATTGTGAGGCTGTAAACAAGAAATTGGTTACTTGGATTAATCCAGTATAAGGTTCTAGAGGTTCTGCTATTAGTTCCTGTGGAAAAGTGATGAATTTAGGGTAGTAGCACCTGGGTTTAAAAACTGGCTCTGCCACTTACTATCTGTGACTTTGAGCATGTCACTGTACTTTCCTCATCTGAAAATAACTAGATGATTTCTAAAGTCCTTTCCAGCCCTTAATCTATGATAAGAAACAAGGGAAGACACATTTATGTAGTACCAGGAATTTTGCAAATATTATTTTCCCCCGAAAGGAAAGTGTTATTATTATCCCCAATTTACAGTTAAGGAAATTAAAGTTGAGAGAGGTTAAAAGACTTGCCCAGAGTCATACCCAGTAAGTGTCTGAGGTCAAATTCAAACTCAGGTCTTTCTGACTGCAGGCCCAGCACTCTATCCCCTATAGCACCTAGTTGCCTCTAATATCATGACCTGGCTTCATCAGATTTATAATTCCTTCTCCTTGCAGGTATAACCACTGTGCTGACAATGTCCACTGTTATCACTGGAGCCAGTGCCTCTATGCCTCAGGTGTCTTATATCAAAGCTGTGGATATTTACTTATGGGTCAGTTTTCTCTTTGTGTTCCTGTCCGTCATTGAGTACGCAGCCGTGAATTACCTCACCACAGTGGAAGAAAGGAAGCAATTTAAAAAGAGAGGGAAGGTACAACCTGGAATATTTGCTTTTCCTGTGTGATTCTTTTGGAAAAAGTCCAGACTTGTGTCCAAACACTGACTGACAGCATCATAAGCCCAAGTTGTTAAGCCTTTGTTCCTTCATTTTCCTTCACAAAATACAAGTTTATAGAGTGAGGGCAATTGTTGCTGATGTAAGGATATACTAAAAGTCCTTTAGCATCCTGGTTTGATCAGGGATGATTACTCTTCCCTCATCCATGAACAGGCCATATCTTAAAATGTAGTCTAGAGTAGAAGAGGAAGAGCTGGCTATTGTATAAACAGTAATTCCAGTTTCCTTCTTCTTCTAATAGATCAGTATCTTCAGGGCTTATTTTTTGTTTCATGTTCACTAGAAGTGGGGAGGAAATAGTGAAGGTAGGGACTTTAAGATTAAAGAATCATAGACCAGAAGTTGGAAGGAACCTCAGAGGCCATTTAGTTCACCCTCCTCATTTGGCCAGTGGGGAAACTGAGGCCAAAGCAGTCAAGAAACTCAACCAAGGGCACAGAAGTAGTAAGTAGAAGTAGGATTTGAACCTAATTCCTCCGACTCCAAATTCAGCGTCCTGTTCGCTGAATTTTGGGCAGCTGGGTGACACAGTCAATAGAGTGCTGGGCCTGGAGTCAGGAAGTCTCATGTTCCAGAGTTCAAATCCAGCCTCAGACACTAACTAGCTGTGTAACCCTGGACAAGTCACTTAACCCTGTTTGCCTCAGTTTCCTCGTCTGCAAAATGAACTAGAGAAAGGCATGGCAAGCCATTCCAGTACCTTTGCCAAGAAACCCCCAAATAGGGTCTGGAAGCACACAACTGAAATGAGTGAACAACAACCACAACCACTGAATTTCATCTTCTCCCAATCATATAAAAAGGTGATAGTGCCTTTCCTGGGCTGAAAGGAAAATAATCAAGTGCTTTGAAAAGATTAGCTATCCCATCTCTTTCTCCCCTTATAGAAACTCATAAATTCAGAGAATCGTAGACAGAAATCTTGAAAAGACCCTAAAAGTTGTATAGTCCAAAGGGGACTTTAACAGATAAGGAAAGAGAGACACAGAAAGCTTAGGTGACCTGATTAGTGTCATCCATGTTGCAAGAAATAAACCCAGGATCATGACCCTGCATCCTTTCGAAAACTCTTCCAACTACTCCAAGATAATTCTCTATGGCTTACTCAACGAAGCATGAATATGCAGTAAATGAGTCAAAGGACCTTGGGTTCAAAACCTGGCTCTGATACTTGTTACCTGGAAACCATGTTAAAGTCTCCTAAGGTCACTGGGTCTCCATTTGCTCATCTGTAAAAATGAAAGTGATGAGGCCTAAATCCTAAAGACCTAAATCCCATGAAATGCCAAATGGGTAACTTACTGCCCCACCCCTGCTTCCCCTATTCCATTGTCAAAAGAGTGTGTATATGTGTGTGTCTGTTGAGGGTTAAGGGAAGGGGCATTTAAATAATCTGTTGTTTCAGAAATGGAAGAAAAACTCTGGAAATAATATCTTGCCTTTATATAGTAATTTAAAGTTTTCATAGTACTTTCCTTATAATAAATGCCTCTGTTAGAAAGGTTAGGAAAGTTTTATTAACCCTATTTTACGAATGGGGAAATAAAAATCTCTTAAAGGCCCTAGATCACACAGCTAATACAATTTTGGGATGGCAGGGCAATGACGGTTAAGTGACTTGCCCAGGGTCACACAGCTAGTAAGCGTCAAGTGTCTGAGACAGGATTTAAACTCAGGTCCTCCTGAATCCAGGGCTGGTGCTTTATCCACGGTGCCACCTAGCTGCCCCACTGGCTAATAGAATTCTTAGATAAAATTTGAACTCAGGCTTATTGGAGTCCAAGCCTAGTATACTATCTGTTACACCATAATCCTACTTAAGGAATACAGAAATAGCTGACTCAAGGTACAAACTCCCAGAAAACTGAATTCAACTCAATTCAATTCAGTAAATATGTATCAAATAACTCTGATCTGCAAAACGTCATGCTATGTGCTATAGAATGTATAAAGGCATTCAAGACCTACCCTCAAGTGACATAACTTAATAGGCTTGGGGAAGGTTATGAAAAGGAAACATGTAATTAAAATACAAGGTATATGTTCAGTTGTATCTGATTCTTCATGACACATTTTGGGGTTTTCTTGGAGAAGATACTGGAGTAGTTTGCCATTTCCCTCTCCAGCTCATTTTACAGATGAGGTAACTGAGGCAAATAGTGTTAAGTGACTTGCCCAAGGTCACACAACCAATAAGTGTCTGAGGCCAGATTTGAACACAGGAAGATGAATCTTCCTTATTCTAAGCCCCATGCTCTATCCACTGCACCAGCTAGCTTAGCTTCCCTTAAAATGCAAGGTAGGATCATAGAAGTACTATATTAAAATGTGAGATAGTGGTAATAATAAGAATAGCTAACATTTATATAGGACTTTATTATTACCTCCATTTTGCAGAGAAGGTAACTGATGGAGACAAAGGTTAAATGACTTGCCAAGGGTCTCATAGCTAGTAAAAATGTGAGGCTGGATTTGAATTCAGGGCTTCCTGACTCTAGATCCAACACTCTAGCCAGTGAGCCACCTAGATATCTCTGTAGTGGTGGTCCATAACAGGAATTAAAGAAGCAAGACATTGAGAGGGAGTGTGGAGGGGTCATGTCAGTGATAAGAGAGGATGAGGCAAGTTTGGCCTGTTTATGATCTTTTTCATCTCAAAAAATGTTTTCCCGTACAGTACCTGAATTTTTCATTTTTCTTTATTCTACTACCTGAAATTTTGCCACCCAGAGATTCATTTGAACTAGTATGCATACTCTTCTTTTTTTAAGCAAATGTCTTTGGGAGAGTAGGGCTTTCAGTCACTCACATTTTAGTGATCATTCATACAGTTAGATCTCTTTCTGTTAAACATAGCACTGAGACTAGCAGCAATGAGGGAATAGGGGATTTTAATTTAGGCATGGATGCATGTGTGTGTATATACATACACACATATATGTACATGTGTGTGAATACATACGTGTTTCTTTTTAGGAGAGTGTAAAGTCCTTGAGGAGACAAGTGCCTAAATCATTGCCTTGCCCATAGCTGGCATTTCATAAATGCTAAATGTATATCTATTAGAATTGTGATTATTAAAAATATGAAAGACATAGTTCCGGGTAATTTAATCATTTTTATTAGTAGGCCAGCAGGTTATTAATAAAAGAAGGGGGATTGGCCATTTCTCTCAGGCCAAAGACTCCTAATGGCAGTAGGGCCTCATTTCATATACCCTTCCAACTGTAGGAGGTCGATCACATAGCAATCAAATCTATTTGGTTGACATGATTTGGAGGTGGGTTATATTAAAATGAAGTCCTGGGATACATGGCATCAGAGAAAGAATGCCAGACCCTTCACCCAAAATAGTTTCCATCTAGGTGTAGTTGTGCAGGCCAAAGTTCTTCAGCTATCTAGACAAAAGGATCTGTGTCCACCCGATGCTACTTTGTAAACTTGGCTCCAGCTTGACCCAGATGAAGAGATTTGATGGAATCTCTCAAGGAGAATTTGCCTTTGTTGGGGGAAGGGAAAGGACTAAGAAAGAAGGGGAGATCACTGGATTCCCCAAGATATTGATTATTAATAATTATTTCTCACAGAATGTAAGCTCCTTATGAATAGGTATTTTTTTTTTCATTCCTTGTATTTGTATCTCATTAGCTTAGCACATTTTGTAGTAGGAGAAATGGTTGGTTTTGTACAATTCAGTTCTTGGGAATGAGGAGTAGGGCAGATATAGTTGTGGTGTTTCAGTAAGGGATTTAGGAAGGTAGAAAGGGATGACATGCCAGAAGAAAGGATGCAGAAAGGGAAAATAAATTTGTCAAAGGCAAATTACCTATTTAAAAATTTAGCTTTTGAGAAAGGGAAACTTTCTTAATTCACATTTGTTGTTGTTATTGAATCATTTCAGTTGTGTCTTACTCTTCAGGACCCCATTTGGGATTTTCTTGGCAAAGATGCTGGAGTGGTTTGCCATTTCCTTCTCCAGCTCATTTTATAGATGAGGAAATAAGGTTAAGTGACTTGCCCAGGGTCACACATCTAGTAAGTGTCTGAGGACAGATTTGAACTCATGAAAATGAGTCTTCTGATTCCAAGCCCAGTGCTTCTACATCTACAGTCTCCTCCAAAGACCCAGGATTCAGTTCTGTACTAATGACATTAAAATCCTGAGATCCTTTTCAAAAGGATGTTGTCCAACTGTGTTGCCTCTATGTTATACATGTGAAGTTTATTTTTTGAACTCCAGTTCAACATTTATCCTGGTTAAATTTCATCTTATTGGATTCAATCCAAACTTGTAGCCTGTCAAGATCTCTTTGGATCCTCCTTTGGTTATACAATGAATGTATTTCCTGTCCTCAGTTCAATGTCATCTACAAATATAAATAAACAAAGGACTCATAGATGAGAATATGTTCATTTGGAGGTAGGAAAGATAATGGGAATTTACTACATAAGCTTGGCAGGAGACTGTATTAGATCAATGTCAAATGGCAGTAATATAAGCTCATATAGTATTTTTTAAGTCATAAAAATTCTCCATAGAAATGACCATTTGTCTTTTGAAAAAATCTTTGAGAAAAAAGATCAACTTTGATGACTATTCCCATTTGATAGGGAAGGAAAATGAGGCTCCACGGTAGTGAATAACTTGCTTGTGTCACACAGAAAATTAATGACTAAAACAGATTCCTTTAAAAAGATCCCAGATTCCTTTAAATTAAACAAAATTTTATTTAAAGAAATAAACAGCAATTCAATAAATCTTAATTATTGATTAAAATCTGTCACTTTTTTATCCATGCAACCACACTGCCCCATTTGTCTGCTCCATTTTATAACTCATGGTACTCACAAGCATTAACTCTTTTTTTTTTTTAATCAGATTTCTGGAATATATAACATTGAGGCAGTACAAGCAATGGCATTTGATGGCTGTTACCATGACAGCGAGACTGATATTGACCTGACCCCCTTTTCTATACATTCGGAAGAGTACTCAGTGAACAGCAAAAACCCCAGCATTCCCAACACTGATTCAGCTCAGCTCAAGAGGAAGAAGTCTTTGAGAGGCCATGTTGGCAGAATCATTCTTAAGAACAATCATGTCATTGACACATATTCTCGGATTGTATTTCCTGCCATGTTTATTGTATTTAATTTTTTTTATTGGGGCTTCTATGTATGAACAGAGATTACTGGGAGCCAGGTTATGTAAAAGTCATCCCTGTGTTCACTAGAGAATTAACAGAATTGGAAGAAGAACAAGTTTCCCCAGTTCCCCTGGATTGGAAGGACCCCAACATTACATTTGGAATGTATAATGGATATGTGTGTGTAGCATCCAGGGATCCTCTCACCTCTGGACCTTCAGAGAGCTAACCCAGGTTCTAGGCATTTGTTAATCAGAATCCTCTCTATACTGTTGTCCACAAGCCCCCAGTGGTGTATTTACTTTTTAAAAAAAATTTTGTGGGGCAATGAGGGTTAAGTGACTTGCCCAAGGACATGCAGCTAGTAAGTGTCAAGTGAATGAGACTGGATTTGAACTCAGGTCCTCCTGAATCCAGGCCTGGTGTTTTATTCACTGTGCCACCTAGCTGCCCTGGTGTATTTACTTTTAATAGTATTCCATAGGACATACTTTGTTCAAAGCAAATACATTTAAGGAAATGACGTAATAATAAATTAACATTCTTCTCATAAACTTAAATCTCACTCTCCCACAAAATATATATATATATATATATATATATATATACCCTTAATAAGAATAGACATGCATAGGAAGGACATGCAATACTGACTATTCTGACCCCCATGGCCTGAAGGTCAGGTATATTATGTTTCACTATTCCCCCAGGTTTTCTGGTACCTTTAAAGAAGTTTAGGGGTATCCAGATTCACTTTCATTGGCTCCAGTCTCTGCTAATGGTATTCCTTCAAGTGTAGAGAAGTCCCCTGAACCCCAGTTCCATTTAGTCACTAATAGTTGGATTAACTTTTACAGAGCAATATTTACTTCAAAAGTATAACAACTACTTACACATAGTCTCTAACATATAGGGCATAATTCCTCAGTTTCTGGGGAGAAGAGGGTTAATTTCATAGCTTATCTCACTTCTTATATAGCATAGTCCCATTTCCAGGTCCAAAACCCACCTTGGACTCAAGGCTCAGGTCTCAGGGCTTCCCTGCCAAGCTGACTAGCTACAAGGATTCCCCCTGGAATCCTAACCCCAAGACTGTCATAGCTCAAACACCTGGGTCTGTGGGGATTACCACCTGTACCTGAAACTGAGAACAAATGAAACAAAACAAAAACAGAAACACCCTAAAGCCACGGGACTAAAAAAGAAAGAAACCTTCCACCCTTCCAGTTCAGTCAAGGCACCAGCACTTAGAGTTCATCTTCACCCACACAGGAAAAAGAGCGCACACAACAAAGAGAAAAGAGAGTGAGACGTTCCCAATTTGACATTTTAAAAGATGTACCATGTTCTGGCTCCACAACTCTTCAGGGGAAGCTATTCCCACTCATGTAGTAAAACATGTAGTAAAACTTCTCAGAGGCAGATTCCCTGGCATTTTCCAAGTTCTTGCCCTCCATTTGAGGTGATCTGGGAATGCTCATAGTCCCCCTTACACTTACACACACACACACACCCCACAAATCCAGGAAACCTGTGCTCAATATAGACATTCAAGGACCCCTCATGCCTTAGATATTGCAAAATAACTGATGCCTTCTTACTGACACCATCATGTTGATGTCTTCTGGGCCTGTTTTCCATTCGAAATGGTACTCAACTTCTCCAGGCCAGGAACCATATCTTTACTCCTCCCCAAAACCTCACATCTCCACTGCTCTTTGCCAATCCTCAGTTGGCCAGCTAGCTTCAGTGCCCCCTTAATAATATTTCCACCACTCACTATGGGGAAGTAGAAACATTTATTAAATACCTCCCATGTGCTAGGCACTGTGCTAACCATGAAACTTACAAATATGTTCTTTTTATTCTCTCTGCTATCTGACATTATTATTTCATCTTTCATTTGCCTTAAGACTGGCCAGAAGCCCACTTTCGTTCTTAAATATTTCCATACTCTGGGCAGCTAGGTGGCGAAGTGGATAGAGCACCAGCCCTGGATTCAGGAGGACCTGAGTTCAAATCCTGCCTCAGACACTTGACACTTACTAGCTGTATGACCCTGGGCAAGTCACTTAACCCCAGTTGCCTCACCAAAAAAAAAAAAAATGACATACTCTTTTGGGCAAATATTCACAAGAGTATATTTCTCAACTGGAAAAAAGACCAGAGGGAAACTGTGAGGAGGGACTTGTTTTCAACACTACCCCCACTACCATCCACCCATGCACCTCTGTGCTTTGTAAATCACAAGGGCTAGATTGGATGAAGAAGGCTGAAAAGGTTGGGGACTTCCATCCCACATTCCTCAGCAATGAATCACACCCCAGCATATCTGTGTCTGTATTAAATACACATATATGTATGTGTATATATGCATATGTGTATAGACATGTAGGTGTGGAGGAGACAGACAGGCAGACAGAATGAGGAGCTGGTTCTGCCTCAGAACTTCTCTCCTTGGTTTCCTTCTTCACATTCTCCAGCCCAGCCCTTTCTGAGTCTAGGCATGGGCAGCTCTGGGTTCAGCTTACTGAAGCTTACCTTGCACAAGCTGAATGTCAGATGAAGGGCCAAAAGGAAAAAGCAAGGACTCTATGCTGCACCTGGGAGTGAGAGGCTTGGGCTAGAGATAGGGTGACAGAAATCCTCCTCAGTCCTTCCAGCAAGTCCATATTCCCTCAGATATTGTTACTCCTTCCCATAAGGGTAGTGTGGCCTGTCCTCAAACCCCAGGTCTCAACCTTGCATCTCCCTCATTCACATCTTTCCTTTCTTTCCTACCCAGCCTCACTATACATCCAGCTCCTGTGGTCAAAGTGAAGTTGAGGGGCTCCCAGACTGGTTTTCAGAGTGATCGTATTGTGACTAATGATCAGACATTTGGCCTGACAGCTGGGGTACCCTGTGCCCTACTACTCCTCACTTCATGTAATATATTAGCAAGGGTCCCCTGACACTGTTATGTGTTTACTCTCTCCCTACCAGTAGTAAGCACTTTTGCAGATGCATGCTGGTCAGATTCATGACAGCAGATTGTCCTCAAGTCTAAATTCCTGCAGAAACAGTACTGAAGGAATGTCCTGGGGGGAAAGGGGAAGAGAAGAGAACAAGTATTCATTAAGCACCTAATATGCACTACAAGTTTTCCAAATATTATCTCATTTGCTATATGAGGTAGGTGCTATTATTATCCTTTTTTACAGCTGAGGAAACTGAGGCAGACAATGGTTAAGTGACTTTCCCTGGGGCATTTGGCTAATAGTATCTGTGACTGAATTTAAACTCAAGTTTCCTGATTCTGGGTCCAGTTCTATATTCACTGAGCTTTCTAGCTGTGAAAGGGAGAGGAGCAATAGACTTAATCATAGTAACCACATCTAAACAACCTGCCCAGGGGCAGCTAGATGGCGCAGTGGTTAAAGCATTGGCCCTGCATTCAGGAGTACCTGAGTTCAAATCTGACCTCAGATACTTAACACTTACTAGCTGTGTGACCCTGGGCAAGTCACTTAACCCTCATTGCCTCACTAAAAAAAAAAAAAAAAAAAAAAAAAAAAAACCTGCCCAGAAGCCTAAAGGAGTAGCTTTGAAGCATACCAAACTTAAAGACAGAAATAATCTGGATATGGAGAGAATTTGGCTTAATAATTAGAAATCACAGGGAATTAAATTTCTTGGGGGAAAAAAATCACATATATTTTAATGCATTCTGGATTCAAACACTGATTCTCCATACTTCCTCAGTTTAAGTTCTACAATGCCAAAAAGTGTGTCAGTTTGTTCACCAGACAGCTTCCTCTTCTCAGGACAGCAGACTTGAAGCAGTTTCTCTACTGCAATGTGATGAGTACATTTACTGGAATGAGTTTTATTTTAAGAGAGGCCCTGGATCCCATATTTACCTCAAATCCACTCAGAAGTCTCTTCCTACTTCACTCTTTCCTTTTAAATGACTGAGCGAATGAGTATTTGTTGTGCCTGGCAAATCTTGAAAGATCCATCAATATTCATAGTTAAAGTGTAGCTCTGATATTTGTGTTTCATATCAAAATACTGAAGGTGTTACTGGGATGGGGACTCAAAGAAAAGAGAAAAAAAAAACGCAAACAAATAAAGAAGCAATCATCCTAGAAAAATGAAATACAGCTAGCCTATGGCGCGTGGGATTGCCTTTGATCAAAACCTTAGTCTCTTTGGTAGAATCAAGTAAATCAGGGCAACAGGGTATTAAAGAAATGTTCATTTAAGAGAAAATCTCAAATGATCAACATTCACTTCCCAAATTGAAGATGCTCCTGTTTCCTGTGATGGTAATTTTACAAAATAGATTAAACACAAAACTGAGTACTTGTTAGGCTGGATAATGTTTTCTGCTGATGTTCCTGGTGGGGGATGTGAGGAAAGGGAATAAAGTTGAAAGTATGAACCATTTTCAACTTGGGTTTTTGTTTTCATGTGATCTTTTCAAAGAATGACCACAAAATTAATCAAAATTATTGGAGGGAACTATTTTTGTGACACCATGGAAAGAGAAAGAAGTAATTTTCTATGTTTGCCTTCCTTAAAATAGGCCTGTTTTTTGCCTATGAATAAAGGCAACTCATATACCTGGGTGAAGAAAAGAAACACAGTCCTCCCTCTTTTTACACTCCTCATTCCTTTTTCTAAACAGGTTTATAATGATCCATATTCAACCTACTTTTAACACCTCTAATTTATGCAATAGTATTCTAGACATTAACATCTACAGAAAACCATTGACAGTTGAGCCAACCTAATTAAGTCTCTACGGCTATAAACACACACACACACATATATATATATACATATACATGTATATACATATACATATGCATGCACACATACACACATATGCATGCACACATACACATATGCACATACATACACATACGCATGCATAAAATAGTTAGCAATCTGAAAGGTAAAGGGAAATTCCTAACTGGGATTCCTTACAACAATAAAATCACAAGTCACACACCCCCTCAAAAAAAAATTTAAACCCCCTCTCCCCATCTTATTGTGGTTTGACATTTTCCTTAACTTTTTTTTTCAGGGCAATGAGGGTTAAGTGACTTGCCCAGGGTCACACAGCTAGTAAGTGTCAAGTGTCTGAGGATGGTTTTGAACTCAGGTCCTATTGAATCCAGAGCCAGTGCTTCATCCACTGTGCCACCTAGCTGCCCCCATCCTTAATTTTTTTAAGGCTTGATTTTATGGTGATAAAAATTTATTTGGATTATGATTTTTAAATATTGGACCAGATTAATATACTAGGTGGGCCTTTGGGAAATTCCTGTAAGCAAAGCCGCTCACTACAGCTGGATTAAAGTCTGTGGTTTTGATTCCATTGTGTATCCATTTAAAGCCAAACAAAGTTGAGTCTAGGAAAGAGCTATAGGAAATTGTCAATATCTACACTATTTTCCCTACCTTTTTTTCTTTGTTCTGGAGCTAGTTTCTTAAGCTTTTCTACTTTGCCTTCTTTGTTTTAACCATAACTTTCAGAATGTATATTTCCCTTGAACATTGCCCTTTCATAAGTGTTAATATAAACATATTTCTTCTTACATCTGGCAATCCAAATGAATGAATATCTCTCAAACTAAGTATATATTCTGTATGGTCCTGAGAAGCATTAAAGGGCTACCACTGGCCAATCAAATTTGGATTCTGTTCATTTATTTTTTAAAAGTCATATCCCATTTTCTATAATAAATATTTAACATTAAATGTTGAAAAAACTCCAGGGAATCACCAAGGCATTCAAAGGGAGCTCATAGGCCCTTAGGGAATTTCCTCCTACCATTTCTTCACCCATAAAGGAAACAAGCATTTATTCATTAAATGCTTATGTAACAGACACTGAATTAAAAGTTTTTTAAAAATTATCTCATTTGAGCCTTATGACAACCCTTTTAAGTTTATTCTTACTTTATAGTTGAGGAAACTGAGGTAGACAGGAGTTAAATGAGTTTGCCCAGGGTCATATGGCTAGTGTCTGAGGCCCAATTTGAATTCCGGTCTTCTGTGTCTGCTCTGTGCACTGTGGTACCATCTACCCACTGAGGACATCCCTTGTTCTTATTAAATTTTATTAACAGGAGCAATTTTAATTAAAGAACAATAAATGTTCTATTCCAAATCTTACATAAGTGAAACTGAAAATTCCAACTGCCTGGAGAAGACATTAATGGTGGACACTATGTAAGTAAGAATCTTCTAATTTTTGTTTTCACCGAACTGATTTATCACAATCCTAAACAGATGGTCAATGATTGCTTCAGTGAGGGATAAGTCCAGAATGAAATGCAGGGATTTTAGAAAAAATAATCTGCTTTCAAAGATTACAAAAAAAGCTAGTCCAAGCCTGTAAGCATCCTAAACATAGCAGTGGGAAATTTCATAGTGGCTAATTTTGAAGTCCTAAGAATTGAAGAATTTTATTGCAACTGTGGGAAATTTGGGTCTTTTATTTATGTTCATGTTGAAAGAAAGGATATCAGACATAGCACAATACATTTTAAGTTATACAGTGTAGATATAGATTTGTGGAACAGATTTTAAATGAAAGAATACAAAATAGAAATCTTTTCATGAGGAAAGAAACTTGTCCATTTGTTTTAGCTTCACTTAGATATGGGCAGCTACTCTTTCTCTGCAGAATGGACACTTTCCACATTTCTCAGAAAGGCTTGAGATGTCTGTTTTGTCCCCTTTACCCCGACCCAAGTTCAGAGGAACATGTTCGTCCATTTCTTATTTCTCAAAGGAACTTTCTGTGTTTATTCAATTAGCATGTTTGCATTTCAAAGTTTCTGCACTAGTTTGGGTTTTATATCAGAAATGTTTTGTTGTTCTCTATTCTAAAGATACATTTCCCCCTCATACCACATGTAGAATTGCACTCAGTTTTCCAAGGTAAGGCATTGTCAGGTGTAAGCCTTTTTCTCTTCATTACATGCCTTTTGGCCAAGACATTTTGTTCACTGAGGTTTTTTTGTGTGTGTGTGTAGAATTATTTTCTTCTTGGTTTACTTTGAATGTTTCTTTTAACCAGCAGTATTAATTAGTTTCTGGTTGTTTTTTCTTGGTTATTCATATTTCAAGCTTTAGTTCTTGGATTTAAACTCTGAGCCAAGTGTACTTCTAACTCCTCAGCACCCTTAGATGGGTTGGGTAAGGTCTCTGTCACCTCTATCGTCTGCACCCTCCTGGCATTGCCATTATGAATGAGGTGGCTGGTACTAAAGACCCCACCTGCATCTCAGTCCCTGACTTCTGTCTCAATCTCCTGGTGGTCCACAAAGGATGCTAGCCTCAGTCCTACTTGTCTCCCACACTTGCACAATCCCCTATCAGTAATTAATTCTGTCTTCTGTGTTCAGATAATAGAGGTTGCACTGATTTCAGGATTCCCAAGGAACCTGGGCACCAATCAGCTGCTTGGACCCCGATGATGATCCCAAATCTTTGCGAAGTGCACAGGGAGGCTCCTTGCATTTGCCCTATAGGGACAAGCTATGGAATCTGGTTTCAGGTCCCCAATGAACAGAATTCATGATGATTTAACCTCCCTCCCCTCTAACCCTTGCAGGGGAGTCATTTAGAGAACCAGCTGGCTTCAGGCCCAATTAAGTGAGCTCATGCTGTCTTCTC
This sequence comes from Dromiciops gliroides, assembly GCF_019393635.1. Taxonomy (NCBI): domain Eukaryota; kingdom Metazoa; phylum Chordata; class Mammalia; order Microbiotheria; family Microbiotheriidae; genus Dromiciops; species Dromiciops gliroides. The sequence continues at coordinate 213,560,728 of NC_057863.1, read as the reverse complement.
TGGTCCTACCCACATTCTACCAGCTTCCAGTTTGTTTTCTCAGGTTTATACTGGCATCCCTAGGGTGCTTCCTGGCTAAGAGTCCTTTGGCTTGGGAGTTACTTAGCTGAGCTCATTCTGGCTTTCCTCCCTTGCATTTTTTAACCTCTGACCATCTCTTTGCAGTTCTAGACCAGATATAAGAGCTTCCTTCTATTTCTTGTTAGTTTTCTTCATCATTGTTCTACCTAGGGTCCTTTTAAGGTATTTAATTGAGGCATGTGTTCGAGAACTATGCCTCTTTAAACTTTTACATCATCATCTTTACAGGAAGATCAAATCTGGGTTTTTGTTTTGTTTTTGTTTTTGTTTTTGTTTTTTAGTGAGGCAATCGGGGTTAAGTGACTTGCCCAGGGTCACACAGCTAGTAAGTGTTAAGTGTCTGAGGCCGGATTTGAACTCAGGTACTCCTGACTCCAGGGCCGGTGCTCTATCCACCGTGCCATCTAGCTGCCCCAAATCTGGGTTTTTTAAAGGGTATATCATTTCTTTCAATCACAGCAAATCTAGAATCTATTGGAATCCATCCCCACAGGTTATCTGTCCCTCCAGGGACTATATAGAAAACTCCTGGGACGTGTAGTTTTAACTTTCCTGGAATCATCACAGATAACAGTGTAGAAAGGGAGAGCAGATGGTGGAGAAGCAGCTGGGAGCTGCAACATAACAGCAGCAGCAGCAGCAATGATGTCATTTCCCAACCCAGGCTAAAGGGGAGATGTGGGAACTTATGGGAGTTATCAGAGGGGTATAGACAGTATCCTGATTGATGGTGCCTGGTATCCATTTCAGAGCTAGTTTCCTTACTCTGCTATAAGTTGTTATTGGGTTTGGGTTTTGTTTTTTTTTTATGACCTAATTTTGTTTCTCATAAACATCTGTGATCAACTTATACATATGAATTTCCTGTGTGAATTTGCTAGAATTCTGGGTCGTGGCAGGATAATGCTGGTAGCTTCAGGCACACAGAAAGAAAATGACTAGGAAGCTTCCTTCCTAGCTCAGGGCTGGGATCTCAATCATGGTCCAAATGTTAGAGAATCTCTCTAAATGGAAGTATATTTTATGAGCCCTTGGGTTTTATATAGGTATAGATATGTAGGGTATGGGTATGTAAATGCATATGCATATTTATGTACACGTATATCTGCATACACATGTATAACATTATTTTTTTTTTAAGTGAGGCAATTGGGGTTAAGTGACTTGCCCAGGGTCACACAGCTGGTAAATGTTAAGTGTCTGAGGCTGGATTTGAACTCAGGTACTCCTGACTCCAAGGCCAGTGCTCTATCCACTGCGCCACCTAGCTGCCCCAACATTATTGATAATATTATGCATACATACATACATTATCAATTCCCAAGAACTGAACTAAAATGGAATCTGAGCTTTGTTGTTGATGATAATGTTTTCTGTCTGTTCTTCATAAATTAAATATAGAATTTTGATTTGGAGAAGGTAAGAGGAAGTACCTCCCTCCTTTCAGTAGAGAGGTGAGGGGACTACAGTTAAAAATGCTACATACAGGGGCAGCTAGATGGCGCAGTGGTTAAAGCACCAGCCCTGGATTCAGGAGTACCTGAGTTCAAATCCGGCCTCAGACACTTGACACTTACTAGCTGTGTGACCCTGGGCAAGTCACTTAACCCCAATTGCCTGACTAAAAAAAAAAAAATGCTACATACACTGTGAGATCAGTAAAATCTGAAAAATCTAATAAAAAGCTGTTAAATGTTTAACATCGATTCTCCAGGAAAGTTTATTGGACACATTTTCAAGTTTAAATTGCATTATAAACATTTTCTCTATCACTTTCTTAAGTAAATTAAGTCCTGGTTTGTAGCTAATTTCCAAGGTGTGAATGCTCACCTTGAAAATGTAACAATTATCTCATTCCAGTAGTTCAAGCTGACTCCATTATCTGACATTTCAAATGTCAGATAATCAACATGTCAGATAGATTCACTTAACTGCTTTACTTTACCTCAAGGGAGAGTTTTTTAGGCAGAGAGGAGTATATTTGGAAATGCCCATGATATTTTTAAAAAGGCATCTATAAGAAACTTGAAGAGAAATACATGCTCTAATAACTCCAAACTTAGAAGTCTTTTAAAGGTCATAATGAATGGAAGGCTATGGTCATATATGAATGCATTTTTTTTCTAGATTTAACTTATTATATCACATTAGTGTATATATACACACAAATAAAAACAGATCTATTTGAGTATTTACATATGTGTATATATAACATGTGTACAGCACATATGTATGTATCTTTTATGTATATACATTTATCCATATATTTATGTATATGGATATACATGTAAATGATCAACTATATACATGTATCTATATCTATACATGTACATAGATTACACATATAATATATGTGTGTGTATGTATGTGTGTGTGTGTGTGTGTGTGTGTAAATACATAAACACTCAAATGGATCTATTATCTCATTACCTTGGGAATTTTCTCCCAAGAGATTGACACAAATGATCACAAACCAGCCAGGCATACTCATCTGTCATCTGTGTTCACCACAGGGGATCCACCCAATGTGCTAGAAGCCATCTTTGTTCCTGTCTCCTGACATCTAGATGGTATCAGTGGAGCATTCTGGCCATTTATCTACCTTGTCATGCTTTTATGGGTCCAAAAGGTCTTTCATGAACTTCCTCTGTAATATCTTGTACTCCTGTTCTTCAGAATTCACCATTGGTTTAATGTTATATCCCACTCCAAACCACATCCACTATGTGGCTTTCTCTTGCCTTCTGATCATGGTCACATCTGGTTCTTTGGAAACAGTAGTGTTCCAGGTCTTGCTAAACACACAGAAACACCAGTAAAATATGTTGTTGTTGAAAAAATAGGCCTTTCCTGTTATGGGAACCTTGGGGTTATTAAATCTGTTTGTCAATTTCCCAAAAGCAATCCAACCCACTCTCCTCCCCCTTTTCAAATCCAGGTCCAACTCATTGTCCAACAGTATTGTCTGTCCCATAGACAAGTTCTATAAGGTATCTCTATGGAGAAGTATGTTGAAATCTGGCTCTAATGGTGGGATTGTTAGAGTCAATCAATCAATGCTTTCTTCTCAATAGCTTTACCCACTTTGGCACACATGAAATGGTAAGTATGACTCACCAAATGCTGCCAGCCATGCTAAAGAAAGAAGATCATGAAAAGCATGGCACAGATTTTATGATAAGATTCTTGTGTCAGTTAGTAAGAATCAATTTTGATATGACCAATCAATCAGAGGTGTAAACTAGGTGTAAAAAAGGCCTAGATAACTCCTTGAATCAATCATTCAAATATAGGTGTAAATACAATTATGTTCAGATTAGTTGAGGGATGTTAGTCAAGCTCTGTGGGTCATGTATAAAATCAACAAACTTGTTTGGAATTGGGCATTCAAGCAGCAGGCAGTTTAGGTAGGAGCCATTCTAGCCAAGTCCCTAAAAGGAATTGCTTGGAGTCAAAGAGAAGAATCTCAGCCTTAGTTTCAGTTTTAGTTTCATCCAACCATCCATCACTCCACTCACCGCCCTCCCCCAACCGGTACCTCCACCACAAGGAGAACCTTGTGAACTTCAGAGAACTAGAGGATTTGGACTTTTTCATCATTATTCTAATCCCAGGAGTATCCCTAGAACGGTTGACACAACATCTGCATCAAGAGCCAAGGACAATCTAAACAAATTAAGGAAGGATAATTTCAAGACTCTACAAGGAGTTTAGTATAAAAGATATCCCATGCCCAAAGGGAACTTCATTCCACAAGAGGGAGAAAACAATTCTCAGAAACCAACCCTTGAGTTAACTCTTGGTGACATGTGCCTAACCATTTATCCTAATTTATACCAGAGTAAACTAAAACTAATGTTTATCAGTAGTTAAAGGTTATAAACAATCAGTTCTCAAAAGAACAACTGCACACTATTAGCAACCATATGAAAAGAATGCTGAGGCAAGAGATAGAAAGAGAAATTCCATTTAAAATAACTATAGACACTATAAAATATTTGGGAGGCTACCTGCCAAGGCAAACCCAGGAACCATATGAAAACAATTACAAAATACTTTTCACACAAATAAAATCAGATCTAAACAAATATAAAAATATAAATTGCTTGGGGCAGCTAGGTGGCACAGTGGATAGATCACTGGCCTTGGAGGCAGGAGGACCTGAGTTCAAATCCACCCTCAGGCACTTGACACTTACTAGCTGTGTGACCCTAGGCAAGTCATTTAACCCCAATTGTCTCACAAAAAAAAATAAATAAAATAAATTGCTCATGGTTAAGCTGTGCTAATATAATAAAAATGACAATTCACCCTAAATTAATTTACTTATTCAATGCCAAACCAATCAAACAACCAAAAATTATTTCATTGAGCTAGAAAAAATAATAGCACAATTCATATTAAAGAACAAAAGGTCAAAAACATCAAGGGAATTAATGGAAAAAACATGTAAAGGAAGGTGGCCTAGCTGTACAAGACCTAAAATTTTATTATAAAGCAGCAACCACCAAAACAATTTGGTACTGGCTAAGAAGTAGAGAGGTAGATCAGTGGAATAGGTTAGGCACACAAAACACAGTAGTAAATTAATATGGTAAACTCCCTTTTGATAAACCCAAAGACTCTAGTCTCCAGGATAAGAACTCACTATTTGACAAAAACTGCTGAGAAAACTAGAAAATAGTATAGCAGAAAGTCGGCACAGAACAATATTTGACACCATACACCAAAGTAAAGTCAAAAGTCAAAATGGGTATGTAATCTAGACATAAAGGGTGATATCACAGGCAAATTAGAAAAGGAAGGAATAGTTTACTTGTCAGATCTATGGAGAGGGGAAGAATTTATGAACAAAGATGAGATAGAGAACATTATGAAATGCAGAGTGAATCATTTTGACTACATTAAATTTAAAAAGTTTTGCACAAACAAAAGCAATGCCAACAAGATTAGAAAGAAAGCAGAGAAACAATGTTTATAGACAGTGTTTCTGATAAAAGCTTCATATTTAAAATATATTAAGAAATGAATCAAATTTATAAGAACATAAGTCATTCACCAATTGAGAAATGGTCAAAGTAAATGAACAGGCAGTTTTCAGATGAAGAAATTAAAGCTATCTCTAGTCATATGAAAAAATGTTCTCAATCACTACTGATTAGAGAAATGCAAATTAAAGCTACTCTGAGATACCATCTCACACCGAGCCAATTGGCTAATATGACAAAAAAGGAAAATTATAAATGTTGGAGATGTGGGAAAATGGTAACACTTATTCATTGTTGATAGAGCTGTGAACTGATCCAAACATTCTGGAGAGCAATTTGGAACCATACCCAAAAGGTTATAAAACACTGCATACCCTTTGACCCAGCAATACCACTACTAGGTCAATATCCCAAAGACATCACAAAAAAGGGAAAAGGACCAACATGTACAAAAGTATTTATAGCTTCTCTTTTTGTGGTGACAAAGAATTGGAAAATGAGGTGAAGCCCATCTATTGGGGAATGGCTAAACCAGTTGTGGTATCTGAAATGGAATGGAATGCTATTGTGCTATAAGAAATGATAAGCAGATGGATTTCAAAAAAACCTGGAAAGATTTACATGAATTGATGCTGAGTGAAATGAACAAAACCAAGAGAACATTGTACACAATATCAATAACATTGTGTGATGATCAGCTTTGATAGACTTAACTCTTCTCAGCAATATAACAATCTAAGACAATGTCAAAAGACACATGGTAGAAAATGCTCTCCACGTACAGAAAAAGACCTGTAGAGTCTGAATGCAGATTGAAGCATACTATTTTCACCTTTGTTCTTGCTTTTATTGTTGTTGTTTATTCCTTGTGTTTTTTTCCCTTTTGTTCTGATTCTTCTCTTACAACATGATTAATATGGAAATATGTTTAACATAATTGTAATGATTGCTTGCTGGCTTCAGGAGGGGGAGGGTAGGGAGATTGGGAGAAAAATTTGGAACTCAAAAAAAATCTTTACATGTAATTGGAAAAAATTTTTTTAAATAAAATAAAATTTAAAACAAACAAATAAGTATATTTTTTTAAAATAATGGGGGGGGGCAGCTAGGTGGCACAGTGGATAAAGCACCAGCCCTGGATTCAGGAGTACCTGAGTTCAAATCCGGCCTCAGACACTTGACACTTACTAGCTGTGTGACCCTGGGCAAGTCACTTAACCCCCTTTGCCCTGCCCAAAAAATAAATAAATAAAATAATAATGCTGAGATTATATCTCATACCAGAAAATTTAAAAAAAATGACAAAAGGCAGAAATAGTCAACGTCGGAGGGGGTAGGAAAGATATGCACAATAATACATTGTTTGGAAAAACATGGATTAGTACAACCATTCTGGAAAACAATCTGGAATCATTCAAATAATGTGGCTAAAAATGTCTGTTCCCTTTGACTGGTAGAGTCTACTGCTAAGTGTATTCCTCCAAGGAGATCACTGATGAAAAGAAAGGCTTTATAAACAGCAAAATATGTATATCAGCACTTTTACAGTAGTAAAGAACTGGAAACAAAGTGGATGTCCATTATTTGGGAATAACTAAATAAATTACAAAATGTGAATGTAGCAGAATATTATTATAATACAAAAAGGGACAAACATGATAAATATAACATGGAAAGATTTCCATGAACTGATAAAAACTGAAGTAAGCAGAGCCAAGGGAAAAATATATATATGCACAATAACTACAACAATGTGAATAGAATAACAATAACAAAATGAATGTGTATGTATAGCTTATCCTCAAAGAAGACATCTAAGAAGAAACCTCCCTCACTACTTTGCAGAGGTGGGGGAGGGGTGGTCCATAGGTGTAAAATATTTCCTGTGACATCAGATTTTAAAGATGTATTGATTAATTATGCTGATTCTTCTTCTTTTTCTTTCTTTTTTCAAAAAAAAAAATTGTCAGGGGCAGCTAGGTGGCGCCGTGAATAAAGCACCAGCCCTGGATTCAGAAGGACCTGAGTTCAATTCCAGCCTCAGACACTTGACAATTACTAGCTGTGTGACTCTGGGCAAGTCACTTTACCCTCATTGCCGTCCGCCCCCCCCCCCCAAAAAAAGAAAACAACTAAAAAAAAATCTGTCATAAGAGATAGCTCTCTGAGAGGGGAGGAAGAAACATGATGAGATAAAAACAAAAGGTAACAAAAATGGGTTTTTTTTAGATTGTCTATTCAGCTCAGGTTGGAAGTACAGCAGCCACTCAAAGGTCTTATCTCACTTCTGATTGACATGAAAGCTTTGACCTGTTTGTATTCCAACCCTGATTCTTTCACAGCTCCTTAAAAAACCTGACAGTCCCTAACTCCTCAGGCTCATCTTTTTGGTCCAAGACTTAGTGTGGACTCCTGATCCACTTTAGCCTTTTTGCAGCTCAGAACTTATGGCCTCAAAATATCCACCAGCCGCAACCTCCCCAGTAGCAGGGATTGTACCATGGCTGGCAAAAATTCTTTTTTTTTTTTTTAAAGTGAGGCAATTGGGGTTAAGTGACTTGCCCAGGGTCACACAGCTAGTAACTGTCTGAGGCCAGATTTGAACTCAGGTACTCCTGAGTCCAGGGCTGGTGCTCTATCCACTGTGCCACCCAGCTGCCCCACTTTTTTTTTTCTAAAGAAAGTAATAGCACATGTTTTGGTGGGCATTTCAGGAGAAAAAAAATGATAGAAACACAAATCTATGCAACAAAAAATACTTTTGGAACAACCTTCCAAGACAAAATAACTTAAAATAGCTTTTTATTATAGGGTTGCATCCTGGGTGAGATCATGTTTGAAATTAAGTGGTGAATCAATGGTAAAATAGTCTTGGGATCTGCCAAACATTGTTCAAAATCACAGCCTAGGGAAAAAGAATGGGAAAAGAAGCCTTTATATGAATGAGTTCCAATTCTTTGGTGGAATGAGAATAGAATAAATTGTATTACTTGATTAACTTGAATGTTGTCCTGGTCTAGGTTATTACACAGTAGAGAGTTTTAAAAATATATAATAGCCAGTGTCTCTCTTGTTAGTCAGAAACAAATATTTCTGTGCTGGTTACTAGGCTGTTATTAGGACAATATACTATCAAATATCATTGTATGTGATGTACTACCAAAGTGACCTGGTTGCCTCGTAGACACCTCTATATCAGAGGTATCAAAAACATGGCAGGAGCAAATTAAAATGTAATTGAGAAATATTTAACAAAATAAATAAAAATACAATAAAACATAGCTAAATGCTTATATGTGCCTTTCTAAATCAAGATATGGCCTGCAAGGGTCCTTATGTATGGCCTAGATGCCCCCATTTCTATTTGAGTTTGACACTACTACTTTCTATATAGTTATTTCAGTATTGTCAATAACTTCTTTCCATAGGCATGATGTACCAGAAAGAGTAAACCTGAAGACTTGAATTCAAATCCTCCTTCTTTCATTTGTTTCCCTTGTGACTGGTCAAGTCACGTCACAGTTCAGGACTTCTGTTTATCATTTTTAAGATGAGGGAATGGGACAGTTTCTAAAGTTCGTTCCTGCCAGGCAAATGTGCTTGGTAAATGTTTGGGGAGGGGAGTGTGTATAAGACATACTTTTAAGTTTCATCTGCATTATTTAGATTTTCTCCATCACTTTCTTAAGTCCAAACAACCAACAAAACAACAAAACAACCTCTGATTTGTAACTTTATGAGCTTTTTTTTTTTCACACTGAAAATTTAAGTCAATTCTTGCTAACCTGTCCAAGTTAGGTCCTGGACACCTCTGCTTTCAGTTCTAAGTCCTGTTAATTTATGGCCATTTTGGTAACTGAACCACAGTTTGTTAAGAAGTTATTATATGTTTTAAAAAACCCTTTTTTAAATAAAGAAATTGCTCCCTTATCATAATTACTCATTCACCAATGGACCTTTGATTTCATTGGTATGAGGAATTCCCAGTGAGGAAGGTCCTTCCACCCATGTAGATCAGCATGGTTCTATAGCTTAGGATCTTAGAAAGTCACCTAGGGCATTGAGAAGTTGTGACCTGTCCTCAGCCACACAAACAAAACATGTCCAAGACAAGACTTGAATCCAGGTCTTTGTGAATCTTCCACCAACTCTTTCTCTCCATTACACCATGCTGCCTCTTAGACATAAGTAATATTTGGCAAATTCTCAATGTTTGCCTTTTCCCAAAGCATTACAAATTACTGGCAGTTCATCCTATAGAGCTTTATACCTTGCCATTTATTTTCTTGTTGCTCATAGACAACACATAGACCAATGATTTACCTCATTAAATGAAAGAGATTAAGAAAAAAGTACACTTTAATATTTTCCCCTTGTAGGACTTTGTTACTCTATAATATAATATATATGACATATTCTCTCTATAAATATATATAAAGACCCAACAGATACCATAACCATTCATATTAACTCAGGCCTCCTTACTGACATTTGGTGTGAATGAATACTGTCCTCAGAATCAGAAAACCTGAGTTCAAATCTTGGCTCTGATGTTTCCCACATCATGAGCTATGAGAAATTATGCATTTGGACCCCTATTCTATTCAAATCTGTATTAATCAGTTCATTATTTTACATAAATCATATGGGGATTAAATAAAATAAGTTCATATAGTAAGCCTTTATAGTAGGCCTCAAACTTTAATATAATGTTCACTACTTTTTTTTTACCAGTTATGAAGCTCACTTGTGCAACCACAAGAATGCTGACAGAGGTATATTCATCCTGTTTTGCCCAAATTCAGTGTCCAAACCCAGTGTGGGTGGGTTGCCCTAACTTATTTTTGTACCTCTGGACCACCCTCTCTTGCCCAACATGAGCAGATTACAATTTTATGGCTATCTTATGACCATTTAGTCAGCAGGGATGGCCTGTGCTTCACCCAACCCATGATTTCCCCGCTGATGTCATTTTTGGCCCTCTAGAGCAATCTCTATCAACCAATGAACGACATTCTATTTTACCATACCACTTTTGTATATTTGGGTATAAAACCCTATAAAAACAAGGCCCTGGGGATCAAGAGTATCTCAGATCATTAAGATCTGAGGTCTACTTCATTGGAGGGGGCCATGGACCATTTGATGAGGTGCTTATTAGCTTGGAATTCTGTCTCAGTGACTTTTTTTTTTCTCAGTGGCTTTTCTTGAAGATTGGACAATTGTTGACACCACAGAGCAAGACATTGTCCCTCTTGTGACCTGTTTCCTTATTTGTAAAATAGTTATGGTAATTTCAACATAGGGAAAACTGACCTTCCAGGCAGCAAAATTCCTGACCCCAACCAGATTAAAATGTAATGGGGAAATGTTTAGCAAAATAAATAAAATAAAAATACAATAAAACATAGATAATGCTAATTTGTGGTTTTCAAGGTTAATATACCTCTGAAGGGGTCTGTTTCTGTTTGAATTTGACACCACAAGGGTAGAGGGGAGAGGAGAATGCTGGCCTTGGAGTTAAGAAGACCAGGAAACAAGTCCTATCTTTGCACAGACGGGATGTCTGATCCTGAGCAAATCATTTAACGTCCCAATGCCCTAAGCAGCTCTTTAAAGTGATGAGTTATTGATGTACAAATATGTAGGGTACTTTCTACTTGGGAAATTCTTTACAACAGTGAACTCATAGGCCTGGATTAAAACAAAACAAAACCAAACCAACAACAAAAAAAAACCTTACAAGGTTCTTGTGAGGAAATTACTTTGTGAGCCATAAAGCATTATATTAAAGTTAGTTATTATTATAGTCACAACTCCTCAGAGAAATCAAACAGGATATGACTAAGTACATAAAATAGGAATTGGAACAAAAATGTTAACCACTACTCTAAACAATGTTACTGTGTTCTTTCAGAGATATTCACTACAGGCACTCTAAGGAGCCCTAGCTCTGGGCTCAGGCCCACTAAGTTCTATCCTGGGAAAGCATGACCTCTGAAGCAGGGTAATTAGGCTCTTCTCATGCTTTCTGGCCCATTATTCTCCCAACCCAGAGCAAAACTCTAGGGAAGATATTTAAAACAATTATTAGGAATGGCTTGTGATTAGGGTGTCCCCCCAAAAGGATTAATCGGCTGTCTTCTTGAAAAGTACTTGATACAGGGCAGCTAGGTGGCGCAGTGGATAGAACACTGACCCTGGAGTCAGGAAGACCTGAGTTCAAATCCGACCTCAGATTCTTAACATTTACTAGCTGTGTGACCCTAGGCAAGTCACATAATCCCAATTGCCTCACAAAGAAAGGAAAAGTACTTAATACATATAATAGATCAGGTATAGGATACTTATTTGTTTTCTCCACCATAAAAGAAATACTCAAAACACAAAGAGGTTTATCAGTGTGCAATGACAAATACTTGAAACAAAATTAAACTTACAGGATCCCCCCAAAAGATACAGAAACAAAAAAGGTACTTAAAAACTCATAGAACCCCATCACTTCCATGATACTCTCCCAGGAGGTTGATACTTGAAACAAGAAATATGAAAATATTTTGTGGAACTCCTAAACAGTTTGTTTCACTTTCATCTTGGATCTGTACTTGATTAGCAACTCATGCAAGGTCCATATCTTCTGGCAAATCATGTCCCGGCTTTGACTCATCCTCCTCTTGGTAATCATCTTCTCTGAGAAGATACTGCTAAACCAGCTGCATTCAGACCCATGAACTATGTTCTCTCATGGAATCAATAGTATTTGAGAGCTGGAAAGGACCTCAGCAGTTATCAAGTCAACCCCATTAAAAAAAAAAAGAAATTCCCTCTATAATCTGCCCTCAATTCCTGATCTCAGGCCTCACATACAAGAGACATCCCAGGGATAAGAGGAATTATTTCCTCTTCCATCCTAAAAGCATATCTCTTCAACCAGACATAACTGACTACATTATCTTGTCATGGTGGATCAATTCTGTTTAGCAAACATTTTGTTAAGTGCTTACTTTGTTAGATGGGGCAGCCAGGTGGTGCAGTAGATAGAACACTGGCCCTAAAGTTGGGAGGGCCCCTGGGCAAGTCACTTAAACCCAGTTGCCTTCAACCATCCAGTGCCATCTCCAGTCATCCTGATATATATCTTGCCACTGGACCCAGATGGCTTTGGAGGACAGAGTGGAAATGCAATTCACTGCAAGTCATGACATCACCCTGATGTCCATGGTCCTCTTTGAGAATGAAGGACCAACAACAAAACAACTTTGTTAGACACCAGGGCCTTTAAGAAGCTTGCATTTAATTAGGAAACAAAATATGCATACAAAAATATAAAATATATACAAAATCATTTTCTGGGGAGGGCACAAATCTAATATAACAAGGGCTCCAGAGAACATAATGAAAGTCTAGGAAAGAATAGAATTTGGACCACAGAAGGATATATCTGACATACATGAAGATAAGGGGAAGAGTTAGTCAGATGGTCCCTATTGGTCTATCCAGCCTACAACTCAGAAAATCAAGGTTACTGAGTTTACATATATATGTATGTATGTATGTATGTATATATATATATGTATATATGTATGTATGTATATATGTGTATGTATATATATATATATATATGTTTCAGTAGATCATTTCCCCCTTCATAGCAGTAATGGTAATATTTTTTTATTGAATAGAATTTTATTTTCCAAAATATATGTAAAAACAAATTTTAACATCTTTTTTTTTTTTAGTGAGGCAATTGGGGTTAAGTGACTTGCCCAGGGTCACACAGCTAGTAAGTGTTAAGTGTCTGAGGCCAGATTTGAACTCAGGTACTCCTGACTCCAGGGCCGGTGCTCTATCCACTGTGCCACCTAGCCGCCCCAACATCAATTTTTAAAAAAAATTGTGTTCCAACTTCTCTTCCTCCTCCATTCCCACCCCCCCCACCCACTAGAACTCAAGCATTTCAAAATAAGTTATACATGAGGAGTCATGGAAAACATTCCCACATTAGCTAGGTTGTGAGAGGAAACAGTCAAAAAAAAACCCCAAAACTTCAGATTGAGGAATTGTCGAAGACAAATCTCCAGTCCCCACTACAAAATTCCTGGCATTACTTCCAGAAAGATCTAAGGAAGTGATGCATGGATGGATGGATAGGTGGGTGTGTGGGTACTATGTGCCACATGTTGAGGAGGAGAGATTTGAAGTACTCATTACATTTGTAGTTCCTGAGTAACAGTTTATGTGCTGGTAAATATTTTTTCATGTCCATTTTTAAAAATTATCTAAAAATTATATATATTATATGAAATTATATATAATTTTGTATATGCTGACATGAAACAATGCTTTTTACATTTTGTGCACTCATTTCTGAGGACTTCTGGTTTTTATATTTCTCAGGCCTTGATTCTGTTTTACCTTGTTCTCTAGAGTCTAAGAATACCTCAAGGCTGAAGCCAGGAAGGAGAGAGTAGATCATTCTGATCACCAGGTTAGATGCTATGATATTTATGGCTGGTTTTATAGATTGTTTTTATAGCTAAAATGTGAAAGCAAGCTTTCTAGGACTTAATACAGTATTTTACTTTGTTCTCTTTGCTATCTAAGTCATCTTGGCCATTAGAAACAGCGGTTGTTCTCAGCTAAGCTAATCTAGTAAAATATTGTCTCCAAGCAATCAAAGGCACTGGGAAGTGAAAGATTGAGCCAATTTTCTGACACCCCCCTCCCCAGCACTTTTTCTGAAATTCCCAAATAATAAAGGGAAAAGATAGTTATTACGCCTTGATCATTTGGATAATGGCTTTGCTCCATTTTCACTTCTATAGTCACAGTCATAGTGCAGTATCACAGCACAGTACTTCCAATACTGTATTATTTACATCTGAAAACTAATTTCCATTATAACTATTCAGAATAAGCAATGATTAACTTTGTTTCCAGCTACAGATTCAGTGTGATGGAAAGAGCCCTGAAAAGGAGGGAGACAGAAGAACAGAACTAACTAACTAGTTACCTGATATTAGGCATGATGTCTCTTCATCTTGATAAGCTTCAGTATACTCATTTGTAAGATAGGGGTTCCCCCCCAGGTTTTTGTCATTTTTTTCTTTCTTTGATTAGAGGTGGAGGACAACAATTGGGAAGGGGAATTTAGAAGTGGTTTCAGTGTTGTTAATGATTAGATCACGGTTGTTGCACCTAAGAAAAACAGTAAGTACATTTAATATGTGTTACAATAGGGGCAGCTAGATGGCACAGTGGATAGAGCACCAGCCCTGGAGTCAGGAGTACCTGAGTTCAAAGCCGGCCTCAGACACTAAACACTTACTAGCTGTGTGACCCTGGGCAAGTCACTTAACCCTAATTGCCTCACTTAAAAAAAAGAAATGTGTTCCGATAGTGAGTGCACAGTGGATAGAACTCTGGGCTTGGAACCAGAAAGAGAGTTAAAATCTGACCTCAGACACTTACTAGCTGTGTGACCCTGGGCACTTGTTTGCCTCAGTTCCTTGCCTATAAAATGATCTAGAGAAGGAAATGGCAAACTACTCCAAATATCTTTGCCAAGAAAACCCCAAAATGAGGTCACAGTCAGACACTACTAAAAACCCCAAAATGGGGTCAAAGAGAGTAGGACTGAACTGAAAAATGACTGAACAAAGTTATCCCATCCTTCTAGTAGGACTGATAAGAAATATGCCCCAGGTATTTGTCTTGTTGCTGCCAGGATTCAAATACCTAAATGCATCTGTGGTTTTGCTAATACTGAAGTTCCCTCCAATGATGCCAGTCACAAGTCATTGATGCCTACCCGTGCTGTGAGCCACGGTCTATATCCTTTCAGTGAGTTCAATATAGGGGTTCACCTATTATGTTGGAGACTTTCCACCATTTTGCTTGATGTCAGGAGCACTCAACATTAATGAGCACTTCAGCTGTTTACCTCCAATCCCTGGCTGTCATCCTTGTCACCGACCACTCATCCAGCCACCCCCTTTGTGTAGACCTTCATCATATCATGCCTGGACTATTACAACAGGATCAAACCCTCTGGCATTTCACAATATGGTCTTCTGCTACAATCTGATAACACTGACCATTTTATTCCTCATATATAACACTTATCTCCCAACTCCGTGACTTTTCTCTGGCTGTCCCCCATGCCTCCTCACTTCCTCTTCCTGGCTTCCTTTAAGACTCGGCTTTTATAATAGACATTTCCTGTTTCTCTTCCTTCAACTGCTAGTGCCTTCCAAGATTAATTTGCATTACATTGTATCTTGAATATACACAATAATTTTTATGTCTCCTCCATTAGAATGTGAACTCTTGATTCTTGTATAAGTGACTCAAGAATTTTGTATATTTGGGAAAGTTTATATGTGTGTGTGTGTATATGTCCATGTTGATTTATATTCTTATATACCATTTTAGTATTAATGAGATCTAATATTTTGTCAAAGCCTTTTGTATCTTCCCTTTCTTGAACTAGGTTGTACTATATGATGTTCCCTCAACTCCCTCACAATTATATTACCTCCAGCAGGGATCTCCTCTTTACAAACTTGGTCAAATCCAACTAATAATAATAATAGCTCCATTTGTGTTTATATAGTTTATATGTGCCAAGTGCTATGCTAAGCACTTTACAAATATTGACTCATTTGATCTTCACAACAACCCTGGGAGATTTTTTACAGATGAGAAAACTGAGGCAGATAAAGTGGTAAGTAGCTTGACAAAGTCAGGCAGTTAATTACTTTCTGAGGCTGAATTTGAACTCAAGTCTTCCTGACTACAGGTTTAGCATTCTGACCACATCAATTCTTTGTTCCCTTTAGAACCATTTCTTCTCCTCTTTAGGCCCCTTGAGGACTAGGGTCCAGGTGATGTAGTTTCCACTGTCCTTGATGAAGAACAGCATTTGTCACATTGGTTTTTATAACTCTTTTCTATTGTTCTGTTGCTATTTGTTTTTCTTGGATGTTCACCCTTAAGTGCCCTTTGCATGATTTTGTTTCGTTGGAGATCTTACCACTTTTTAAGCTGATCTCTGCCACCACTTTTCTCTGTTTATTAGACAATGCTGCTCTTAAATTTTCCAATATCCTCCATATATTTTACAAACAAGTTTATATTCTAATCTAGTGTTGCCTTTGGTAGCCATCTCTTTTTTTTTTTTTTAGTGAGGCAATTGGGGTTAAGTGACTTGCCCAGGGTCACACAGCTAGTAAGTGTTAAGTGTCTGAGGCCGGATTTGAACTCAGGTACTCCTGACTCCAGGGCCAGTGCTCTATCCACTGCACCATCTAGCTGCCCCCAGCCATCTCTTCTTTCAGAAAATAAATTGCATGTTTGCTGAATAAGGTTTTTTCCTGGACTCTTATGGGTTTTTTTTTTTTGTGGCAATTAATTTACATTGGTTAAGCTTCTTTGTAAAATTTTTATAATTGATGTCACTGTGGTCTCTGTTATCTATTTCTCATTTGGGATTGTTAATTACTTGTTTAAATAGTTGAGCACTTAATCCCTCCCCGACAATTACTCAAATTTTCCTTTTTCTGTATTTTTGATTTCTAATCCTGATCTTAGTTTTGATAATTCAGTGGTCTAACTCTACATAGACAGCTGACTCAGGGATAACCTGCCATTGCATAGCTCAAAATCTAGCCAAGGAGTTTGTAGTAACTCAGATTACCATATCTATGAGTTGCCATGTTGTACTTCATTCAAGCTGTTTTCTTCTAGTGGTGGTCAATCTCATAGGCCCAGCTCACCTTTCAGTAGGCTGCAAAATCCATACCCACCTTAGAAGTCTAAGCAATAGCTGTCAGAGCCCCAAGCCACAGTGGGGAGGGAGAGTGACAGAGACAGAGAGACAGAGGAAACAGAGATAAACAGAGACAAACAGACAGAGGTAAAGACAGAGGCAGACAGAGAGAGAACAGAAGTTGTTTCTCCTTTTAAACTGAGTCCATGATTCTTGATGCTCAGTTACTAGTCATCTTCAACATAACCCTCAGTGATGGGATCTATGCAAATGAACCCTAGAACCTCTAAGTAGTAATGTATATACCTTAATAAGTGTCAGAAACATGAGCCCATCACCTTGTATGCTTCTCAGGATGGTCCCCATCATCCCAAAGTGCAAATCTCTCAATATTGAGTTCAAGAACACATCTATCTATGGCCATGGGGTTAGAATGCATGCTCCATGGCCTCAACATTGATACAAAAAACTAGGGAAATTGTTTTATATTTTATCCCACAGGCAAAAGGGAGCTGTTGAAAAGTTTTGAGTAGGGGTGTGACATGGTTAAATATGGTTTAAGAGGATCAATTTGGCTTTTTTGTGGAGGGAAGAGAATGGAAGAGAGAGCATAAAGGGGCCTAGATAGGTGAAAGAAGATAAGGACCCTAACTTAGATAGAAGCTGTGTGGGAAGAGAAAATAGAACAGAGAGTTAAGATGTTTTGTCTGTAGGATGAAGAATACTTCTAAGTCACCAAACAAGGACTGTGAGGAAGAAGGAAAAGTCAAGGATGGCACTAAGGTTTGAAACCTGTTTGTTGGAAGGATGGTGGTACCCAAGAAAGAAATAGAAAATTTTGCAGAAGGGAGGAATTTAGGGGGAAATATAATTAAATCTACCTTGAACATTTTCAAATTAATTCATTAAACATTTATTAAGGGCCTACTATGTGCCAGGTACTACAGTAGGCCTCAGGTCATTGCCCTCAATGAATTTACATTCTATTAAGTGGATGGGAAAGGGGTTATTTGTCCAAACATAATAAGACTAACTAACATTCATATAGCACTTTATGGTTTGCAAGGTACTTTATAAACATTATCTTATTTGATCCTAATAAGAACCCTTGGAGGTGGATGCTATTACTATCCTCATTTTGCAGATGAAGAAACTGAAGCACAGAAAGGTTAAGTGACTTGCCTATGGTCACACAGCTACAAAATGTCCAAGGACAGATTTAAATTTAGATTTTTCGGACTCCAGTGTTGGCACTGTAGGGGCCAACTTTAATATGGGGAGAGTTAATTGGGTGGCTTGCCAAATATTGGGGTTGAGAAAATAATGAGGGACCTCTAGGTCCAAAGTTTCCTCCCCTCCAAACTGCCTTTTTTAGTGATTTCTCCCAGGCCAATAAGAAAGGAGATTAACAGCCTCTTTTCCACAAACAAATCAGGTTTTATTAATGGGAATAAAATACACAGCAAAGGTGAAATTAATAAGGTCAAGAACAAGGGAATAGGGAAAGAGGAAGATGGATAATCTACCTGGCTCTAGTAAAGGCTGTCTCAAACCCAATCTTGATTTCAGCTCAGCTAATTCAAAGAGTTGGATTTTATTAACTCACCACCAGGGGTCCATAATTTCTATGGGAGTCAGCTGTTCAGCCTGTCTTCAGTCAGCTCCAAAAGCTTCTCCCAGACAAGAGAGAGTGCTACTTCCCATTGGGGTCCCTTTTTCTACTTTTTTCTCTCTCCCCCAAAGGGGAGGTCCTTCAAGTTGTGTGGCTGAGACTGGTCCTCTGTTGATGACGAAGTCCACAGCCTCTGAGGACACTCCTTCTCAGGGTTGGCCAAGTTGAACTAGGTTTAACAGGTCAGGCCAGGTGTGGCTCAAAATCTAATCATCTTTTTTTTTTTTTGGTGAGGCAACTGGGGTTAAGTGACTTGCCCAGGGTCACACAGCTAGTAAGTGTCAAGGGTCTGAGGCCAGATTTGAACTTAGGTCCTCCTGAATCCAGGGCTGCTGCTCCATCCACTGCCCCACCTAGCTGCCCCTAAAATCTAATCATCTTAAGTGGGTACTTAGTAGTTTCTCATTCAGACCCAATTCAAACACTACTAAATCAATCAAATCGGACCCCTGGACATCTGCAAATTCCATTATTTTAGCACAGCACTCTTTCCATCCTGCCACCAAGAGGGGAGATGGAATATCTTGTAAAGGGAACAGCTAGATAGCAAAGGGCTTTTAAGAACCAAACTGAAACTTTGGCAATTCATTCTAGAGATAAGAGGGAGGCATTGGAGTTTCTTGTTAATTCTTTGTTTACAGTCAAGTATCCCTAGGATGATTAGCTTTGAAACTTTGTCATTCACTTTTCTTTAAATCTGGCATATAAGAGGAATCTACTAAATATTTATTTAATGACATGTTACCTCTGCATAAAGCCCCTCTCCCAGATATCTAAAAAACACCAACGTTTTCATGGAATCTCAATAGTATATGTTTTTATAAATATTTTGTTCAATCATTTTTCAGAGGTAATCGATCATCTGGGGTTTTCTTGGCGAAGATACTGGGGTGATTTTCTATTTCCTTCCTCAACTCACTTTACAGATGAAGAAACTGAGGTAAACAGGGTTAAGTGACTTGCTCAGGGTCACACCGCCAAGTAAGTGTCTGAGACCAGATTAGAACTCAGGAAAAAGGAGTCTTCCTCACGTCAGGTCCCCGAGCTCTATCCACTGTGCCACCTAGCTGCCCCATATACACAATTGTTTCATATACAATAAAACCTATAGTTAATGTTAATTTGTGGTTTTCAAGGAGATCATACAAGCTATTCTTTAGAAAAGGGCATACAATAGAAAACTTAAATTGTACAACCTTGGACAAGTTATTCGGTTTCCTCATCTTTAAAATGAAAGCATTAGACCACTTTATCTTTAAATTCCCTCCTCCATCCTGGTCTATATTTCTTATTCTTCAGTTTTCCAAAGCCAAAGGCATTCCACTTGCTGTAAAGCCTTTAGTCTCACTTTCTCTTCCTAAATGTGGGACATTTCCTTAAGGTCTCAAAGAGTCTTTCTATTCCTAATTTAATCCTTTTTGAGGTTTAGGTACATTCCTCTGCATGAAGCCTTTGCCAATTGCCCCTCCCGACCTTTGTGCTGAGCTACTTTGTATAGATTTGTATCCACTTTATATTGATGCTTCATATACATAGATACATATACATACATGCATGCTCATACACACATACATACACATACAAGTACCAAGGGGAAAACAATCCCTATCGAAATGAGCTTACATTCTTATGGGGTGGGGGAAGAACACAGGTGCATACACACACACACACACACACACACACACACACACACACATATAAATACATTTTATATACACATGCACATGTATATATGAAAATTGGGGAGAAGTATACATATGTGTATAACAGGGACTGTATGTATGTATATTCCCTACTTACAGTTATCTTACGAACAGTTGGAGTTGGGGGAGGGAGACAAGTGCAGGTATATATGTGTGTGTGTTTAAATTTTATGTAAAACCCACATGTGCATACATAAATAGATAAAATTTGGGGGTTACATGTATTACAATACATACACATACAACAGGATTACCTATATGGGTGTGTGTGTTTAGATGTATGTATGTATAACAGTTGCTCCCCGCAGCGAGCTTACATTCCAATGGAGGTGGGGGCGGGAGATCAGGGGAGCTTTCCCTTGGTGCGGTATCCCCAGGGCCCCGCAGGGGCCCCCAAAAAACAAGCCTAAGCCCGCCTGCTGAGATCTCCGCAGACTACAGAGAAGCAGCCCGCCGAAGGCTCGGGTGCGCGGCCAGGAGCCCCTAGAGGCGGACCCCGGGCCTGGGCCCCGGGCCGGGCCGCCTCCGCCCCCAGCCAGAGCACGTCGCCCTCCAGCGTGGCCACGCCGCCCGTCCCCGCCCCGGACCCGTGCCGGCAGCCGCAGCCGCTTCCGCCTTCTCTTCCTCCTACACGTGCTGTTCTGGGGCATATGCAACAGGCCCTGCCGGGTAAGTGGGGGGCCGCTGGGCGCGGCTGCTCGAGCCCCGCCCTTGGGGGGCCCCTCTCTCGCTTCTTGCTGCAGACGGGGGAAAAGAGGCGCCCGCCCACCTGGGCACCCCCAGCCTGGCCACGTTGTTGGGGGGCTTGGTTGGAGAGTAGCCGTGATGACCCTTGGGCAGCGCTGACCCTGGGGCTCCGCTTTGATCGTAGGGGTCTGTGGAGGGGGGTAGGGATTGTTGCCAAAGCACGATCTTTTATCAAACCCCAAGCCACGGGGTTCGTTCGGAAAACAGGGAGGGTGCATCGTACGTACCACCCCGAGAACTTGGAGTGAATGAGGGAAAAGTTTGGAAATCTGTCTGGCCACCGGGGGCGGAGGGGCGGGGCGCTTCCCGAAATAAATTCGCGATGTCTGGCTGTCCCCGCTTGTAATTGCAACCACGCACACCCCATGAGGCTTAGTCGGCTGCTTTTCAATTCTGGAAAGTGTTGGGGTGCGGGGAGATTGTATTTTCCTAGGACTAAGTACCCGTCCTTTGGTCTCTACTGAAGCAGCATTATATTTGGTTCAGGGGCGAAGGGTTCCACAGCCCTGCAAGGTGATTTACGTCTCCTTAGATTGGAAATTCCATCACATGTGTGACCTTTCTGATAAATGCTGAGCCACCTGTTCGGTGTTAGCTCAGGTTCACGCTATGATAGGAGTGGTTGATTTTTTTTTTTTTTTTAGTGAGGCATTTGGGGTTAAATGACTTGCCCAGGGTCACACAGTGTTAAGTGTCTGAGGCCGAATTTGAACTCAGGTACTCCTGACTCCAGGGCCAGTGCTCTATGCACTGCGCCATCTAGCTGCCCCCAGGAGTGGTTGATTTTTGAGCATTTTACCAAAAGGAAATTTCTTGCTTCTGACACATTGTTTTGAATTAGAGGATCGTTTAGAATCAGAAGGGGTTTCAAAAGCCATTTAGGCCAGTCTCCCCAGTTTGCAAATGAAGAAACTGAGGCCCAGAAAAATTACTTGTGCAAGGTCACCCAGTAGGCTCTGAACCCGGGCCCTCCAATCCTAAACCTTCCTCTAGTAGTTGGGTGGAGTGGAAAGATTACCCAATCAGTGAATCACGTGGAGACCTCGTTTGTAGGTCAAGCAGGTCATTTTTCCTGTCACTTTTGAGAGTTGGCATGGATGGAATAGGCCCTGATGAGCCAATTTAGGTTTTTCTTACCCAGTTAAATTGTAGGGCCACTGGTGTGTTTTTTTTTCCTTTAAAATTATATAAAAAGCAACACACACAACAAAGTAGATACCACAAGTGGCATACATACTTTGGATTCTTTAGTTTGAAACTTGAACCAGAAAAGCCTGGGAAGCATGCTAACTCTGAGCAAAGTGCTAAAACCTGTATCCCTGTAGCCTGTATTCCGTGATTATTAGACTGATGATTGAAAGAGGTTGCTCAGAACACCACTTCTCATCTGTTTAGGACTTTTAAAAAAGACCCAGACAACATTCTGTCCTGATCTTGTTACAGCACACAAGAGGACTTGAGTAAATATTTATCTCTAACTGACATTTGCTGGTAAAGGTATAGGCATCCGTATCAATTTCCTTTTAGGGTTTTTGTAGCCCAAAGTGGTTTATTTTAACAATTTAATATTTGAATTGCCTGGAGTAGTACATTTTGGACCTTTTTAATCTCTTGGCTTAATTGTGACCCTCTTCCTGATGTAAAAAAATTTTAAATACATTCTAATGAAATTAGCTTTCAGAGGTTTGATTCCTCAGTTTTTTGTTTTGGGGGTTTTTCTTGCACTATAACGTCAGTGTGGGTGCTCTGTGTTTTTGTGGACTGTATTCTACAACCAAGATGAGAATTGTGTTTAACTCTGTATTGCTCAATAGATTGTAGATTCCTAATTGAAATCTGATGATTGCAACATGAATGATATACTGATGGCAATGATATATGTATATATGTTTTTGAGCAAAGCTTTTATGATGTGAATTTTTTTGTTTGTAATAGTGATGGGCTGCAGAATTTTTCAAAGGTGGCTTCCTTTGGGGTTTTTTTTTTTGAGACATTTTTTAGGCTCTTGCACGTGTTGAATTTTGAGGAAAAAGAACATTTTATTTTACCCTATTCTCGGGGATAAAAAGAGATGTGGGTGTACAGATTACCATTTCTTTTTTAGAAAACCTTCTTTAGCTCTGGGCCCCTGGAGTTGGTTTGTGGTTTGGTTTGTGTGTGGGGGGGGGGAGGGCTTTTTAAAAATACTGAATTAGGTGGGAACAGCACACACATTCTTCCTCTCTGACTCATCTTGACATCTGCACCTTTTCCTCCATCAAATTGACTTACCAAGTACTAACAAGGTCTGATCTTGCTCAAGTCATTTATTCTCTTATGATGCATGATTGAATATTGCAGCTGCAGTATTCTTGAATGGATAGTGTTAGCATTTTCAAAAAATGTGTTGATTTCCAGAATCAGGATTCTAGAACTTTTTGTTTTAAATCCTTGCCCATCCTTATAGGTGTTTATATCTTGTGAAGTGTAGCATTGTTGTGCATGGTTTTTGTTTTGTTTTTAATTTATCTTTGTACTCACCAAACACAACTGTAGTTCCTTGAGATAATTGGCTTATTTTTCGTCATTCAGGAGCAAAATTCAAAAGTCAAGCCTATGGTAATTGGCTGATTGATGGAGACGTTTGCAACCAGAAAGATTTTGAGCTGGGAAATTCTTTGAGACTCTCTAATCCACCTCCCCCACCATTTTCTAGATGAGGAAACCGGTTCATGTAGGTTAAGTGAGCTGCCCAAGGCAAGTGAAAGACTCATGATTAAAACCAGGTCTCCAAATCTAGGACTTTTTCCAGAATACACTATGTTGGCTTCATTTAAGGAAAATTTAACTCCAGATCCTAATTTACAAACGCAGTGTTTGCTCTAAAACTTTGCTTGTCAGTTGGTTGTTTGGTACTTGGACTACATTTTCCCAAAACAATTAGTTACGGGGCTTCTGGGCCTGGCTACCAAAGTCTGTTTATCCCACAATGCAACAAATACTGTAGAGTTGCAGTAAGGGAAAAGTGATAATGTTGCAATGCCAGTAATTCACTTCCCCATTAAAAAAAAAAAAATCTGATAGGTGCCCGGGAAAGCCCTGGGTTTGGAGTCAAGAGACTGGATTTACATCCTCCTTCTCTGGATGCTTTTTCAATCATGGGCATGTCCCCAAATCCCTCTGGGTCACAGTTTGCTCATCGGTAAAAGGAGTAGGTTGTTAACTAGATTATTGATCCCTCCATCAAACAGCATCCTCTCCATGACTTAAGTGGTCCAAGTTCCACTGATAGGAAAAAATTCATTATTTACCAGCCTAGTCCTCTGGTGATATTATTAGCTGCTAATAATAGCTGACAAGAGGTTCTTCACCTGAGGCCTGTGAACTTGTTTTTTTGAACATATTTTAATAACCATTTCCCCTTTATGTTTTGCTGAGAAACCAGTGATTGTTTTGAGAACCCAGGATCACCTCCATTCCATGTTGGAATCCAAATAGCATGCTTAATGGGGGGGACTAATGATTCAGAATAAGTGAAACATATAATAAAGTTTCTTATTTCATGCTGAGTGGTAGTACTTGAGAAAAAAGTTTTATTTTTGGAGTAAAGAGTAGAAAGACTTCTGTATGCTCTCGAGAACATTAGAAATTGATAGTACTAGTTCTTTGAGCCCTAAAATTTACTGAATGGATTTTTTTTCCTCATACAAATGTTTCACTACTCATATTCCTAAATTTTTTCTGGATCACAAGTGTAATAATGCAGGTAGGAGAAGAGTTTTTGTACATATGGGTCCTTTTTCTTTTTTTATGATCTCTTTGGGATATAGACCTAGTAGTGGTATTACTGGGTCAAAGGGTCAGTCCCATAGCCCTTTGGGCATAGTTCCAAATTGCTTTCTAGAATGGTTGGATCAGTTCACAACTCCACCAACAATGCATTTTTCCACAGCTTCTCCAACATTTATCATTTTCCATTTTTGTTATATTAGCCAATCTGATAGGCGTGAGGTGGTACCTCAGAGTTGTTTTAATTTGCATTTCTCTAATCAGTGGAGAAGAGATTTTGTGTGATATAATTGGGTAAGAGTTGCAAAAGAGAGGATGAAAGCAGTTAAAGGGCAGCCACCTGATACAGGTGGATAAAACACTGTGCTTGCA
This sequence comes from Dromiciops gliroides, assembly GCF_019393635.1. Classification (NCBI taxonomy): domain Eukaryota; kingdom Metazoa; phylum Chordata; class Mammalia; order Microbiotheria; family Microbiotheriidae; genus Dromiciops; species Dromiciops gliroides. The sequence goes on along the minus strand of NC_057863.1, from coordinate 213,535,627 downwards.
ATCAGGAAGACTCATCTTCATGAGTTCAAATCTGACCTCAGACATGCTCTAGCTGACTCTGGGTAAGTCACTTAATCCTGTTTGCCTCAGTTCCTCATCTGTAAAAATGCCCCAGAAGAAATGGCAAACCATTCCAGTACCCTTGCCAAGAAAACCCTCAGATGGCATCTCTAAGAATCAGACATTACTGAAATGATTCAACAACAGTACTTTAGAAAAAGACTTTAAAGTGAGAATAGCTGAGATTGTAAGTGGTAAAAGGCAGCCCTGGAAGGGGCAAAGGAGAAGGAAGAAAGGTAGTGGGGAAGACTTTTTTAGTCATATTGTTTTTTGGATATGTGGTAGAATTATTCACCCAGGACAACCTACTCTGGGACTAGTGGGATGGGGAGAAAGCAGTTTGTAGCTGTCATGTGTCTGAAGCATAAAACAGTGGTAAGTCAGTCAACAAGCATGTGCCATGCACATTGGGACAGCTAGTGGATAGAGCACTGGCCCTGAAGTCAGGAGGAACTGAGTTTAACTTTCACCTCAGACACTTACTAGCTGTTTCACCCTGTACAAGTCACAACCCCAATTGCCTTAAACATCTAGGGCCATCTCTAGATGTCCTGATCTATATACCTTGCTGCTGCACCCAGATGGCTCTGGAGGAGAGAGTGAGGCTGGTGACTTGCACAGCCCTTGCTCACTTAAATCCAATTCACTGCAAGTCATGACATCACCCCAATGCCATGGTCCTCGTTGAAAAACAAAGGACAAACAACAATAGCCATGGAATGGGAATGCAAAGAAAGGTGGGAAAACAGTCCCTGTTCTCCAGGAGCTCACAATCTAATGAGACAAACAAGATGTATCCAGGATAAATTGCAGAGATCTCAGAGGGAAGGCACTGCTATTAAGAGAGGGATCATGGAAGTTTCTTGTAGAAAATTTTAGCTGGGCTTTTATTTAAGAAGTCCAGGGAGGCCTGGAGATGGAGGTGAGAGAGAATTCAAGGTTTGGAGGCAGCCCATGAAAATGCCAGCCAGTTGGTAAATAGAGTGAGGCCAGTGTCACCAGATCCTGGAGTATACAGAGGGTGTTGTGGTATACAGGGAGTAGCTCAGTTGAAAGGGGCCAGGGTTTTGAATGCCAAAGAGGATTTGATCCTGGTAATGGGGATTACCCATTACCCACCATGTAAAGTGAGGTAATTAGATGGCCCTCCTGAGGAAAGCACCAGGGTTTGATCCCCACGTGGAGGAATCTGCAGCACTTACCCTAACCAGTTGTCTTGCTAATGCACCTGGGGACCTGGTGAGAAACCATTTTGGCACTACTAGAAAACCAGTGAAATGTGCATGTTAGACAGTTATCTTCAGGTATGTGGGGCCTATGCTGCTTCCTTAAAAGTTTAATATATAAGCCTGGATGGTATTTATGGACAGCAAGACTATTGTGAACGGTGGGTTTGTTGCCATATTTTAAAGGGTGACAAGGAAGTAGTTTAATGTTACACTGGCAGGGGCAGCTAGGTGGTGCAGTGGATAAAGCACCAGCCCTGGATTCAGGAGGACCTGAGTTCAAATCCAACCTTACACACTTGACACCAGCTATGTGACCCTGGGCAAGTCACTTAACCCTCATTGCCCTACCAAAAAAAAAAGTCACACTGTCATTAACCCCGAGTCCCTTGTTCCTTATCCTTTGCCTTTCTTGGGACAGAACAGTAAGGTGGAAGGCACACTAGGTTTTGAGGCTTTGGTTTGAATCTCAGTTGTTCCATGTAATGGGTAGTATGACCATGGGCAAATCGACCCTTCTTGACCTGTTTCCTCATCTGTAAAATGGGGGAAATAATACTCATATTTCCCACTTTACAGAGTTCTTGTAAGGTAAACCCTTTGAAAACCTTAAAGCACGATAGACACATGAATGCTTATTATGCATTTCATCCATCTATTACCATTCATCCCATAATGTGGGAATTTAGTGGCTGTGACAGGAAAGTACATTGTCATACCACTTAAAGGAGGACCTTAAGAGATTCTCCCTCAAGAGGCATGCATCGGCTCTTGAGAGGACTAAGTAGTAGTTAGTTGTACGGGTACTTTAAGAGCTTGTGTGAGTGCCCGGGCTTGACTGCCTCTTTTCCCTCCCCTGTCACTCTGGCCCACATACCTCCATACCTCTCTAGCTGCTTTGATACCAGCTACTACTTGACCTTTCTTAGGAGGGACAGAATCAGGCTCCCCTCCTAGTTCCTCTCCAAATCTGGCTCTGAAATCTCACACCTGCTTGTTCCTAGACTTTTGAGCTCATGTCACTTGTAGCATTTCTGAAATTGAGCCTTCCTCTCCCCCCCAATTATTTGTTGAGCCTTAACTAAAGGTTTCTGCTTCTGCCAGACTCCTTCCTACAGGGAAGAGGCTGTCTATGGGAGGATTCCTTAGACTCTCTAAAATGCCATTGGCTTAGTGTCTATGGGTCTGAAACTTGGTTACTCTGGTTTGAATCAGGCTGGGGAATCTGGCCTTAGGTTTTGGAGACCAAGGTAAAATCTCCCCAAGTTCAACTGAAGCCAACCCTTAATACTCATTAGATTGAGTTCCTTGAGGGCAGGGATATTTTGCCTCCCATTGTATGCCTGATCTCTAGCAGAGTGCTTGGCACATAAGTATCTGGTACTTAATAAATGTCAATTAATTGATTGATACCCATGCCCATGTTTAGTGGATCTTTGTAGAAGTTTACTCCCAACCTGCCCGGTCCGTGTTCGTTCTCTCTCTCTCTCTCTCCCCCCCACCCCCATACAGGTTTTTGTACATGTCTTGATGACTTGTATTGTGTTTTTGTTCCCCACTTCCTGATGTCTTGCTACACTATTCTTTTTTTTTTTTTTTTTTGGTGAGGCAGTTGGGGTTAAGTGATTTGCCCAGGGTCACACAGCTAGTAAGTGTTAAGTGTCTGAGGCGAGATTTGAACTCAGGTCCTCCTGACTCCAGGGCCGGTGCTCTATCCACTGCGCCACCTAGCTGCTCCTTGCTACACTATTCTAGGTGGGAAGAAGGGAATGAGAATTATAAGAAGAACTAAACTAGGCATCTTTAGGAAGAAGGGTATCCAGTTTGGTTTATGGACTATTTGACATTAAAATGATTTTTTAGAGTTTTTATTTTTTTAGTATATGGTTTTGTTTGCCGGGGTTGGAAGTGCTGTGCTATCCTGTTTAAAAACAAATCTGCTTGTCCCGTAGTATAAATGATTATGTGTGGATTTGGGGGAGTTGGGAAGAGGGCAAGACAAGGATGGAGAGAAGAATAAGAATAAAAGCTTTTCCTCCTTTCCTTGAGAGCAGTAACTGTTTCAATATTGTCTTTGTATCCCCAGGAGCTGGTGTTACTTAATAAGTAACACTTTATTGAATTGAATATTGGTTGATTCATAGCTTTGGCTTTTTATTCCTAAAACAGGACCATGTCTACGAATGGGACAAATGCAGATGTGGCCATGGAAGGAGGGCCCAGTCCTTGTAAGCAAGTGAAGGTGGAGGCAGCTGATCCCACTTCACCTTTGAATTTTGACAGCCCTGATGCTCTCTTTGAGAGTTTGATATCGCCTATCAAGACAGAGACTTTTTTCGAGGAATACTGGGAGCAAAAGCCCCTTCTGATTCAGAGGGATGATCCTTCACTGGCTGCTTACTTTCAGTCCCTTTTTCGGCTGACAGATCTGAAGCATCTGTGCAGACAGGGCATGTACTATGGAAGAGATATAAACGTGTGCCGATGTGTGAATGGGCGGAAGAAGGTGTTAAATAAGGGTAGCAAAGTACACTACCTCCAACTGAGAAAAGATTTTGATCAGAAAAGGGCAACCATCCAGTTCCACCAGCCTCAGAGATTTAAGGTAAAGTCAAGTCTGAGCCTCTCCTTTGCAGAACTTAGTGCTTCATTGCTTGAGGCTATCTGTGTGTGTGTGTGGCCTATATATTTTACTAACTCCACTTGGGATAATTCTTGAATTATAAGATTGGATTCGAGAATTCATCCAGTCTTCTATTCTCCTGCTTGTGCAATTATCCCCATCTGAGAAAAGCTAGTGATCTTTTGTAAATTACAATTCAGGAGATTTCCATGGATAGAGAGAGGGAATATAGAGGTCAATAGATGAAATGATTAGGTGCTGCTTCTTGTGGCAGGCACTGTGCTAAACCCTGGAGATAGAAATACAAGCAAGCTGGACACTTTTGGCCTCAGGGAACTTACCTTCTAATGGGGAAGAAAAGCATGAAGGAATGCTGTGGGGTGGGATGTGTCTGGAAAGGGAAAAGGTGTGACCTTGGCCCTGGCTGGATAAAGCCAATTCAGATTGAGAAGACTTGGTGTGGAGTCCAAACTTGTAGTCGGGAAACGGTGGAGGTGGTGGTCTCAGTGGAAAGAGCATAATGAGATGACGGCCTGGGCCCTTGCTCCCTTTGGTGACATTGCCTCCGTCTCCTAGAACTCTGATTGCAGACATCGCTGTGGTCACTCTGCCAAACCACCAGAAGGTTCTGGTGAGCCTGGCTCTGATAGGTCAAGACCTCTATGTCCCTGCCTTGCAGTCTCTTCACTATGTCCTGTGAGGATGCCTTCTGTCTTTTTAGATGCTCCCTGGCTGTTTAAGTTCCTTTGCTTTTCTTTCTTCACTGGAATGTAAGCTTCCTGAGACCCAGGGCTATCGGTCTTGCTTGTAATTTCTGTCTTCAGGGCTTAGCAAAGTACATATATATATAAGAAGCACTTAATAAATGCTCATTTGTTATTCCATCCTTCCATCCCTCCCTCCCCTCTTCCCTCCCTCTCCTTACTGGAACGTTTACCAGTGAATCTGGTGGCTTATTAAAAAGTCACCAGAATCACAGGAATTTTCTTTTTGAAGTTGAAATCACTCCCACTTATACAGGTAAGTATAAGCAGTGTTTGGGCCAGGCCACCGGCAATATATTACAATATTTTGTTGTTGTTCAGTCATGCCAGACTTTTCATGTCCCTGTTTGGTTTTTTTGACAAAGATACTAGAGTGGTTTGCCATTTCTTTCTCCATCTCATTTTATAAATGAGGAAATGAGGCAAACCAGGGTTAAGTGACTGGCCCAGGGTCACACAGCTAGTAAGTGTCTGAGGCTTAGGTCTTTCTGACTCTAGGGTGGGTGCTTTATCTACTATACTATCTAGCTGCCCCATATTAAAATATAGATAATGTTAATTTGTGGTTTACTAAGTCATGTAACTGTAGGGATCCATTTCTATTTGACTTTGATACCACAGTTTTAAAACAACTTATGGTATGGAAACCCTTCACTCATGCAGACAGAGATTTGTCTGAAACTTCGTTTTAGAGAGTTTCTTGAAGTGCTGAGTTTGCAAATGGCTTGCTTGTGGTCGGGCAGCTAGTATGTATGTATCAGAGACAGGATTCTGACCCAAGTCTCTTTGCAGAAGGCCAGCTCTCTATCTATTATGCCACACTGCCTCTTAGTACAAAAATAAACTTACTTCAGAAGTTCTTGGGGATTCATTTTCATAGAAGAGTTACAAGCTCAGCAAGAACCATATATGATTTCATTCCCACCAGATGTTGTTTAATTTCTTTATTATCTCTTCCAACCTTCTTTTTAAGCATTCCCTTTACATGCTGATATGAGCCCACTTACAATTAATTTTTCTTCTCTCCTTTCCATAAGAGTTCTCTTCTCACTTTTTTCCTTTGTGTATTATTCTGTCCATTCTAGACAGCACTTCTGTCCCTTTTTTGTTGACCATATAGCTAAAATAATAAAATTTTGTTGACTTGAGTATTTATTACCAATCTCAGCTTAGAGATTTAGTACTAATAAAAAATATTCCTACAGTTTTGTTTTATTCTTGTGTATTCATTTTAATTACCTTTCCTTGATTCCATGTTCCATTTGTATTCAGATGCATTCTCCCCCCACCCCCAACAAATTTAACAAATATTAGTATATTTAACTCAATAGCTAGATGGCAAAGTCCATAGAGTGGCCTCAGACAGTAGCTTTGTGACCCTGGGCCAGTCACATAAACCCTGTTTGCCTCAGTTCCTCATCTGTAAAATGAACTGGAGAAGGAAATGGCAAAACCACTCCAGTGTCCTTGCCAAGAAAACCCTAAATTTTAGAGGGTCACCAAGAGTCCGACATGACTGAACAACAATAAAAAACAAATAATTTTTTTCCAGAAACAGATCTTTTCCTTTTCCCCACAAATGTGTCCCTCTTTCTAACTTCCCTATTCCTGTCAAGGACGCCAGTTTAATCCAGTTTCTCAAGTGAGGCATCATCCTGGACTTTCACCCTTCTCTCATGTCCAGGTTGCTACCAGGTCCTATCAGTTCTTTCTTCATAACATTGCTCGTATTAGCCCTTTTCTCTCTTGTGACGGCTGCCACAACCCTGGTGCACACCTGCATCCCCTTGTGCCTCAGTGATCCCAGGAGTCTTCTGGATGGTCTCCTAGTTTCGGTTCTTTCTGCACTCCATTCCATCCTCCACTCAGCTATCAAGTTGATCTTCCTAAAGCACAGGTCTGCCATGCTGCTCCCTTAGCCATTCAGGAAACTCCAGTTGGTCCTATCACCTCCGGGATAGAATAGAAAATTCCCCATTGGGCTTTTAAAGGCTTTTCTGACTTAGCTCCTTTCTAGTCTTCTTCCATCTCATTTCCTCTCCTCCAAGTCCTTATTGACCCAGTAACACTGGCCTGCTTTTCATTTCTTGCCTAGGACACTCCATCTCTTGATTCCCTTCATTTTCTTCTTCTTCTTTTTTTTAGTGAGGCAATTGGGGCTAAGCGACTTTCCCAGGGTCACACAGCTAGTAAGTGTTAAAGTGTCTGAGGCCGGACATGAACCCAGGTACTCCTGACTCCAGGGCCGGTGCTCTATCCACTGCGCCACCTAGCTGCCCCGTGTAGTAGGTTCTTAATAAATCTTGTTCATGTGACTGGACTTGCATCGACTTTCATTTCCAGTATGTCCCCCCTCTCCCCCTCAGGGAGCCATTCCTTATAAACAAAGAATAAAAAGGAAAATAGGGAAAAGTCAATTCAGCCAGGCTAACCAACACATGAATTGAGTCCAACAGCACAATATGTTCCAGCTCTGCAAAAAAAAAAAAAAAAGGAAAGGAAGTACATTCTTCTAGCTCTTTCTTTGGTGCCAAGCCTGGTCATTATAATTACACAGCTTTCACAGTCCTCCCAGGCCTTCCTATATTCTTTATATTCATTGTTTTTTATGGTTCAGTAATACTCCATTATGTTCACATTTTGTTGTTGAGTCATTTCAGTCACATCCAACTCTCCATGACCCCGTTTGGGGTTTTCTTGGCAGAGATATTGGAGTGGTTTGCCTTTTCCTTCTCCAGCTCATTTTACAGGTGCAGAAGCTAAGACCAATAAGGTTAAGTGACTTGCCCAGGTCACACAGCTAGTAAATGTTTGAGGCTGGATTTGAACTGGGGTCTTGCTGACTCCAGGTCTGTTGCTCTATCCACTGTACCACCTAGCTGACTTAGATTAAAGTACCACAATTTATTTAGCCATTCCCCAATTGATGGGCATAATTATTCCCAGATTATTAACTATCACCAAAAAAAGGTGCTTCTACAAATGTTTTGGTTATTCTTGGGGTATATTCCTATTATTGGGACCTCTGGCTCCAGAAATCCACTTTTGTCAATCAAATGTTTATTAAGCTACTCTTATGTATCAGGTTCTGAGGTAAGGCACTGGGAATAATATACAAAGAATAAAATGTTCTCTTTGTGCAAGAAACTTGGATTCTAATGGGGAAGATAAGAAGTGCATTCCTATTTATACATAATATAAATATATAGTGAAAACATACAAAGTAGTTAAATACAGTTTAGGAGGGAGGGTGCTAGCAGTTGGGGGATTTGGCAAAGGCACATACAGAAGGTGGCACATTCCAGGCATGTGGCATGGCCAATGTATGGAAGTGAGAAAAGGCCAGATTACCTGGGTTGTAGCTTGAAGGTCATGATGGCAGTGGTCACTGAGGCCAATTATTTTGACAGGAGCGTATATGACAAGACTGGAATAGTGAGAGACTTGAGGCAAGGAGACTCTTTGCAGCCTCCTAACCTAGTCGAGATGTAGTGAATGCCCCGGCTAACGTGGGAGCTGTGTAAATGGAGAAAAGCAGTCAGATGGGAGAGATCTAGTGAAGATCTGGCAGCTTCATTGTGTGAGAAGGGAGGTAGAGGAAGGAGTCTGGGCTGATGTCAAGTCACTTTCTGAAGGCAATTCCGGGTTTCTTTCCAGAATCTGTTAGATCAGTTCACAGCATGCTCCTCTTCTTACAACCCTTGAAGCAATGATTTCCAGTTTTATAGGCCATCTTTGCATCAGAGCTGTTGGGTTTGTAATTTCCTTATCGTTGGTGCCTTGGAGAAGTTTTTCACACAGTTGCTGATAGTTTGTATATCTTTTGAGAATTGTTTTTTCTTAGCTTAGGTGGGTAGTGCCTGTTTTTCTTTTTAATCAATGAGTCATCTTTGGTACAGTGGAAAGAGAAACTAGATTTGGAGTTAGAGACCTTCCTAGGTATGAATGAGGGTTTGGCCCCTTCTCATGCATGGTATAGGCAAGGCATTTAATTTCTCTAGACCTCAGTTGCCTTTGTGTAAAATGAAGAGGTTTGGACCAATACTCTTTCCTAGGAACATGACTATTGTTTTCTTTTTCATTTTATTTTATTGCTGGGGAGGAGACAGTCAGGGTTAAGTGATAGCTCAGGATCACACAGCTAGCTAGTCAGGGTCTGAGGTCCGATTTGAACTCAGGTCTTCCTGACCCTAGGACCAGTGCTCTATGCACTGTGACACTGCCCTATGAATATTGCTTTATAATCAAATCCTCATATAACACCCCCAACCTAAAGCCTGTGAGGTCACTTTTCACTCTAAAACAGTATCATTAGACTCCTTCCTCTCTCTCTTGGTAAATATTTGTGTTTGGATCATCTGAAGAGCAGCATAGTGCTGGATTTGACATCAGAGGTCCTGGGTTCAAATCCTGACTCTGTTGCTTATTCCCTGTATGACCTTGGGCCTATCATGTAACCTATTTGAAAGATCCTCAGTTTTCCCTCTGCACAAAATAAGGAAGTTGGATTAGTTGGCCTCCAAGGTACCTTCCAAGTTCTAGATCTAAGATCCAGTGACAGTACTTGAGAGGACACAGGGCATTGTTATTAGAGAGAAGGCCTGAACTACTGGCAGTTTTTTTCTTGTGTGAAGGAGCCTGAGTTTATTGGCCTCCAGGGGGTGATAGGAAGTTTATTTTCTTTATTTGGGGCTCTCTTCTAACTAAGAACTAACTAACTGTAACTAAGGCAGGAAAAACATTTTGAGATCAGTTTTTCAGAAATTAAAAAGAAAAACAATGAAGTGACTTAATATTTTATCATCGAGAGATCAACAGAAAGGGATGGGAAGTACATGTTTTCTGTGGGTGTTTTTTCTGTACCCCAAATATCCTTTGGATTTTGGAATGCCCCTTTGCAGATTCTTGTAACAGACCTAACACACACACACACACACACACACACACACACACACACACACACACACACACACACACACACACACACCTTGCACGTACCATCTTCCTAACTCTCAGGTGGCCGTGACCTTACCTATGACTGCCGCTCAGCCTCTTGGCTGAGTTTATTGGAACAGGAAAAGTTTGTTTCTCAATCCCCAATCCCCCTCCCTGGCCTGATTGGTGTGTACAGTTTCCCCCCTCCACCTTTCTTCTTTCCTCAACTCTCCATTCATATCCCACCTAACTCACATCATTGCTTTCTGAGCATCACAAGTACTTAGGGCAGAGCTTGGCATGGAATAAGTGCTTAATGAATGTTTCCTGACTTGACTGGTTGACTTGGTACCTTAAAAACTTAATGTTAGGTGAAATGTCCCTATGGGAGGTAGGGGCAAGGTCACGTTGTTCCATTCTGTTGTTCTCATGGTGATGGGTCAAGCACTGTTAGAAGGGTTTGATTCCAATTCATTCATCTCTTTCCCGTGAAAAGGCACTGATCAGATTGTTGCTGGGAGGCCTCCGGCAAGCCACGGGAATGCCTGCTGTTCAGGAACAAGCCAGATTATAAACCTGATATCCTTTGTAAGCATAGGGCACTGGTTTGGCTGACAATCACAGCTCAGCACTGGGATGCTCCGAGAGCGGGGGATCATTGACCCTCCCTTGTTTATTACTCATATTGCCATTCCAGTTCACCTGGAAATGCTTGTGTGAAGAGGTAACAGATACGGTTGTTTTATTTACGTGGAAGAAGCCCTGGTGAACATGAGTGTGTTCCATCTACCCATGAATCAAAGTGGTGGCACTTCTTTTCTATGAGATTGGTAAAGAAGCACCAGCAGCTTTGTATGAAAACAGTTATTATCTCTACAGTATATGTTTTTAAGTAGTGTTTTGGGGTGGGTGGCGATTGACGTAGGACTGTGGGAGGAGAGTTTTTTTAAGGTGTGGTTTGACTTTGAGATAGAATTTATGATCCTTGAGGGTAGGAACAGTTTCATTTTTATCTTTGTATGCCCAGAATCCTGGCATAGCAGGTGTTGACTAAAGGCTTGATGAATGAATGAATGAATGAGTGAGTGAGTATAGTTACTTTATATAGGGTGTTCAAGAATTCTTAGTGCAGATTTAAGCTCTAACACCCCAACATATAAAGCCTTTGAGGTCACTTTGCATTCTAAATTTGTGACTTTTCAACAATCTTATCAGGTTTCTCCCACACATTGATAATTATTTGAGTTTAGGTCACCTGAGAGGCTGCACGATGCTGGATTTGGCATCTGAACTCCTGGGTTCAAATTCTAAGTTAAGCTTCAATAGCTTAAAACTACATTAGGAATTCTAGGACAACCCTCTACATGACCTCTGGTCTTCAGCAGAATCTTTGCTGCTGAATTTTGTTCACTGACTTTGATGGAACCAATAGTACTTAAACTTAGAAAAGAAAATAAGATAAAGCTAAGTTAGCCTTCTTCCCCTTCTCATTGTCTCAGTAGTTACTGTTGAACAGGTATTTTACTCTGTGAAAAGGCAATTAATGATATTCTTGGACACGGGAGGAAAGATTCACTTGAACTAGTTTTTGGGGAAAGTCAAATTAAATTAAAGACAAATTAAATTAAATTTGTTTTCAAAGCCTAGCAAAAAAGGGAAAAATGTATGCAGCAGCCAAAAAGGGATGGTTTCAGGTTCATCAGGTTAAGCAAGGCACTGGGTAATGAGGAATTTAAAGAAGGAAAGATGAAAACACTTATTTTATAGACTAGGTTGACCGCTTGAGAAGGCCAGATGGCAGATAATTATAGGCTAGCATTGGGATACTCTGAGAGGGGGATCATCAGCTTCCTCGTTTATCCCTATTTCAGGACATACATAAGGAGCTATTCCAGTTGACCTGGAAATACCTGTGTGAAGAGCTAAAAGTTCTACATTGTCATTAAAGAATCCCTGAGGCTTAGAGGCAGCAGAGTCTGCTGGAGAAAGAGCTGATCTCAGGTCAGGAAGATTGCAGGGTTTTGCTCGTTTCCTTGAGTAAGTCACTTACCTTGTTGGGTCCCACCCAAGCCACTATCTAAGTAAGTTGCAGGGTAGATGCTGGCCTTCATTGTTAAAGTTCTTTCCCAGTTGTTTCTTAATAAGCAGTGAAGTCACAGGTCTGGTCCGAGAAGAACATTTCTCAGGCCTCCAGAAAGAGAAGTGCCAAACTACCTTTCAAGTAGCTAGGTGTTGCAGTGGATTGAGCCAATGGGCCTGGAATCAGCAAGACCTGAATTTAAATCCAGCCTCAGGCACTTACTAGCTGTGTGTCCCTGGGCAAGTCACTTGACCCTGTTTGCTTCAGTTTCTTCTTCTGTAAATTGAGCTGGAGAAAGAAATGGCAAACTCCAGTATCTCTGCCAAGAAAACCTTCCTGGGTATAAATTAGTCTCTTTGGGAGCTACTCCCAAAGATTAGCTTTTCACTTTTTGGATAGCTTTGATTGACACAACAGTTTTCCTTAAATCAAGCCTGCTACTGTAACTCATTGCTCCTGATTTTGCCATCTCAGGGTGAGAAGAGCAAATCCAATGTCCAATCCCTTCCATTACTTCTTTGGAGCCATAGAGATGCCTAGAGGTTTATAAAAGTAGCCTACTACCCTAGATAAGACATTTCTCAAATTATCTTTGTACTAACCCAATCTTTCCCATTTTTTTTTTTGAGGCAGTTGGGATTAAGTGACTTGCCCAGGGTCACACAGCTAGTAAGTGTTAAGTGTCTGAGGCTGCATTTGAACTCAGGTCCTCCTGATTCGAGGGCTGGTGCTTTATCCACTATACCACCTAGCTGCCCCTCCCATTTTTAATAATAATGATAATAATAATAATACCAGATAGAATTTTTATGGTGCTTTAAGATTAATGCTTTACATGTTATCTTAGTTGGTCCTGTCAACAACATTGTGATGGGGGTGTTACTGTTTATCTTAAATTTAGAGATGAAGAAACTGAAGCTGAGAGCAGTTATGTGACTTGCCCAGAGTCACACAACTGGTAAGTGTCTCAGGCAGAATTTGAACTTGGGTCATCCTGACCTTAAAGTCCACCATTTTATTTAGCTTTTTCTCTTCTTTTTGGCTCTGATTCTAATGAAAAGAACATAGGCTCTGGAGTCAGAAGACCTGGATTCAAATCCCACCTCTGACATTTACCTCTGTGACCTTGTCTAAATCATTTAGAGTTCATCTGTAAAATAAGGGGTTTAGTTTAATTGGATTCTCAGGTCCTTCCTGGCTCTTAAGTCCATGATCCTGTGATTTCTTTGGTTAGGTCATAGCCTCAATGGGAATAGCTATCTCTGACAATTGAAATTCTTCCCCCTCTTTAAGATTCAGCTCCAGTACTACTTCACGTGTGAATCTTTCCCTTCTCTTCTAGGGTGGCTAGGTGATAGAATGGATAGAGTGTTGGGTCTGGAGTTGGGAATTCCTGAGTTCAGATCCAGCTTCAGATACTTCCTGGCTAGGAAACCCTGGGCATATCACATGACTTCTCTTTTCCACAGTTTCCTTTACTGTAAAATGGGCTTCATAATGACAACTGCCTCACAAGGGTGTTGTGACATTCAAATGAAATAATATATATAATCACTTAACACAGTGCCTGGTACCTAGTAGGTGCTCTACAAATGCTTGTCGCCTTCATGTGTTGCCTGTATGTAGAGACCTTAATCCTCTGAACTTGGATGATATTTCTACTTCTCATTGATTTTCACACTCTAGATGGTTTTTTATTTATGGGTGTCATGTATTGCCACTGCTATTATGAGATGGCAAACACCATGAGAGCAAAGTTTATGCCTTTCTTTTTTGTGTGTTTCACGGAACCTTTTACAGAGAAGTCTTTCGCTAACTGTTTATTGAAATAAAATGATTTTCTGTTCATAACCACTTTGGTTCAGGCCTTCGTCACCCCCTGCCTAGATATCTTCAGCAGCCTCCTAATTGCCTCAAGTTATTCACCCTCAGGTCTGTCCTTCATGCTGCTGCCAAAGTAATTTTCCATAAGTGCATAAGGTGACTTTCCTATTCAATGTGCTGCTACCTTGATGTATTTAATAATAAATTTGTTTTAATTCTGGACAAATTAAACAAAAAATGTCAACTGCAGTCTCTTCCCATTGCCTCTATGATAATAAATAATAATATAAAAACAAATCAAAAACTTTTAAAACCTCAGCCTATCTTTCCAGCTCTTTGTTGAACATTACTAATCCTCTTCCTTCTTTCTGTGATCCAACCAAACTGAAATAAAAGAACTGGCTTTCCCGCTGCTTCTCACATATAGTGCTTCTACCTCCCATCTCATTTCTGTTTTTTTGTATTGGCCACCCACCCTGTCCCTCGCCTCAGCCTCATGGTCCCTCAATTCCTTTAAGATGCCACTTAAGCATCATTTTTTTTTTTCACAAAGCCATTACTTATTCCCACAACTTCTAGTGCCCTCCCTCCCTCTTTGTATTCACTCATTTTGTATATTTTTGTGCTAACCTGATAATGTATATGAATATGTGTGTGTATGTATATATATATGCCTATATACATGCGCGCATACACACACACACACACACACACACACACACACGCACGCACACGCTCACGCTCACGCTCTTGTCTCTCCCATTAGAATGTAAGATCCTTGAGAGTAGGGGTAATTGTCTTCTTTGTACTTGTAGCCCCAGCACCTGGCCCATAGAAGGTACTGAATACTTACTGACCAATTCATTTTTTCTCCCTTTTTCTTTTCAGCCTAACTTTGCTTCTTCAACTTACCCAATGGCACTTAAGTCTTGCCTAAATCTTATGATTTGGGAGATGGGAAGGGAGGAATGGAGTTGTGGAATTGTCTTTATTTCTTTCTCTCTCCTCTTTTTTTTTTTTTTCCTTTAAAGGATGAGCTGTGGAAAATCCAGGAGAAGCTAGAATGTTTTTTTGGATCGCTGGTTGGATCTAATGTGTATATCACTCCCTCAGAGTCCCAGGGCTTACCCCCACATTACGATGATATTGAGGTAAGAGTTATTTCAATACTACTAAGTCCTTTAAAAATGAAAAGTGAGCTTCTGATAGCAAAGTAGGTTTGAGATATCTCTATGTATCTACAAATCTATGGATATCTAGCTATATCTACATAACTATATACATATATATCTAGATGTCTATAACTATACAACAGTTCATATCTGTAGAGCTATAGCTATAACTTTATATATGTGTATAAATATAATCTATCTACCTACCTCTGTACGTACACATAGGTGTTTATGTACCTGTCCCACAGTAGATTTGAAAATATTACATGGTTTGTAAAATTACTTCTGGCCATAAATCTTTGAAGATGTTATTTTCTTAGTCCAGAGCTATCACTGTAATATCTTGGCTCTTTCTGTTTTCAGCTTCAGAGGAGGTAGCAAGATAATCTTTAATGTCATGTACCCAACACACACACACACACACATACACCCCCTAGAAACAACCTAAGACTCCATTCTGGTTGCTCATGTAGCTCCATGGACCCACAAAACTATATGTGTGTACTAGACTGCAAATACCTTGGGAAGAAAGATCACAGCTTAGTCTTTTTTGTATATTCCAGAGCCTTGCATACAGTAGTCACTCAGATATTTATTGAAAAATGATTTGGGTTAGTTTTTTTTTTTTTTAAACCATTTTCAAATAATAGTAGCAATGGTAGAGGTAACTGCTGCCATTTCCCCCTTGGGTTTAGCAATTAAGAGATTATTGGTAACTTGGAAGAGAACAGTTTTGGTTGAATAGGCTGGAAGCCATACTGTGGAGAGTTAAGAGAGTGAGAGAAGTATAGATGCCTTTATTAGGCAGATTCAAGAAATTTGGCCACAAATGTCAGTTGAGACATGGACGATAACCGGGATGGTGGTTCAAGTGAAGGTTTTTTGAGGATGGGAAAGACATAAGTGTGTTAGTAAGGAAGTGAGGAGGCAGCCAGTAGACACTGAGAGCATGAAGATAAGTGGGGATGATTGCTGTTTGTCCTTGTTCTTGAAGAAGACCAATGAGTCAGGAGGGTGATGTCTTCACTTGCAAGTGAATGGGATTTAAGTGAGGCAAGGCTGTGCAAAGTCATCAGTCTCACTCTCTCCTCTAGAGTCATTGGAGTCCGATGGCCAGACATAGGCCAGGATGACTGAAGATGACTCCCAGGTGGGGATGATAGGCAAAAAAGAAGCAGCCATTAGACAGGGAGAGAGTAAAGATAAATGAGAGAGTGGGATTGGCAGAGGGGACAATGTACTAGAGGAAACAGAAGGAAATAGGAACATTTGTGGGTATAGAGGGGCCTGCTTTGGCAAAGAGAAGTGCCACCTTATGTGAGACAGGGCTGAAGACAGTGGCAGAAGGCATCTAGATGATGTGAATAGTAGAGATCTAGGCAAGACTTCTCAAAATGTGATGCCTAGGCTCTTTTTTTTTTTGGTCAGGATATTTGGATAAATGATTCTTACATTTTTCTTTTTGATCTTTTTTACCAAGTTAGTTATTTTTGCTGTGAGATACTTTGTTTTCTTCTATTTTTTTCAGTCTTTTGACTTTAACATTTCTCTTTGGCTTCTATTTGGTCCATTCTAATTTTCAGAGTTTGTTATTTAGGTAAAGTTTTAAATCACTTGTGCCAAGCCGATAGGGTCCTTTCCAATTACTTCTTCTATGGCTCTCATTTATTTTTGATTTTTTCCCCTATAGCACTCTCCATTTCATTGACAAAAACATTTTTAACCTTTTTTTTTTTAATTCTTGCTTCATCCCTTCTAGGAATTCTAATTGAATTTATGTCTAAGCTGTGTTTTTCTTTGAAGCATTGCTGTCATTTTCTTCTTCTGGGTTTGTGTCTTGAGTGTGTCTGTCACCATAATAGCATTTTGTAGTGGGATTTTAAAATTTATTTATTGCTCATTCTTCTTACAGCCTAATTTCTGACTTTCACCTTGATGAAGGTCAGGGCTGGTCCTGTTGCTCCTTTCTTGGAGTATTAAGTGTTGTTTGGTTCCAGGATCTCAAGGATAGATCAGGATTGGGGTCTGCAAGCTTTCAGTGTTCCTAAAGTGGTCTGATTGCTGCCCCCCCCCCCATCTGAGCCCTGTAATTTCCTGACTTGAGTTTGGGTCTGAGCAACAGTAGTAGAGTGAGGCTGGACTTGGCCATTGGCAGCCCCCTGGGAAGGTCCCTGCTGGCTCAGAGGTAGAGAACTGCATGCTCCCCTTGGGTCTGTAATTTCTGCCCTGGTTATTCCTCTGCAGACTTCAGACTGGAGCTGATATTCCATTCTGTTCCTATGCTCTGAGCCAGACCATGACTACTTGCTTTTGAGTTTGTTTCTCTCTTGGTACACTGGCTCAGGCCTGAGACCACTTGGAGAACAGGGATTGGGGAGGGAGGTAAACACACCCCCTTGTTAGTCTGCCATGAATCTGTGACCCAGACCTTGGTACTGGATAAGAAAGCTACCAGTTCCCACCTGTTCCCCCCTATCCTTAGGCCCCAGTATGAGTCTGGGAACATTCTGGTGTGAGGCTAGCACCTCCTCATGTCTTGGTTCATAGCTTCTCCATGGGTTCTGGTGTGTTCTGCCCCCAGTGTCCACAAATCTCTAACTCTGCTGACCTGGGCTGAAAGAATGACTCAGTGGCCTTTTTTTAGATTTTTTCATGACGATCCAGTTTAGTACATATTCTAGATGTTTGGGGAGGGGGAAGAAAATGGGAGAAGGTCTTGGCATGGCTTCCTGCTACTTTGCTATCTTGGCTCCCATGCAAATATCTATTCCTAAGTAAATCTGATGTCTGATCACTAAGATTTTCTGTTCCAGAACATTTTACTGTCTTTTTATTTCTTCCCAGTGAATACTGAAGAATTTATCTTGGGGGGAATAGGCTTATCATCAAGAATTCAGGGTTTATCATTTTGTAACTCTTGATCAATTTTCTTTGTCAGAGATGATAATGTTTTTTTTAAAAAGGGAATGAAGGCTGTTTAAAGTCTTTTGAGCTGCTTTGAAAAAGTAAAGAGAACATTTTCCTGTTGTTTGATATGTCTTTAGAAGTTATGTAATTAATTTTACTATTGAAAGTTCATACATCAGTAATGATGCATTCACAATTTAGAGCCAGAGTTCTTAACCTGGAATCCAAGGCCTTGGGACCATGTATAGATTTTAGGGGGTGTTCTTGGATGGGAAAAAAAATTACATCTTTATTTTCACTAACATATAATTTCCTTTCTAATTCCACTAATTTTAAAAATAGATTTAAAAATATTATTCCATAGTTTTCACCAGAATGCAAAAGGAATCCATGACACAAACCTGGTTGAGTATCTATTTTCCTGGGACTGGAGTGGGAGTGGGGTAGGACAAGCAGGGTGGCATCTCTTTATATGGAGAGAAACATTTTTTCCCAAAATGTTAACTTTTCATTTATCCAGGATCTTTTGAAAGCTAAGGGATTTAAGGAATCGGGAAATTCTTCAACACTTGTGGCATTTGTGCCTCTTTACAGGTGTTTATCTTGCAACTGGAAGGACAGAAACACTGGCGCCTTTACCAACCTACCGTGCCCCTTGCTCGAGAGTACAATGTGGAATCAGAGGACAGGATTGGGAAACCGACACATGAGTTCATGTTAAAGGTGCCTGATTTACTCTACTTTTAGCTGGCTTGTAGCATATTGTTGCTTATTCATTTCAGTCATGTCCAACTCTCCTAACCCCATTTTGGAGTTATCTTGGCAGAGATACTGGAGTGGTTTGCTGTTTCCTTCTCCAGCTCACTTTACAGATGGGGAACTGAGGCAAACAAGGTTAAATGACTTGCCAGTAAGTGTCCGAGGCTAGATTTGAACCCTTGAAGAAGAGTCTTCCTGATTATAAACCCAGAGCTCTATCCACTGTTTCACCTAGCTTCCCCATGTATATTGTATATTGAGTACAAGTTCAGAATGGAAGTTAATAGCTTGTGTAGTGACTTAAGTCAGCACCTCATCACCTGGTGCAGGCAACCTTGACTCCATTCTGTGAAAAACTAGAGCTTAATCCTCAAGCCATTTAACCCTGTTTGCCTCAGTTTCCTCAGCTGTAAAATGAGTTGGAGAAGGAAATGGCAAAGCACTTCAGTATCTTTGCCAAGATCCAAGACAGATCGTGACCCAAATGGAGTCTGAAACAACTGAAGAACAGCAACAAATTGACTGTTCTACCCTATCTCCATTTGAACAGACATTGCCACAGGGCACCGTGGTTTTGCCCACTTGGCAGTGGTGTATTCTTATAACTGTTAACTTGATTTTCTGAAAAGATTCATCTCCACATTTAACCAGAGCTTTATGGTCCCACTGCTTCCCTGTGGCTTCAGTCAGCACTCATGCAACACACTCACGGAGACTCTTAACTTTCAAAATAAATGTGCCCTTAGGGGGTAGTGACACACACATCTTGATTTCTGACCTGCCTAGTTCTGTGTGAATGGGTTTAATTTTTAGCAAGCACATGTTCAGGCAAAACCCTTTTAGGGAGCACCTGGCTATGTTCTCCTGAAATGTCAGCCTGGCCCTGTGTTCCCTCTGAGGTTACAGAGAATGCACGCTCCCATGGTGTCTCCATTAGAAGAATAATTCTCATTTGGAAAACACTTATGAATCCCCTTGATGGTGGGGGGAGTGAGGTATTTGTTATGCCGATTGCACTGTGTAAACATTCCCTGGCAAAGGGCGGCCAGCATGCCTCTGGTCTATTTTGAAACTCAGTTATCTGAATATTATTTGTAAGCCAGGGCTTATGACAGGAAATCTAAAAGAGAGAGAGAGAGAGCAGTCTAGGTGAAGGACTGTATCACCCTCATTTCTTATTCTCTTAGGTGTTATTGTGGATAGAGTGCTGGACTTGGAAGTCAGGAAGACCTGAATTCAAATCCTGCTTCTGAATCTTACTAGTTGTGTGACCTGGGATAACTTCAGGTTCTTCAATATGGGGATAATAGTAGCACCTACTTCCCAGGGTTAATGTAAGGATCAAGTGTAATAATATATGTAAAGCACTTTCTAAACTTCAAAGCACTGTATAAATGATAGCCGATGTTATTATTTTTAGTATAATTACTACTACCATTCGTGTTATTATTACTGCTTCTTTAAAGGAATCGGTTTTGTTTCATAATAGAAAGGTAATGTTTAATTTGAACCTCTCCAGTGATTCTCTGTGATGAACAAAAAACATTGTCTAGATTGTGTTCTTCATTATTTTGATTATTAATAACAGTAATTATAATTGCCCTCAGCTAATTGAAAAAGACTTTTTTTTTCAGAATAGACCATCATCTCTTACTAGCCTTTTGAAAACACAAGTGCTTTCCTTTTTATGTTCTTGGTTGAAAACATTTAGATGGTTGTTTCTAAGCCATTGTGTCTAAATTGTCAAGTAACCCTTATGCTTAAAACCACACAGAAGGCTGGTTGTTTTCAGTTGCTGGCTTTGTGGAGCCCACCTTTATTATCTTCCATTCCCTGGTTCATTGATGGTGTGGGGGTGGGGAAAGATAGGGCAGGCACATATTATTAAGCATATCTTCTAGCTACCACACTTGTCTTCAGAGGCCATGCTTTAAAAAGTTCTATGGAACCCAGGGGGTTTGCATAGAACACAGTTTGAAAATCACTGCCCTAGGGCATGCATTTTCTTGACCTGGTTGGATGCCAGCCAACTGCTACTATATCTCCATACTCACTGCTAATTACTGGAAACAAGTAGTATAAACATTTCATATTAATGTACACCTTCATGGGGGGTAATTTCCTGCTGAAGGAAACTAAATTAATAAATTTAATAATAAATGAATGGGCAGCTAGGTGGCACAGTGGATGCCATGCCAGACCTAGAGTCAGGAAGACCTGAGTTCAAATTTGGCCTCAGACACTTGATAGCTGTGTGACCTTGGCCAAGTCACTTAAGCTTGTTGCCTGTTTCCTCATCTGTAAATTGAGCTGGAGAAGAAAATGTCAATCTAGTATCTTTGCTGAGAAAACCCTAAAAGGGATCACAAAGAGTTGGACTCAATTCAAAACAACTAGATGACAACAAAAGAAACTAATAAAATCTTAATAAAGGAAAAGGAGAGTTAACATCTATTTAAGAGTTTCCCTTTTCCGACATTTTCCTTTATAAAATGCTTTGATCACCATTGGGTTGTGAGGCAAAGTATATTTCAGAACCACAGGGAGGGAGGGATGAAGAGTAGGCAGGTCTCAGAACCACAGGAATGAAGTTGATGGCTTACATAGAGCCAGTATTTCAGGTTCAGATGAGGGGAGGGGGATGTTTCTCCTTACAGTGTTTTCTTTTATGTGCAAAGACTAAATACGTGAGGCCTCCATTTATTCATTGGGAAAGTGAACGCAGGTAGAATTCTGTGACATCAGAGTCATAGAAGGGAGTTCAGAAGTCATTTAGTCTACCTCAAAGCACCTCTGTGATATCTCTCCCAAGCAGTTATCTAGTCACTGCTTGATGACTCCCTCCCAAGGGAGACCATGTCGCTCTTGCTTTTGGTAAGCTTTCATTGTTAGGAAGTTTTTCCTTATATCAGTCCAAACAAAATCTCAGTTAGCAATTTCCACCACTTTTTCCTGGTCCTGCCTTCTGTGACCAAAAAGAACAATGCCAATCCCTAGATACTTGAACACAACTATTATTAGCCATCTAAAGCTGTAAGCTAACATTCCCAGATATGACTTGGTTTCTTGGTTCTTTGGAATCTTGGCTGTCATTCTTTAATGGTCGTCCAGCTTATCGGTGTTCTTCCTAAAGTAAAGTGTGTGTGCAGAACTGACCGTGCAACTTCAGATTTGATCTGATCGCACTGACTAAAGCAGCGCTATCATCTGCCTTCTCCTAGACCTTTTTTGTGTCTTGGATGCCTCTGGGAGCCTGCTAAAGCTTATGGACCCTTTCTCAGAATATTGTTTTTAAATGCATAAAATGAAATACATAGAATTACAAAGGAAAACAAAAAAAGTATTTTTTCTTTCCAACTTCACATACATTGGTGACTCAGAGAACTTTGAAGCCACCAAAATCCTTAGGTCTTTTTTAGATGAGTTGTCATGTAGCCATTACACACTGCCCCCCCCCACACACACCTGACCTTGTGCTTTTTTGAACCCAGGTACTTTAGCCTCCCCCAGGAATTACCATATACAAGTTGACTACTGGTAAATGGGAACTTGGAAGTGAAATTAGCTGGGTGGGATGATTTGGGGAATCCACTGCTAATAAAGCTTTATTATCAGCATCCAGATTGCCCTGTGGGTCATTACACAATAGTTTAATGGTATCCTGGAGCTGAAATGTAAAGCCTTTGTAAAAACCTGGGGCAGGGAGGGGAGTGGGGAGGAAGAGTTCACATTCATTTATAACACTCCTTTTTCCCCCCACCTCTTTTTAGCCAGGGGATCTGTTATACTTCCCCCGAGGGACCATCCATCAAGCTGACACTCCTCCTGGACTAGCCCATTCTACACATGTGACCGTCAGCACCTACCAGAACAAGTAAATACCTTTCCATTCTTCTCACTGCCTCCCATGGTGAAGAACTCCTTGACATGGCCAGTGGTCACCTCCAAAAAAGGGGTAACACGAGTCTAGTGTCTCATATAGGGAGGCAAAGCTCTTCGATAGGATTCTGGTTACTTACGCTCATGTCCAGGGTAAATGCTTTATTGTCTTTAGGTGTGGTTTTTTTTAGCTGAAATAATGGTAGGTCAGACAATAAGAGTATGAGTAACTAAACTTTCTCACAGAAATGTCTTCCAGTCTGAATGTGTGAAGAATGATTGTAAAGGGCAAGCTTAAGTGGGTAAGTGCCAAAGTCTGCATTCTTTGGAACTGAAATATGTCCCTGGCACAATTAGTGATGTCATTTATGGATCTGAGTTTCTTCCTTTAAGACTTTAATTTCTTATATTTGTGGGAAAAGCTAGAAAAACCAGTCACAAGCATGATGTGCTGTGCTTGAATTGTTTTCACAATATCCTTTCAAAACTACATTTGCCTTAGAATGAGGAGTTTTTAACATTTGGTCCATGAACTTAAAAAAAAATTGATAACTATATTTTAGCACAATTGATTTCCTTTGTAATCCCGTGCTTTTTATTTTATGCATTAAAAAAAATTCTAAGGGTCCATAATCCTCACCAGACTGCTGAAGGGGGAGGCTCATGGGGTTAAGAAAGTTAGTGATCTTGTAAATCCAGTTAGCTACTCCCCTGGTTCTTCAGTCCAAACCCTTTTAACTCAGAAGTATACTTCTGAATTAAAGATCACCACCCCCCAGCCCCCACAACACACACACACACACACACACACACACGCACACACATGTACACACACATGCACACACACGCCCCTCACTATCCACAACTAGCAAACCAATCTTACTGTTAGTTTGCATTTATGCTTTCCAAATCTGTGAGATACTGTGTGGTCACATTGAGTCCTGGGCTAATGTTGGTCCCGATTTTGCCTGCGGTGTATTGGTTCTTAAAGTGACAGATGGGTATGAAGCCTGTAGTGGATTTTGGGGTGTTTCTTGTCATCTCCATTGGGTCCCATAAAGCACAGTAAACATCTGTGCTTAAGGTGTGGTGTGTGGATTAATTTTATCCTCTTCAGAGTAAATTCCAGAAGTTATGTCAGTCACAGACTCGGAAAAGGTGTATTGATGACTCCTACTTCTTAGAACCAGTCTGAGTCAATAAATATTTGTCAGCCTTCTACTCTGTACCAGGCACAGTGCCGTACTTTGCCTAAAAGGCTTTGCTTCCTGGTCTGTTGGTGGGAAGCCCTGTAGAGGCAAAGATATTTTTGCAGCTAAAAAGATCTGAACCCGTTTTGGATGTTGAAAGATGCAGTAACCAAAGTGGAGCTGGGTGCGAGGTGAACCTGCTCAGAAAAGGTGATGGGGGTTGTGTGGCTATTTGGGGGAAGGTGAGGAAAATAGATGGGGTGTGACTCTGGGCAAGTCACTTAACTTCTTAGGGATGGAGGCACTTTTCAAGATGAAAGATTGCAAAGAGCCTGCTGAACTACTGATAGCAGGAGCTTCTTTTTAATGGAGGAGTTCCCTGCATCACTAAAACCAATTAATCCATCCACACTTATTAAATACCTACTATGTACCAGGTGTACAGTGCTAAGCACTGGGGATACAAGGAAGAGACAGAAGCAAGGCTCTGCCCTCCCCACAGGGCTAGTCCCAGTTCCTTTTCCTGGGAAAAATTTTGTAAAAATCCTCTTCCATGGCTTTGCTGGCAGTTAAACACCAATGGTCATTTGTTTGGCTGAGAGTCTGAAGACAAGGGAAAGTCATGCTGTGTGTTTCTATGTTGACTTAGTAGTAAGGAGTCTGAAGTCTGCTGGTGACAAGAAAATTTTTTTTTTTTTGCGGGGCAGTGGGGGTTAAGTGACTTGCCCAGGGTCACACAGCTAGTAAGTGTCAAGTGTCTCAGGCTGGATTTGAACTCAGGTACTCCTGAATCCAGGGCTGGTGCTTTACCCACTGCGCCACCTAGCTGCCCAGGAAAAATATTTCTTAAAGAAAAATTGACCCACTAAGAAGTAGCAGTAGTAATTATAACATTTAACTAGCATTTTGAGATTTACAAAGTACTTTATATGTGTGTATTTATGTGTGAGATTATATGTGTATATATGTTGATGTATATGTATGTATATATAGATAGAAAATATAACCTCATTTAATCCTCACGACAACTTTAGCAATAGGTAGGAACCATTATTTTTCCCATGGGCAGCTAGATGGCTCAGTGGATAGAGCACAGGGCCTGGAGTCAGGAAGACTGGGGTTCAAATCCAGCCTCAGACACTAGCTGTGTAAAATGGTAAACCACTCCAATATCCTTGCCAAGAAAACTCCATGGACCATATTGGCATGATACTGTCCGCAGGGTCATAAAGAGTTGGACACTGACTGAAAGACTAAATGTTATTCCTGTTTTATAGAGAAACTGAATCTGAATAAGGCCCAGAGTCACAGAGCTAGCTTCTGTGGCTGGAAATGAACTCAGGTCTCCCTGATTCACTTCCTGTCAAGATTTCTTGCTGCCAGAGTACCGTTTCTTAATCTGACCACATAGGAATTCCAAATTCTCCATGCTGATCAGAGCTAGAGAAAGCATGGATAATTGAAAGCTTCAGATAACCCAGTTTATTCAGGCCTATAGCTTTTACCTTTTCCCACAACAGACATGTTATAAAGCATGCTCATCTGAGTTTCACTTCCTTTTCAAGGTCTAGACCAGATCTTAGAGGAGTATGCCCCTTGTCTGTGAATTAGTCCAAAGAGGGTAATTAGATAGAGGAACAGGAGAACAAAGGACTTTAGGTTGGTTTGCCAAGAAGTTAATACTGTATGTCTCAGTGTTGTAAAGTAGACTGAGTCTGTACATGGGTGGTTAAAAACATTTAACCCAAGACAATACCTTTTGTTTTAAAACTTTTTCTGATTAAGGGAAGACAATTTTTAATGGTTAACATTAGCTACACAGACTAGCAGACATGGTGTTTTCAAAGTATTAATTTACATAGTCACATTGCTCCAAAGTTTGTATGAAATTAAGTTTTTGTTTTAGCACTGTTTTTTCCCTCAGATTTTATGCTGTTAATATCTTAAAATGTAATTGGGAGCATGTCCTGAATTCTATTTTCTAGGAAGTAGTCCTTATGAAAACTGTGTTGTGTTTTGAGGCTTGTTTAATTTTTCTTTGTTCTCATGAATTTCCTGTTTCATGAAAGGATATGATTCATTTCTCCAATAGCTTCCTTCTTTGAACTTATTCAGGGACCAGGGATTGTGGGGAGGAGCATGAGATTTGATGTTATCTTGGGTGAGAGAAAAACATGGTTGGCATTGTATTTTCATCCACAGGTGTATAGTACATTATAAGG
Source organism: Dromiciops gliroides (assembly GCF_019393635.1). Taxonomy (NCBI): domain Eukaryota; kingdom Metazoa; phylum Chordata; class Mammalia; order Microbiotheria; family Microbiotheriidae; genus Dromiciops; species Dromiciops gliroides. Next base: position 213,509,986 of record NC_057863.1, on the reverse strand, counting down.
CCATATTGAATTCATGGGGTATATAGTCAAATAAGCTTTTAACCCTTGTCATTAATATCATGTATACACGTGTACATTCATGTGCACACATTTTTGTACTAAAAGGACTTCTGGTTTTGTCTGTTGTTCTGCTATATTAAATGATCTTCTCAGAGGGGCTATGGCTAAAATTAACCACCTGAAGTCAATATGGTGATGAGCCTCTCCAGATGGTCTTATTTTTGAAACCTTTCCATCTAGATTTGCTGGGTTGTGTTGGCATAGCCTTTTCAGTAGGACATTGGGGCACACATATATGCACCCATCCACACACATAAACCAGAGCTTCACTTTTCCATGTTCTGTGCCAAACCTTTGGGAACTGTGAATTCTCTCAAAGAAGGGAACTGGAAAGGACCTTTGCGCATTTGTGTATGCATGTGTGTATGTAACTCTTTTTTTCTTTGTGTACTCCAGTTCATGGGGAGACTTTCTTCTGGATGTGATTCCTGGGCTTCTTTTTGATACTGCAAAGAAAGAAGTAAAATTGCGGACTGGCATACCCAGGCAACTGCTTATGGTAAAGAAACTCACAGGGGCAGAGATGGGAAGAAGAAAATCAGTAGACTCAACGTATCAGTGTCAGAACAGAATTTTCAAGGTTGCAGCAACAATGAGGCAGGGTTTCCTTTCTGTTAGTACCTCAGATACTTTCCCGCCAAACTTGTCCCGAGTGAATTACGCCTCTTTATCCTTGTGACCAGAGTAGTATGTAGTATTATAGGATATCTGAGTTATGTGAGTCAAAGAACCAGGGACAGTGACCTAGATGTGGCAAGAAGAGAGCTGTAGCCTTAGTAAGGAGCTATAATTTTGATAAGACTTACTTAGAAGCCTTGGTGGGTAACTGCACATGTATTCCAACCTATATCAATTTGCTTGCCTTCTCAATGAGGGGAGGGGGGAGGAAGGGAAGGAAAGCACTTGGAGCTCAAAATTTTAAAAAACAAATACTAAAAATTTTTACATGTAATTGGGGGAGTTGGGGGGGAGGGGCGGAGAACCTTGATGGGTACTGGTCCAGCCCTCTTGGATCTTTTTTGAACACAAAGGAGTATACCAGGTTTATGTGTATTAATGAATCTGTTCATTTGGGGTTGGAATATACCACATTACTTACAATGTGAGCCAGTCACATTAGGACAAGGACAGGCAGGTGTTTGTCACAAGACAGAGCCAAGTGGATAAACTGAATCTATACAAAAGCCTCGAGGGGACCATCTTCTCAACGTAGATAAAGAATGATCCTTTCTCTCACATAAGTCTCTCTTTCAAAAAGTGTTTATATAAAGGGATACAAGTCACCCTTGGAAACTGTCCCTTTCCTGATGCATGGTCATAACTTTGAATAGATAGGTGGTGAAGTGAAGAGAGGGGCTGGGCCTGGAGTCAGGAAGACTTTCACATCTGGCCTCAGAACACTTATAAGTCGTGTGACCCTGGACAAGTCACTTAACCCAGTTTGCCTCTGTTTCCTCATATGTAAAATGAGCTGGAGAGGAAACTAGACCAGTATCTTGGCCAAGAAAATACCAAGTGGGGTCGCAGAGAGTAGAACGTGACTAAAATAAATGAACTACCACCGGGTAGACGTGCATTTTTGTCCTTAAATATATGCTATGGAACTGGGACTCATATAAGATATTCTTCTTGTTTGGATTCATGACAAAGTTTGTTTCTGTTTTTTTAGCAGGTAGATGGCACGGCTGTTGCAACAAAGAAATTAAGTGGCTTCCTGAGAACTCTTGCAGATCAGTTGGAGGGGACCAGAGACCTGAGATCATCTGAAATGAAGAAGGATTTCATTAGGAGCAGATTGCCACCATACTGTTTGGGGGATGGTTCCAATCTCTCCACCCCAGGTGAAATGTCCTGTTGACTCTTTGGTACCTGACTCAGTTAGATCGTCTTGATGCGTTATTGCAGCTTGTATGGTCTGAGATCTTTGTAGTTAGCATGAGGGGGAAAAAAGAGCACAGGGTCACTGTGGACCTGGGTCATCTCTAGTATCAATGCATTTTGTCTTTTTTTTGTCCTGTTACAATTTTAGGGACAATGTCTGAATACCTGCTATTCCAAAGAATCTCAACTATTATCAGGTAGTATTTTAAGCATTATCCCAACAGTGAATCAAGAGTTATATAGTCGGAACAAATAGGTTACAGCATGTCACCAACAATGACATGATGGATAAATGAAGATCCCTAACTATATATCAATACATTGAGTGAACGTTGCCCCTTCCTCCTTCTCAGAGCTCAAGGAGGATTGATGGAAAGACTTAGGCAAAAGTCACACTGGAGCACAAGGTCTGCATTGATTGCATTCTGCACTTTTGAAGGGAATACCTCATAGCTATGTTGAAATAATTTAGGGACAGCTAGGTGGAGCAGTGGATAAAGCACTGGCCCTGGATTCAGGAGGACCTGAGTTCAAATCTGACCTCAGATACTTGATACTTAGGAGCTGTGTGACCCTGGGCAAGTCATTTAATCCTCATTGCCCCACCTAAATAAAAATAAATACTTAATTTATTCATTGACTAAGCTGGAATCATCCGGAACTTACCAAATAGCCCAGAACCTTTCAGAGAAAATGGGGTTTTTATTTTGTTGTGTTATTTTTCCCTGGGATGGTTTTATTTTTGGAGTTTTTGTTTTTTGAAGTTTTTCTGGCCTTTTTGAGCTCCTGCTATTACAAGGAACTATATATGTTGCTTGTCATTTATCAATGAACAAGACATTCTCATTAGGCCAGAAGTTCTTAATCTGGGAACCATGAACCTGTTGTTTTTTTTTTGTTGTTGTTGTTTTTAATACTTGTTATAACTATATTTCATTGGAATTGGTGTATTTTATGCATTTAATAACATTATTGAGGGGCAGCTGGGTGGTGCAGTGGATAAAGCACTGGCCCTGGATTTAGGAGGACCTGAGTTCAAATCCGGCCTCAGACACACTTACTGTGTGACCTTGGGCAAGTCACTTAACCCTCATTGCCCCACCCCCACCCCCAAAATAACATTATTGAGCCATGCCAAAGGTGGGGTCCATGACAAAAATGGTTAAGAACCCCTCCATTACACCATAATTGTTTAATTCTAATTCTCCCACAGCCCCACAACATCTTGTCTATTGGGACAAGTTTAATTTAGGGAAACAGTAGGTTAATATCTGACTTATTTGAATTAGAATAGGGGAAACAAGGCCATTTGAGGAAATAGTTGGGATCTTCCAAAACAAAACAAATTGGAGAGAAAATGTGAACATTTTTTTGTTTGCATCTTTTATGATCAGTTGTATTCTTAACTAGATTGAATCTGAACCATTTTATTTCTCTTCCTGAATAATGTTTTTCTTTCGATGGGATTTTATTGTAGGTGGAAAGTTCCCCAAATTAAATAGCAGAGTAAGACTTCGATTTAAAGACTACATTGTTATGACAGTGGAGGCAGAGAAGGATACATCTGTGAGTATCAGTGAACTATCACTGTCTACGCTGTGCCTCCCTTCCCCCCCTTCCCCCCCTCCCCCCCTTAGACTCTGTTGGACCCTTACCATGCTTAGGCATCACAACAGGAGTCAGTGTCTTATTTTTAGGTAACTATAACTGGTCAATCCTCAGCTATTCACAGCCTCTGCTTAAGGGATCCTTTTGGTCTAATTCCCTCATTTTATAGATGACATACTCCAACTCATATTGGTAACAAGAGGTGTATTCAGCATTCAAACTGTCCAACATATCCAGGTGCACATGACTCTGGAGTATATTTATACCAATCAGTGGTTCCACAGGATCATGTATTTAGAGCTGAGTAAGACCTTGCAGGTTATCTAATTTAACCTTCTTAACTTTACAGGTGAGGAAACGGGAGCCAAGAGGTAAAATGACTTACCTAAACAAGTAATAAGTAGCAGAGCTAGAACATTTGAGTTCTTAGCAGTTAATTAAGACTTGATATACCTTAAAACTGCAGTCTTCATTCTGACTACCTTTTTACACTTCCCTACTATGAATCAGTCACCTAGATTCAAAATGTGTTACTATTTATTTGCAACTTGGTGGCTTAGCAAGAAGACCTGCATTCAAATCCTACCTCAGACACTAGCATCATGACCCTGGGCAAGTCATTTGTTAGCCTCAATTCCCTATTCTATATAAGGATAGCATCTATAAAGTGCTTTACAATTTTGAACTATTTAAGTTCTAACTATTATTTTTCTCCCTTCTTTTTCCCCATCATATTCAGCCAGTCAGAAAGTTATGTCTGGTCTTGCTAAATATCTTTCAAATCCATCCCTTCTTTCTTTGCCCCCACTGCCACTCCTCCATCTATCTCATAGTAGAAGCACTCTACTGGCCATTGATTGGTCTTTCTGCTTTAGTCTTTTCCTTCTTCATTTCATCCTGTCCATAACTACTAAATTAATTTTTTCTAAAATAGCTTTTCACAACACTCTCTGGTGCAAAACCCTTCTCATGCCTCCTTATTGCCTTCTGACACATACAGAGAACGTGGTCTTGGTGTGATCTTAATGATATTTGAAGACAAAGCTCCTAACCGCTTTACTACTTGAGCAGCAGCACAGTGAGGAGTGGAATTATTTGGAAGGAGTGGAGTAATATGGTCTTTAAGCTTCCTTTCGGGTCTGATTTACTACTTAAGAGGGTACTTGGAACTCAGGACAGTTGCTGAAATAACAGTATTTAAATTTATCATATAATTTACAATTCTGGGTAAAACTAATAAAACCATGATCTGTTTTTATACCAAGTGGCAAATGCTTTTGCAATTCACAGCTAGGAGTCAGAATACCTTAACAAGCAGTTCACTGCTGCATTGTTTTTTTGTTTTGTTTTGTTTTTTTGTTTTTTGCAGGGCAATGAAGGTTAAGTGACTTGCCCAGGGTCACACAGCTAGTAAGTGTCAAGTGTCTGAGGCCAGATTTGAACTCAGGTACTCCTGAATCCAGGGCCAGTGCTTTATCCACTGCACCACCCAGCTGCCCCCTGCATTATTTTTTTTTAAAAAACTTGGTCACTAAGACATATTACCTTTCTGTTAATCAGTTTTTTTGTGGAACAAATCAGGAGGAGTTGCATACAGGTAGACTTAAGTTCCATGTAACAAAAACTTTGTCAGTCCTAGAGCAGAATGGGTTGCCCTAGGAGTTATTGCAATTCCTCTTGCTAGAAGAGAAGGCTAGGCGACTATCAGTTATGTTATAAATTAGATTCTTTTATTAGATCTGAGGTCTTTTCCATCTCTGGCCTACTGTGAAAACTGCAAATTCTTGTTGTTAGAAAATGTAAAGTACCTCCTGCATAACCTTAAAAAAGTCCTACATAAGAAATTTCAAACCATGCAAATTAATCCATTCAGAAGATGTGTAAAGTTGTAGCATCCACTCCTGAAGCTACTCAAAAGAAAGTATTTAGCTTCTTGCAAAGCCACCCCTTCTAAATCTAAGAGCTTGCCTAACCTTGTTTTTATAGCTCTTTCTTCCTTCTGGCTCTGATGTTTTTCTAGTCATCTACCTTTTGCTTTCAGCTGGCTTACTCTAACTTTTCTCATACTTGTCTCCTTGTAGATAATGTTTTCCCCATTTCTTTCTCTTTAAATACTTCAGGTTCACATAACAAAACCCTTTCTCAATCATGAAATCTTCCACTTCCAGCCAAATTGTCTTTCTGTTAATTTACGTCTTATAACTTAGCTTTCCATGCATATATAATTGTGTATCTTTTATCTTCCTACCTAAATGGTATGATTCCATAGAGAGAACGACAGATAAGTAATGGAAAACCCATGTGTTCAACGTAATGTAGAAAGCTAAAGAAAAACTCCTGCGGAGAACTTTTGGGAGAATATGGACTCACAAGTTGCAGAAGTATGTATGTTTGAGGTCTATGTGCCCTTCAGAGAATATACTGACAATAATGAGATCACAGATCCACTGAAGTTATAGTTTTGCATTTTTCACTAAATGAGATATTCTCTTTCTGCCAAATGAGTGAAGCTTTAAAATATGTAGACATTCATCTGTAGTAGTTTTGAACCAAAACTTTTAATGCTATGTTAGCACTGCAAATTTTGTAGCTAGTGACTTTTCTCTCTTTTTAAGGATGAGACTCAAGAACAAATGGTTTACATCTATCATTCTTTGAGGAATAAGCGGGAGACACACATGATGTTTGGAAATGACAATGAAATGGCAGAGGTTTGTTTCTACCAAACTGAATGAATACACTTTTTTGCGAGTCTGGTTGATAAAAATGGTAGCGTTTTGAAGTTATTGTTGCTTTTCAAGTAGTTTTACTTATTATTAGTTGATTGGCAATAGCACAGCTTTCTTTACACCATTGTTTCTCAAACGTTCCTTCAGAAAATCTTAATGGCATTAAGCTATATAGAAACGGCTATCCATTCCTCCAGTTTGGCAGAAGGTCATAGACTTTGTGCTAGAAAAGTCTTCTAGTTCAGCTCTTTCATTTTATGGAGAAAGCTGATGCTCAGAGATATAAGTCCTTTCACTCTTGGGCCTCTTTCCTTTCACATTAAGCTCTAACTTCTTCAGGGGCAAAGTATAGGACACAATCCTTCACTTTATCTCCAACATACAAGATCCTTCCCTGTACCTTGTGATATACTTATAGAAACAGGCCAAAGTACCCATTCTTAAAGAGCTCATTGAACTTACCATTTTTTTGTTCCATCTGTATGTTTTATACTCATGAGTGTTTAGTAGCCAAATTAGTTACTTCCATGAGTTCGACTGAAATGTGATCTTGTCATTTAAGTTTGATAATATCCCAAGACTGATTCAAAAAGGATTTTTTAGCCTTTTCTATAGGGTATGAAATAATAAGGGGCAAATGAATAATGCAAAGAGATCACTGCAAAAGAATTTTTATCATAGAATCTAGGGTTGAAAAGGATTGTAGATTTTCAAGATGAAGAAATCCAGCTTCCTTTCCCTTTTATCATAACCCTTTCCCTACTGTTAGAAATTCTCTACCTTAGACCACTAATACTTCTGAAGCTTTACAGTGGTTAACTCTTGGGAGGTTTATAGGATGAATGAGGGAAGAGACAATGAAGTAATGAGAATTTGTTATATTTGGTCATGGTAGTCATTGGCAATTTTGACAATCAGTATAGTAGACATAGTATTGTACTTCCTAAGTCATGATTGTTACCTAGGGAAATACTGAATGGCCATTATCATTCATATGTATTATTTTTATGTCTCTCTCCCTTTTGGTCTCTATTTTCATGCATGTTCCGGCAGAGAGAAGCAATATCTTGCATTGAGAGTTGCCATACCTCTCTCTGAAGGACATCAGCCCTGGCCCCTGGCCATCTTCTAGCTGTCTCACAATAACACTGAAATTTCCTCATAGACGACCACGCTTCTGTGGAACAGTTTGGGAAATGTTAACCATCTGTGTTTTGGGTTTTTTTCCCCTTTTCAGGCTCTTGGACTTCGCTTTCCTTTATCTCATATGGATGCCCTGAAACAGCTCTGGAATTCTGAAATTATTTCTGTTAAGGAACTGAAACTTAATACAGATGCAGAGAAAGAAAGCCTGGTGTTAGCACTCTGGACTGAATGCCTAATGGAAGTAATCTAGTGCCTTTGCCTAGTCACTGCTTCCTATAAAAGGGTAAAACAATTTTCCACTTACTTAATAAAGAATCATTTGCTATCTTTGCTTAGGCCACTTATATATCCACGTGGAAAAGTGTCTTACTTTCTGCCTTATCTTCCAGCCAAATCTTCATCCTGTTTTAGGAAAAAGGTCCATTTAAGACAGTTTATTTTAAACTACCATGAGAACCAAGATCAGTTTTCAAGGTATTTGGAATAGGAATATAATGAGTAGGTGTTAAGGTAAGGCTATATTAGCCAAGAGGAGAAAAACAGCACCTGCCCCAGCTTTGCTAAATGTAAGATTTAGGTGGCCAGGCCTGGCCCCTAAAACAGTACTTGTGTACTAATTTATTTGGCCACCTTTATTTTCAGAAAGGGGCCTTTAAAAAGTGAAGAAACCACATCTGTGTATGACAAGTTTACTTTATTTAATCCAGTGTTGTAAAAAAAAAAAAAGCACAACTCTGATTTCTTTTCAATTTAAATGTGGTACCTGGCCTTGTTCTTTGGATATAGTAACTTTTTAAAGACCACCCGACTTGTTGCTCTAAAAAGAAATTCCTTAAAACAATTTGAGAAGAAAACTTTAAAAAAAAATCTAGTTTTTACAATAAAAATATACAGGTTTCTTGTATGTGTACACAAGGAAGGCTTCCATTAAAAATTTTAAAGCCTTCAATTACTCCTGTTACATACAGTTCCATTAAATAACACTGGCACAGCAATGAGATGCATTCACATCAATGGGTCCATTGGAATTTTTACAAATGCTTCTTGAAGGAGCCAAGACGACAAAAAAAATCCTGTCTCTTTAAAGTTCTAAATACCAAACAAAGAGTAAGTCTTAAATATTTACATTGAAAAAATCAGGTTACTATAAAATTCAGAACAACAGATCTAAGTCTGAATTTAACTTATTTACTGTTAATTTACATTCTAAAGTGCAAGGAGGTTGATATTTTAAAAATATCACTGGAATTTCATTTGAGTCTCTATATATATAAAAATAGAGAAGGTGTTTTCATATGCTTTCTGGCAAGAAACTTGGGGTACTTCAATGCATTTTAAAATCCAGCTCAGAATAAATTATTTTAAAGTCAGGTGGAAAAAATACCTTAATGATTCACTAGGACAGTGAAAAGGTGGAAACAATTACTGAAATATACAAAGATTATTATTTTCTACCTGATTTTGCTGATTGCCTGTTTAGCTCCTTAAAATGTTTTATAGAAGAATGAGGGGTTGAGGGTAACTAAGGAGGCTGTCATTTAAAGAAATCTGCTTAACCTATATTTTAGAAAATTAACTGGTTTTGGTCCAGGCTTAAAACATAACTTTGCTTTAATTTCAAACTAACATTGCAGCTTCATACTGTTTCAGGTAGACAGTAATAATTTGATTTGCCTTACTTATTTGGGAAGGAGTTCTCAAATACCATGTGGGCAAATGTAAAGTAAGGAGAGAAAGAACACTAACTTCAAAACAAAACTGAGCCTGAATTTAATGCATCTGGGATCAGTAAATACTAATTAGATCCATAGTGCCTTTTTTTCCATAGTATTTAAATGGAATTGCCTTTTCTATCCAAAGGGCTTCATTCTTGTCATCTGTGCTTTTTCAAAAATAGAAGGAATCCATCCTTTAAAAGGAATAGCATCATGCTGTTGAGCAACAGGAGCTATCACATACAGAGTTGTGCTTTTAATCCTGGAAGAGTTGAGGGTTCTTCTTTTAGTCACTCCCAAAGGGCTAGTTGCTTTGTGTAACCTAGTGCTTTAGGTATCAAAAAAGGTAATGTTTTAGAAGGTGGGCTTCACTACTTTTCAGCTAACCTCTGAAAACTCCTCAGTTCTTACTCGCCGCTCTGATTCTGACAAAAGTAGAACTTGGCCTGTATAGTTCCCCATGATATAGAAATATATACACACACACACAATCATATACTATTTAGTCTTTAGTGTAGTCATTCTGTGGTAGTTATTAATAGCATAAGTGGAATGACAACTCTTTGAGAACATTAACCTTTATAGCAACAATGCAAATTTGAGCCTGGCTAGCCAAAGCTTGAAGGACTTTTTTGCTTATTGTATCGGATAACTTTCTAGGAAAAAATGGTATAGAGTGATGCACAGTATACACTGTGCCCCCAACCAGCATCCCCATCCAGAAACATCATCACAAGAAGGAAAGGTGAGCGTAAAAAGAAGAGGGTGTATCACAGGAATCCAAGCAATCGATCATCTCAGTGACAGAAAGCTTCTAGAGGTTTATGTAGAAACTGGCAAAAATGTTTTAACTCCACCTGGCTTCTCCATGACTAAAAGGCCATGGTTTAGGAATCCATGTCCATAAACAGATGAAAGAAACATGAAAACAAGTTCATTATCTGTTTATGTTCCAGTGGCCCGTGACTTTGGGAGCTTCCTTTTTCACATGCTTAAGACAATGAGGGAAACAGGTCCACCTTCCTTAGCTCCTCTTAGTGATGATGGTGATTTCATTCACAATATTTCAATGTCCCACTGCTGTGAAGGTTCCCCCTCCAGAGGCTGGTTTATTATTATATGGGTCTTATCGCAATAATTTCCTCCTAAAACAGGGAAAAAAACAAGTTGTTTAACTCTGGATGTAATTGTAACTTACAAAGGGCTGTGAAACAGGAAAATCTAGACTATTTCAATCAAGTTTAAAAAAAAAAAGAGAAGAGCAGGAGCAGGAGCACTGAGTCTTGATGTAATAGTGAGGATAAAACCAACAGTGTGTTTCCATGAGAATACTGTGTTTCGGTGTCAGGTACTCAAAGTCTGCTTTCCATACTTTAAAATAAAAAGACATTAGCTGTAGTCAAAAGGAATTATAAGGCAGAAATAGAGAAGGTGTTTTGAGAAACTGGAGGGATATTTCTTTTTTTCGAAACAAGAATAAAATTAATTCTTTGGCTTATGGGGCATAGCAATTGTGACAGGCCATGTAGGAAATGAAAAATCTGCTGCGGATAAGCAGAAAACCCATCTACATGATCAAAAGTCCTTAATTTCTCCCTCTCCACTAACATACTCTTCCATCATCCATGCAGTCCAATTAATTTATTTTTAATTTGTGCCCATGTAGACTTTTTTTTTTTAAACAAATGAATATGAAAGTAACATTCTCAGAAATATATAGTGGGGTTGCTTTGGCTTAAAGTTTGAATAAAAAGACTCTAAATAAATGTGTAATTACAAGATGGAATTTGAGACCCTGTAAATTCGTACCTTTAATGTCAAGGACAAGCTGGTCACTAAGGTAAGAACTGATGGTTCCATCTTTGTTCATCTTCCACTTTTGCCTAAGCTTCCCATGTTCACTCCAGACAGCTACTTTAGCTCCAGGTACGTCTTTTCCACCAATAACATCAAGACATGTATCATTAGCCTAAAATATTTTAAAGAAATAAAAACTGATGGCAACTGGAATAAAAAGGATGAGTTCCACACAAAATGGCTCTTTTACTTTATTTCACTTAATATAGATGTCACGGGAGGGTAACCTGATAAACACAAAGGCTGTTTTCAGTTTATAAACATGCTGAGAGAAAACTTGAAGAGAAAAAAAAAATTAACAAAAATACCCAAAGGTATAGTGTATGAACTTAAAGTCCTTTATAAATGTGAACCAGATAAAAAATAATATTCAATTTTAGAAAGGGAGTTGGTGGAGGTGGCAGGGAGGAGGATAGTTTCACCCAATACAACTTTTGCTACCTTGAGCTTTTCTTTGAAATAGACCTTTTTTATTCCTATGCCATTGAAGACAACAGGATAAGACATTTAGAATTTTGCAGCAATTTTATAACTGTTGTAAGTGCTGCTTGTTTATCCGGTTACACATAACAGCATCATTTGCATTTAAGCCTTTGGATCTCAAATACAAGAGAATTAAAGGATAGCAAATTGGATGGCAACACAATTCCTCCTCATTGTCTTTCATTTTACTTTGAACAGAAGGACGCCTAGATAGTCCAAAGTTGGTTTTATCAAGACCAAGAATGTTTTTACCTTTAGGCATTCATACTATGCCATTCAGGATTAGATCTCATTCTGTTGTGACATTACATTTACTATGTTGCTGTTTAGTCTTTTCAGACATATCCAACTTTTCAAGGCTGCCATTTGGGATTTTCTTGGCAAAGATACTGGAGTGGTTTGGAATGGTTTCTTTCTCCAGCTCATTTTCCAGAGGGTCAGGTATGGCATAATGGATAGAACACTGGCCCTGAAGTTGGGAGGACCTGAGTTCAAATCTGACCTGACACTTGGTCAAGTTACTTAACCCCAGTTGCCTTAAACATCTGGGTCCATTTCCAGTTGTCCTGATATATATCTTGCCACTGGACCCAGATGGCTCTGGAGGTCTCAAAGAGTAAGGTTGGTGACATTGCACAGCCCTCCCTCACTTAAATCCAATGCAGTATAAGTCATGACATCACCCCAATGTCATGGTCCTCTTTGGGAACGAAGGACAAACAACATTTTATAGATGAGGGAACTAGGGTTAAGTGACTTGTCCAGGGTCACCCAGCTAGCAAGTTTCTGAACCCAGCAAGATGAGTTTTCCTGACTCCAGGCCTGATACTTTACCTACTGTGCCACCTAGCTATTTACATATACTACATAATACACAGATACTATACATTAATTTAAGTAAAATAGCCAATAAGGATGTAAAGTATCAGCTTTCAAATTCATTTACCTTGGACTTAAAGAGTCCTCGACAGTAGTACCACATTTGGGTATTTTTTCCATTATAAGGAGAAATACATACTGATGACGTCCTCAAATCAGCTAGATTTCCAGTGATTGTTAGGTATTCACCTTGGGCTCGGTTCTTTATTCTGATGTATACTGAAGGCTAAGACAAAAAAAGAACTTATTCAAACTGGGGTGGTATTTAGCCTTGGGATTAACTAATTCCCAAACAAATTAGAGACTAAAGCAGTTGCTTCCACCGGGTGGAAAGGAATACATTTGTATCTATATCATTTATGGATTAAGAACTGCCTCTATGTCAGGGAGAGGAGGCAACCAGCTATCAGAGTACAATGGAATTTTGAGCTAGAAAGGGGCCTTCTTTCATTTTACAGCCAGGAAACAGGTCCAGAGAGGGTAAGTGACTTGCTTAAAGTTATAAACTGACTCCAAATTACTTGCTCTTTCCATTGTTATCACTGATAACTGGCTTAAGGTCTCCCATGTTGCAGCAATAATAGAATATCTTAGTTTTGTTTTGTAGGCCTCTCAGTGCTAATATCCCAACTTGAAGCTTAAGAATAGTCAAGGCAGCAAGTAAGCTGTGTGAAAGGACAGTGCTAAATGAACGTCAAGGCACTTAGACCATCTTTCCCTTTCCACCTCAACAGTGCCTTCTGTGAATATTTTCCTCTTAGTTCTACTATCTGACTGTTCCTTTATCTCCTTTTCTAGATCATCATCCTTCTTTTTGCCCACTAACTTTGAGTGCCCCATCCCCTCAGGGCTATGTTGGGACCGCTACTTTTTTACTTTTCCTTGAGGACTTCATCAGTTCCCATGTGTTTCAATGATGACTGCTGTAGGGATGGCTTTCCAGTCTGTGTATGCAGCCTTCATCTTTATCATGAATTCCTTTTCCACATTACTAGGGGGACATTTCCAACCTTCATGTTCTCAAAGATGTCTCTAATTCAATATACCCCAAATTCACGGTATTTCCCCCTAAACTTCCTTTCTCTGACAAGCGCACCTGCTTCTTCCTTCATGTATTCCTTTCTTCTCACATCCTCAGTCAGGTACCAAACCTTGTACCTCTACTTCTCTTGCTTGGGAAAGACTGGAAAGGTGAAGAAATGAAAACTCTAGGCAATTCTTTCTAAGATTAAAGAGTTAGAACTGGAAGAATAGTTGTTTCAGTATCCTCCCTTTACAGATGAAGACACTGGAGCCCAGGGAGGTGATACAAGTAATGAGTGGAAGTTTGAAGTGTCACCTCAAACTCTCTGGCTCCAAATCTGTCACTCTTTCCACTCTACAGTGATTGGTTTTGAAAGGCAGGAGATGTAGGCCAATCCCTTGAGGGAACGGCAGGGCAAGGGGGGATGTTTTTATGGATGAGGGAAATGGGTTAAGTAGAGACTGAAAATGGGAAAGAGGGAACAATGTAGAGAACAAACAGCCAGAGCAGATGACCTCAGTCAGTCAGTGAGCACTAATGAGTGCTAAGTATGCGATAAGCACTGAGGTTACAAAGAAAGTAAAAAACAGTCCCTGCCCCTGTGGAAGGAACATGTGTAAACAAAATAGGTATATGCAGATAGATTTTGTACAGCAGATGAAAGATAACCTTAGAAAGGGAGGCTCAAGTAGATGGGGAGAGCGAGAAAGGCTTCCTGGAGAAGATAGCATTTGAGCTTAATTTTGAAGGAAGTTGGGAGGTAGGGATGAGGCAGGACAGCATTCAGGTATAGGGAACAGCCTGTGGGAAGCAAAGTAGGCCTGGAAAGCTGGATCACAGAGTAAGTGGAAGGGATTGGTGTCAGAAGACTGGAAAAGTGGGGCAGCTAGGTGGTGCAGTGGATAAAAAGCACAGGCCCTGGATTTAGGAGAATCTAAGTTCAAATCGGGCCTATGACACTTGACACTAGCTGTGTGACCCTGGGCAAGTTACTTAACCCTCATTGCCCTGCAAAAAACAAACAAACCAGAAGACTGGAAAAGTAGGAAGGAGACAAGTTGCAAAAAGCTTTAACTATCAAACATATTTGATCCTAGAGATAATTTGGAAGCATGGAAGTTTGAATGGTGGGTTATGCTTTAAGAAAATCACTCTAGCAGCTATGTGGAAGTCTAATGGATTGGGGAGAGACTTGGGGCAGGGAGACCAGTTAGAAGGCTACTGCAATAGTCCTGATATGAGGTGATAGGGGCCTGAACTAGGTGGTAGCTGTTTGAGTAGTGAGGAGACACATACAGGAAATGTTGTAAAGGCATGAACAAGCAAGATATGAGTGAAGTGACCAAGATGAAACCAGAGGCAAAGACTGGGAAGATGGTCATGTTCTCAACAGTAATAAAGAATTTGGAAAAGGAAAAGGTTTGGGATTAGTGATCATGAATTATGGTTTTGGACATGTTGAATTTGAAACACCAATGAGACATCCAGTTCAAAATTTCCAATAGGCAGCTGATAAGGCACAACTGTAGCTCAGGGAGAGACTGGAACTGGATATATAGATTTAGGAATCATCTACACAGAAATGATGACAGTGAATGGATAGAGAGATGGGATCAAGAAGAACAAGGAGTGGCTGACCTTCCCCAAGCTAAAGAATAAATACAATGTTGGTGCTGTGAATGGCTCCTTAAGAAATCCCGATGCCAAATTCTAAGTAGCAAGCAGTAAAATAATTTGCAAGGAACTTCTCTTAAACTTTTAATAATATTCAAGAATATAGCCAGGAAATAGATTTAAGTTTAGTGCCAATTCTCCATCTCTCAAACTCAATCACAGGATTATAGGTTTAAATTTTGAAAGTGACCAATGAGGTCATCTAGTCTACCACCTAGTAGAGTTGAAGAAACTATGGTCTCCCTCTCTATTAAGAGGACTTCAAATATTTCCTCGAAAACCCTCTCCTCTGTACTACCCACTCCCATCCCCTTCTCCTTGCAAAGGCTGGGTCCTTCTTGAACATTCCAGTCTCTTGTACTCTTGATCCCAACCCCTACTGTCTTCTCCAGCAAACTGCCTATGTGGGGCCCTGGAAAGGGAGCTGGGACTGGAGTCAAAAAGATTGGAATTCCAGTTCAGTGTCAGATGCTTACTGTGTTACTGTGGGCAAGTCATTTAACCTGTGCCTGAATCACCTCAATTGTAAAATTGGGATAATAGCACCTAGCTTCCAGGGTTGTGAGAATCGATGAGATAATATTTGTAAAGCACTTAGCACAATATTGATCACATTACCTTCCCTCTCAATCACTCCCAATCCCCCCATCTTCAATCTCTCCCTATAGAACCTATGAAAATGTCCAGTTCTCTGGCATCCTTAAACATTGTTCACTTGATCCTATCACTTTTTTCAGGCTACTTTCCTGTAGTATCCTGTAGTATCCTTACAGCCAAACTACTAGAAAGCCCCCCGCCCCCGCCTCCCCTCAGCTATCACCTCTCTGATGATGACTGCCAGATCTATAGCCATTGCTACTGTTTCTCCTAAACTCCAGGTACATATCACCATTGCCTACTGGATATCTCTAACCTTGTTCTATAGGTATCTCAAACCCAACATGTTAAAAACAGAACCCATTAACTCTTAGTGTGTCCACTGAGGGCAACACCATCCTTCTAGACACTGAGGTTCCACATCACAGAATAAACTTCATTGTTCCCTCTCCCTCACCCTTCACAACAAGTGGCCAAATCTTGCTGATTCTACTTCTGCTTATCGCGGCCTCCATGATCTCTCCCTGATTTAGGCTCTTATCTCACTGGGACAATGGCAAAAGCTTAAATGGTATCCCTGCCACTAGTTTCTGTCCTATATAGGTAGTATTGTCTGTGGCTACCAAATGGGTATTCCTAAAGCATAACTCTGACCCTGTTACTACCCTTTCTTTAACTATATGGCATCCCAACATATTAGTATTTCCTTTGGCTTCTTTATAATCTTCTTTGACAATGAAACTCTTCTCTTTTTTCCCCCTTTCTAAGTTAGAGGGAAGAGTTGTTTCTTGGCTTCCCTGACTTTCTCTTTTTCATGGAAGATAAGCCTACAAGTGTAGAAAGTCACCTGACTAGGTTGAAATATAAACATTGTACCCTATTCTCAAATTCAGTCTCTGGCCTTCCTCAAGATCATAACCCTCGGGGCAGCTACGTGGCACAGTGAATAAAGCACTGGCCCTGGATTCAAGAGGACCTGGGTTCAAGTCTGACCTCAGACACTTGACACTTACTAGCTATGTGACCCTGGGCAAGTCACTTAACCCTCATTGTCTCCCCCCTCCCTCCCCATCATAACCCTCCAGATCACTTTCATAATTATCTCTATACTGGGTGACCTCTTCAATCTCTCTCAAATACAATGTATTTCAAAATAATAATAAAATTACTATTTAACTCCATATCTTTGTGACTCTTTTTTTTATTCTAGCATAATAGATTTAAAGTCAATAGAGTCATTTAGTCTAACCTCATTTTACAAATTTTACAGAGGAGGAGACAAAGGCTGGTGGGCATTAAATGACTTGCCCAAGGTGACACAAGTAGCAGCCTTCCAAAACAATAATTTGAATCCTTCCCACTGCAGCAAAGCTTTCCCTGCTCCTCCCATGGAAGCTACAAGTAACTCTTTTCCTCTGAGCTTTGATGACACTTTGTACTTCTGTTTTGATTACAGAAATACAATAACGAAGCACAGAAAGTTTCATTTACCTTAGTGGCCTATGAGATCCTGATTCAATATTCTGTATTTGCTAGAGCCTGTGGCATGTGCTTTTCATTTAACTGTTGGATAACAATGGGAAAAATAGGGAGATACACTCTTATGCCCACAGTTACCATTTCTGTATGTTTAACTCTACAAAGTAATGCTAGGCTGGCATCGGGGACAGAGGTCACCTGCAGGTCCATTTCTTCCTTCTTACAGTTAACACCTGTGGGCCCAGAACTATCTATACTCTGAGAGCAGCATGAAATAGCCTTTGATACAAGACTGATTCACTCTACTTGTTAATGTGGTTTTTGTTGACTGCATTCCCAGAATAGTAGACCCTTATCCTGACTCTAGAAACAATGAGTACAAGCCAGAGGCAGAACTTGAACCTAGGTTTTTCTAGTTCCAAGGCCAGCTCTATCCAATCTGCTACACTGTCTCTGTAGATATCTTTTTTTTGGGGGGGGGTGGGGCAGTGAGGGTTAAGTGACTTGCCCAAGGTCACACAGCTAGTGTCAAGCATCTGAGGCCAGATTTAAACTCAGGTCCTCCTGAATCCAGGGCCGGTGCTTTATCCAGTGCACCATCTACCTGCCTCTGCAGATATTTTAATAGGCTATTCTGCTACCAATTGGCAGAAGGGAAGGGTTGTAGAAGTGGCCTGAAGTTAGATGGTGTCAACACAACACCTGGGCTCCCCTCCCAGAGGGCACGATGCCCCCACCCCACCCACCTTGGGTGTCAGATACAAGAGGAAGCTCCTGGATTGCTTTGGTCTGAAGAATGCCCACCTAATCCTGGCCATGGTACCAAATTTAACTTTCTAGTCTTGACCTCTTACCTGGGCTCAAGTTTCATGTTTGGAAATGTTTATTATATGTTTTATTTTGGTTTTTTTGCAGGGCAATGAGGATTAAGTGACTTGCCGAGGGTCACACAGCTAGTTAAGTGTCAAATGTTTGAGGCTGGATTTGAACTCAGGTCCTCCTGAATCCAAGGCCAGTGCTTTATCCACTGCACCACCTAGCTGCCCCCTATTTTTTTTTTACTTGAAGGTCATGCCATTACCTCAAATTCAATACGTCAGAAACAGAAACCATCTTTCCTAGACAACCAGCTATCTCAACTAAGTTCTCTGCTTTTGTAAAAAGTGCCATCATTCCCTGTTTCCCCAGATCTGTAACCTCACAGCAATAGTGACAAATTGAGTTCCTATGTCTAATCAAAAGCAAGTGCTATTGATTTTTCATAATGTTTTCCCAAGTTATGTGTCTTTGATTTTCTCACTGCTACAAATATAGTCTAGCTACTACGTTATCTGTATACTGTTGTCATAATGTCCTTAATGGGCTTCCTTCTCTAATCTCTCCTTCTTCCAGTCTTTCAACTAACCACTTGGTCATTTCAAAGATCTGTAATTTCATCAGTGTTAGCATTCCCTACACTGATGCTGATTGCAACCCATCTATGATTTAAGTCCTCAACAACTTCTGTGACTGAACAATTAAATGGTTTTGAAACTGCATTTCACCAGTACAAGGTGAATTTTTAGTGGGCTGCACAATCAATGTGTGACATGGCAGCCAAAAACATCTAATTTGTTTTTTAAGTGTATTAAGAAGCAGTGTTGCCACCTCCAGAACCAAGAAAAGTACTGTCCTGTCCTGTCCTGGTTGGGCCACATTTAGATGCTGTATTTTAGGAAGGACGTTAATAAGCCAGAGTTCAGAGGACAGCAGTCTGCATGGTGAAGGGCCTGAGGACCACACCACATGACAATCATTTGAGGGCGCTAAGGATGTCCAGCCTAGAGAAAAACTTTGGAAGAAATGGGGGGGGGGGCGGGGGAGGACAGCAGAGTGTAAGAGCCGTTCAAATACTTGAAGACAGCTGTCACACGGGTAAGAGATAAGACTTATTCTGCTCGACCCGAAAAGCACAACTAAAGAAATGGGTATCAGTTGTAAAGAAAAATATTAAAAGTAGAATGAGGTGCCTCAGGAAAGCAGTAGGATTTCCCATCAGAAGAGATCTTCAGACAAGTGTTGGATGACCACTTCCCAGATCCATTCAGGTCTGAGCTCAACTAGATGGCTTCTGTAACTATCACTCTGTCGAATCACTTCATCTGAGTCTGTTAAATGGGATGAACGATCCCTATATGACGCTGCTTTAGAATCTAGGTTTAGACCTGGAAGACATCTAGGAGGTCATCTGGCTCAACCCGAGGCCCAGAAAGGGCCACGCAAAAAAGAATGTGTCAAAACCAGTCATCAGAGCGAGGTCCTCTGTGTTTTGTGTCTCTGCCCTTGGAGCTGTTCCGCACTGCCTCATTAGGTTAGTGTGAGGAAAGCACTTTCTAAACCTTAGAGACCACTGTGAGCTATCATGGCTACAAGTACTAGGAGGGAAAAGGGTTTCTGGTTTCCTAGTACTTTTTTCTCATT
The DNA here is from genome assembly GCF_019393635.1 of Dromiciops gliroides. Classification (NCBI taxonomy): domain Eukaryota; kingdom Metazoa; phylum Chordata; class Mammalia; order Microbiotheria; family Microbiotheriidae; genus Dromiciops; species Dromiciops gliroides. The sequence goes on along the minus strand of NC_057863.1, from coordinate 213,490,394 downwards.
ACCTGTTTGATGGGACGGAGAGAACCAATTGTTTTCCAACCACTGAATGCCGACCAGTTTGAAATCTCACTAGGCTCTAGCAAAATTTGTCTTCCCAGGAAATTAGATCCTTCATAAGCAATCCACCTGAATAAAAGAAGAAAGAGAAGATTTCAAATATGCTGAAATATAAATTGAGTGGAAACTATACTTGGCCAAAATATGATAGTATTATATTTCTACACTATGTTAAATTTTTTATTCCAGTCTTCTAGGATTAGAAGTTTTTTAAAAAATATATATTTTGCTTTTATATGTATAAAACCAAAAAATACTATACTCTTATGCAAAAATTATATATCATTTTCCTTCAACTATATTAAAACTTTCTCCAGAATGTTACAAGATAATCTTCAAATCTGCCAATTGAAAGGGCAGCCAGTGGTACAATGGAGAGAGCACTGGGCTTGGCATCAGAAAGATTGATCTTCCTTAGTTAAAATCTGGTCTCAGACCCTCACAAATTGGGTGATACTGGGCAAGTCACCTAATCATTCTTGCCTCAGTTTTCTCCTCTGAAAAATGAGAAGGAAATGGTAAACCACTCCAGTATCTTTGCCAAGAAAACTCCAAATGGGGTCACAAAGAGTCAAATACAACTAAAATGACTGAACAAGCCAAGCGAATGGTAAATAAAAACATTTATTCAGGTATATTTGTGTGTAAAAAGCACTGTGGGTATTCTAAGGTTAAAAAAGAGAACAATACCAATCTCTGAAATGTTAATAACAGTATAATTACTTTCAAATGTGTTTTTCCAAAATACACTTCCAGGTTTTTTTACAATTAAGAATCTTTCTCTGAAGAGGCATTGACCTGGATGGGTCTCATGACTAGTCCCAGGAGTCAATCTTTCAAATATTAGCATATTTTAAAATTGTTTTCTCAGTATACATAGTCACATGATCTGCTAGGTAGTGTACGTTTTCCATGTCTAGCTTTCCCTGACCCTGATAATACTAGGATGTAGTACTAGAGAGGAGGGAAGGTCTTAGACAAGCTACCAGGTAAAACATTTTTTCAAATACATACTATAGAGCCTCGTTTCTGTATTCTATTGCCAGTCATAGTTTGCCATGCCAACTTTAGGTTACCCCTACAATCTACCTTTTCCACTCCTAGTTGGATGTAGCTGAACCCTGATAGAGAAAAGCCACACCATTATATTGATTAGATTTACTACAAATATACATTATCTAATCTCAACTAGGTACTCACAGCTCAATGCTTTTACTCTTCTATGATTATCTCACATACTCCACATAAGCTATTTAAAATCTTCCTTTGCCTCTCAAATCTTTATGTATGTCTTTTTCAACAGAGGACCTTATGTCATACTTAACTGAGAAAATAAAGGTAACTTCTTATGAGCTCCTCTTATCTCACTTCATATCCTCAAACTCCTTATTCTTTCCATCTTCACTCCATCTAGAAAAAGAAGTGCCCCTTTTTCTTACCAAGGCCAATCCTTCTGTGCTCATGATCTCATCCCCTCTTGTCTTCTCCAGGAGTTTGCCCCCTCAGTCATTATCTTTTCTTCTACCTCTTAAAAAAATCCTTACTTAACCTTGCCGTTTCTGCTACCATCCTCTATCTTTGCTCCACTTTGTGGCTAAACTCCTAGAGAAAACTGCCTACACTTGGTATTTCTGCTTCCTCTCCTCTTACTTACCTCTAAATCCTTTCCACTTGGGCTTCCCACCTAAACCATTCAACTGAAACTACCCGTCTCCAAATGATCTCTTAATGGTCAAATCTCATGTTTTTGTTTTTTTTCTCAATCTGCATACTTGACCTCATTGCAGCATTTGTCACTATTGATCACCTCCTCTTCCTAGATATTCTCTCCTCTTTGGGTTTCTATGCCACTGTACTGGAACCCCTCCTATCTGTGTGGTCATTCCTCAGTCTCTGCTGGATCTCCATCTATGCCACCAACATTTACCTTGAGTGTCCCTCAAGGCTTCTTGTAGATCCTATATCCTCTCAGTTGATCTCATCAGTTCCCATTAGTCCAATCATAATCTTTATGCAGATGATTCCCAGATCTATATATCCAGACCTTGACTCACTCCTGAGGTAGTCTTTCCTACATCACCAGCACATTTCAAACTAGAAGTCTTGTAGGCATCTCTAACTCAACATGTCTTGAACACAGCTCATTATCTTTTTCTCAAACTCTCCTGGTTTCTGAACATCTCTTTTACTTCCAGGGTACTTACTCACTGCCTTTGTGCCCAGCTACTCAACCTTGCAACCTCAGTTTCATCTTCCATTTCTCACTTTCCTCCTACAGCTTCCATACAATACAGTGTCTTCCCAGTGTTCCTTCAATTAGTAAACAATTATTTATTAAGTGCCAACTGTGTACCAGGCATTGCACTAAGGGTTGAAGATACAAATAATGGTAAAAGACAGTTCCTTTGGGGCAGCTAGGTGGCACAGTGGATAGAGCACCGGCCCTGGAGTCAGGAGGACCTGAATTCAAATTCGGCCTCAGACACTTGACACTTACTAGCTGTGTGATCTTTGGCAAGTCACTTAACCCCAATTGCCTCACCAAAAAACCCAAAACAAAACAAAATAAAAAAGTTCCTTTTCTCAAGGACCTTTGTCTAATGGGGAAGAAAACAAGACAATGGGGGAATCAACAACAAACAAATAAGTATACAAACAATCTACATATAGGATAAATTGGAAATAATCGTAAGGGGGAAGGCACTAGAATTAAAAGGGATTGGTAAAGACTTTCTATAGAAGGTGAGATTGTAGTTTGGACTTGAAGCCAGTAGGTGGAGGTGAGGAGGGAGACCCTTCCAGGCATGGGAAATAGCCAGTGAAAATGCCCAGAATCAGGAGACTAAGCTCGAGTCTCACCTTCTGAAGAAGGTCTTTCCTAGTCCCAGTCTCACCCCTCACCCCTACCTCAGCTGTCAGTGACTTACCTGCACATTCATATTACCTTTCATCTACTCTGTATGTGTCTTGCATTTACATGTTATTTACATGTCACAACTTAAAATATGTCAAAAAAGGTTAAGATCCCCTTGTCTATACTCATTGCCTCCATTTCTTTACCTCCTGCTTATTCCTCAACCCTTTTCAATATGTTTTCCAATCTCTCCAATATAACCAGTGTTCTCTTATCTACTAAACCCAATGGTTTGTCTTTGGTCTTCATTATGCTCTACCTTTTTGCAGTTTTTGACTGTCAATCATTCTCTCCTCTTGTATATTTCTTTATTCCATTGCCCTCCCTGAGCTTGCCCTCTCTCCACCCACCTCTCACCATTTTCTAGATGCTTTCTGGATACCCATCAAGCACAGATGTTTCATAAGCCTCTATTTTCAGCTTTCTTTTCTTCTCTCACTACACTCTCTCTCCTTTTGTGATCTCATCAGTACCAATATGTTCCATTATCATCTCTGTGGAATTCATTCTTCCCATAGAAAATATGAACAAAAAGCACTACCATCCTTCTAGACACTCAGGTTCACAATCTCAAAGGCTTGCTAAGCTCATCTCTCTCCTTTAATCTTCATAACATCTCTTGCATCCATCACTTCTTTCCTTTCACACAGTCCCTGTCACATTTCAGGTCCTTATTCACCTCTTGTATGACTACTGAAGTAGCCTCTTGTCTCTTTACTTCCAGTATCTACCCTCTCCAATCCATTCTCCACCCAGCTGCCACACTAACATTCCTAAAATACAGGTCTGATCACATTTCTTCCCTACTCACAAATCTTTAGTGCCTCCACATTTTGGGGAAGAACTCTTGTGGAGAATGGTTGGGCAGTCTGTAGATTCTGGAATGGCTGGTTTGAGACATTCTGTGTGAAGTCTTTTCTGAATCTTCCAACTAGCAATATCCTTTTGCCCAGAAATGACTTTATATTTACTTACATATGTATATGTTATATTCTTCCCACCCCCAATATAATGCTAGCTTCTTGAAGGCCTAGATTGTCCTGTTTGGGGCTTTGAATTCCCAAAACTTACTAATATTTGTTCAATTGAACTGATATCCAGTATTTCTAGGTGGAAGATCAAAATTTCTTTAAAGATTCTGAGGAAAGATGTTTTAGTTGATGTTAGAACTATATAGCTTGGAGATTGGTATCTTGGAGCCATGCTCTGTGCCATGCCTTTTTCCCCATGAGAAGAAGTCCAGTGATTTCTCCCTTGGTTTCCCTTCCCTTCCCCTGCCCCTAATAAACTACCATCTTATTCTAAAAAAATTAAATTAAATTAAAATTAAAAGAACTATATAGCTTGGCTGATCCATCTTGGATGATTAAATAGTCATAGTATCATAGTAATAATCAATCAATCAATCAATAAATGATCAAACAGGATCATAGGATTTATAGTTTCCCACAAAACTGAGTCATGTAATTGAATGGATCATGTAACTGGCTCATGTAATCAAATGTAGGGATTGTGAAAAATTTGGCAACAGTAAAAGGTCATGTATACCTATTTTATATACCTATATATCTGGGGTCAAGTAAAAATTTCTTGGGTGAAAGGGGTCATGAGTGGAAAAAGCTTAAGAAGCCTTGCTCTAGATCACAGATCAATTATATATTCCAGAGTATGGTACGCTTATTTTATGGGTTCTGAATGAACAGCAATTTCTATTTTTTTGTTGGGTGGCGGGGTTTGACTGTCTTATGAACCATACAGTAGAGAATGCTGACCAGTTCTACATAGGCCAAAGTCCTTTTTACCCACTTTGCCTTATTATTTGTGAGAAACTCCAACATAGGAAGAACATCTTGAGAGTAAGATAATGCTATACTCAGTAACATTAGCTGATGCTCAAGCCGGGGGCATAACTAAACACAAGCTGCTTCCATACTTACAATCCGCTTTTCACCCACACTGACTGTGTGTAGAAGTAAAGATCCTTGTTCAGAATTGAGTTGATTGCATCTCCTAAATGGAGTTCTCTTCCTTCACAGTGTTCCAAAGCAAAGAGACTGATGAAGGGCTCTTCAAAAACCTAGGGACACAAGGTAGATATGGCAGTCTCAATTTGGTACTGTTTATTTTTATTTTTTTTATTATTTTTTTTTCTGGTGCTTGCCCAGGGTCACACAGCTAGTAAGTGTCAAGTGTTGAGTGTCTGAGGCTGGATTTGAACTCAGGTCCTCCTGAATCCAGGGCCAGTGCTTTTTCCACTGTGCCATCTAGCTGCCCCCTTGGTACTGTTTATATCTAATATGAGTAAATAAAGCCTAATTCTTTAAATAGGTTCGGAGCTTAGGTTTGTCATCAGAATTGTGTTGAAAAGGATGGCTTCTGCCTATTTATTGATTTTTTTTACTAACAAAGTTAACTTTAAAATAGTAATACATATATATTAACATAGTAGAGACAGAATGGCATCATGGCTACAATATGGAGTAAGAAGAAACTATGTTCAAACTAATTCTCTGACTGCTTGTGTGAACCTGGATAACTTTCTGGCAAATCTGGTTGGTTCTGCTGCTACATCTTCAGTCACAGGGAGACTAATCATCCTAGTTCAGAGGCCCCTCTTCAGGCCCTCTCTCCCATCTCCATTCCATCCTTCACACAGATGTCAAACTGATATTCCTATGACACCATGGCATTGTCATGCACAAAAAACTACAGTGGTTCCCCATTAATTCAAAGACCACATCCAAATGCTTTGGCATTTTCAAGCCCTTCCAGATTTTGGTCCAGCATATCTCATATTATTGTCCTTCACAATTCTCTACATTACAACCAAACTGGCCTCCCTCCTGTTTCTTGTATGTGACATTTCATTTTCAATCTCCATGACTTTCCAGAGGCAGTCTGCCCCCAATGCTTGGAGTTATGGAGGCTCACTTGCCTCACCTTCTGTTTTAGGTGACCAACCTCTTACATTGTATCTTTCCTGATTTCTTGATCTTAACTTCTAATGCCTTTCTCCATTACTTTTCTTTTTAAACTTTCAGGTGTAAATGTTGTTGTCTCCACCTGATAAAATGCAGGCTCTTGGGAGCAGGGACTGTTTTGTTTTTGCTTGATATTCTCAGGGCTTGGCACAGTTTCTGGCACATTAAAAGCATTTGTTAACTGTCAATTTGTAGTAAGCAATTCCATGATTTGAGTACTTTTCAAAAGACAGGAATGCCATCACAACATGTATTTTATGGTTTGAAGATTCAATCATGAGCACCTTAAAGAAAACTGAACATTTCTTTGTGAAAGTTCAAGAACATCAATTTCTTTTACCTGGCTGTGGCCTGATGCTACCCTGCCTAGGAACCTTGGCATCTTTTGTGGTGAGCAAAAGATTGGAGCAGTTCACCACTTATAACACACTTATGGGAGCAGGTACAGGTTTCTTTACCATGCAACGGTTCAATATCCTGAATGTTACCTCATACATGGTTTAATTTCAGAGTTAATGGGTTTTCCCTCTAAGGATGTTAGTTGACGTCTTGTAGTATATCCAACATTATGTCACTACACTTGTTTGGTATATCATATTATATACCTAATCTGCTGCCCTGATTAGCTTTTCTATCTTGGTCAGTATTTTATGTTTGATGAACACTGTTTTGTATTGTAGTTTGAGATATGGTGGTATGGTTAGGCACCGCTACTTTCCTATTTTTTTTTAAAAAATTACATTTCATATGATTTTTTCTCTTTAAGTTGCTTCTAACAAATTTTGTTATTATTTTTCTACCTCCATAAAGTTTCATTAGCATGTCACAGAATAAGTAAATTTATTTAGGTAGCAGCATCATTTTATTCTATTGTTAATATATTTCAAATTATCTAGCCTTGTATTTCTATAAAGCATATTTTAAAACTCTATTCATATAGTTCTTATGTGTCTTAGTAAGTGGATTCCCAAACATTTTCTACATTCTGTAGTTATTTTGAATTTCATTTCTCTGATTCTTCATGCAGGTTTTTGTTGATAATATATAGAAAAACTAATGACATGTATGAATATATTTTATATCTTCATTTGCTGAAGTTACTGTTTCAATTAATTTAGAGTTAAATCTCTAGGTTTTTCTAAGTAATCATATCATCTGTAAAAATTGATGTTTGTCTATTTTTCCCCTAATTTACTTTTCTTGTCTTATTGTTATAGCCAGCAATTCTAGAACTTCTCTTCTGGATTTTGCCATCATGCCCCAGGAAACATTATCATGCTGCTGAATCTATAAAATGTGTACCTCTATTAGAGTCAATGTACGCTGGTGGCCCAAAGCGGGGAACAATCTCTTTAAGGAGAGCTTTGGCCACAAAGCCAGCAGTTGTTCATGGAGCAAGAAAAGCTTCCACCCACTGAGTGAAGTGGTCAACAATAACAAAGCAAAATTTATATAGTCTTGCTTTGGGCATAGAAATAAAGTCAATTTGTAGATGTTCAAAAGGTGTATATGCCAAAGGGTGTCCTCCATATGCTTTAGCATGGAAGGCATGTTGATTGTAAGATTGACATGTGGAGCAGCCTGAGCAGATTCGAGATGCTGTGTTAGTTATACCTGGTGCTAACCAGGTACTCCTGAGTCCACAATGCTTTGTGTGCCCAAATGGCCTTTCTTGTGAATAGAGAGGTATACCTGGTAATAGAATTTCCAGGGGAGAAGTGGTTTTCCCTCTGAAGACATCCAGACTCCATTGATCTGTTTAGCCTTGAATCTCTTTTTCCACCTTTCTACTTCAGAATAATCATAAGTTAGGTGGAGAGAAACATCCTCAGAAGGTGAGAGGTTAAATACATGTTCAGGGGCTTCTAAAGCAGCTCGTGCATTCCCCTTTGAAACAGAATCATTATTCCCTGTGTGGGCAGGGCAATGTAAAATTATGCACCACGAGATGTGGTATGGTAAGCTTTCCATAACATTTTCAGGTGTCATCATGGACACATAACTAAATTTGGCCTTGATACAGACATATAGTGGTAAAAAGTGTTAGTAATGTCATAACTGTCTCAATTTTGTATTCCGTATGGAAATGAGTATCCTCCAAAGGGGGGACTCCAATATGCTGTATATATCAAGTTTAAATTTGTTTTGTATATTTTGAAAAACTTTCAATATTTAATTTGAACATTTTTGGACAATGCTATGCTATAGATTAATGAAAATCCAGCAGTTCCAGAGACAACCAGAATCCATAGACAGCCAGAATCCAGACCAGAGTCCAGTTCCCCTGATGACATCTCAACCCTCCTTTGAAGACAAGATTTTAAGGACTTTAAATGGACATTTTGGGGTTTTTTGTTTTTCCTTCTGTTACTATATACATCATCTGTAATATGTATCTTCCCTTTCCTATACTGTTATTAATATATTGCTTGTCAGCATTGGTTATGATATTCTGTTATTTATTTATTGTTTATTATTTATTGTTCCATCAAGGAAACACCCCATGTTTCTTGATGAAACAAAGGGGGAAATGTAAAGAATTGTTATTTGAGGTTTTTATGACCCCATCTTTTAGCTAGAATTAAAAAAATACTCGGTGCAGGCACTGGCCTGGGGCTCCACAAACTGCATGGTGCTCCACCCACTGGTTGTAGCCATTGCCATGGTGCTGGCACCTCACGTCATCACCACTCGCCAACACCTACATGGGCCTGGCAAAATTATAATGATTGGAAGCCTAGCGAGGGCAGTCATGTGACTGTCAGAGCAGCCAGCCAATTTTCTGGGGGCTGTGTGTGGTCAGTCTAGGGTCTGCTGGGAAGAAGGGAGGTTTTCTGCCATTCTAGCTTGAAGCTGGAAGGCGACAGGATGCTGCTATGTGTTCTCAGCTGATTCCTGGGTGGTGGTGGTGTTCAGGTTGTATAATTTCCCTTTTCCCCATTTTATTTCCTTTCCCTTGATCCTACTGATCCCATTTGTGTTTTTTTTTTTTTTTAATTTCATTCTTGTTAAATAAATCCTGCTCTGTTTTGAGGGAGGCTGCCGGTCTCCTTCCTTGTCCCAATATTGTGGCAAGCTGCCTAGCTAACACTCCCCAATTAAAAATTGGTCCTTACACTGCAGGATCACTTCTGTCCTGGAACTCATACCTCATCAAGTACCTTTTGCTCTTTCCTCTGACTGGAGAGGATGGAGACAACAATCTTATCACAGAATTTCCCTTTAAGGAGGATCCCCAGGAGAGCTATCTCATTTTCCACCTAGCTGCACTATTCTGGACTTTGTCATCATGCCATCAAACAGCTATCTTCTCCTCCAACCTAACTTTTCAGTTTGCTTTTATATGTTGCCTTTCCCCATTAGATAGGAAGTTCCTTGAAGGCAAAGACTGTCATATTTTGGCAGGGGATTATTCTCAGTGCTTAAGACAGTGCCTGGCACAGAGTAGGTCCTTAAAGTTTTCTTACTGATTAACAGTAATCACTGAGTGATGAGCATGGTCATCCTTGCTTTAGGTCAGATCTTATTGGAAAATCCAATGTTTCTAGTGTTTCTCCATTACATATAATTTTGGCTCTTAGTTTTAGATAAATACTATTTACCATACCAAGGAAAAGTCCATTCTTTTTAGTGTTTTTAATAGAAATTGGTAATATAATTTGTCAAAAACTTTTATCTGCTGATATAAATGGCTTTTAATTATTAATGACATATACATATACACATATATATGTTTATAGTTTTACTAAAATACTGAACCACCCCTTTATTTCTGGTATAAATGCAACCTTGTCATAGTTTATAATCTTTTAAATATATTTTTATAGCCTCTAGCTAATTTTTATTCATTTTTTTTGCAATGATTTTCACTAAAATAATTTGCATATAACAGAGGTTCTTAACCTTTCTTGGTTTTTTGACCTTTCGCAATCTAATGAAACCTATGGACCCCTTCTCAGAATATTTTTAAATTCACAAAATACATAGAATTACAAAGGAAATCAAAAGTTGGTGAAAATAAAGATGCATTTTTCCCCTCATCCAAATTTACAGACTACCTGAAAAGTCTACATGAACTCTTTGAGTTCGTGGACCCTAGGTTAAGAATCCCTGGTCTGTGGTTATTTTTCTGTTCTATCCCTGGTTAAGTAAGAAAACTTACATTTTTATAATGTAAAGAAATTGACAGGATCTCTTCTTGTTTTTGCAAACAGTTCATTTAATAATTGAATATCTGATAGAATTCACTTGTAAATTCATCTAGTCTTGTTTATCCCACCTTTTGGAGTTTATTCGATTTATTTTCCTAAGCTTTAGTTATTTAAATTCTCTAATTTCTTATTCCTCTAAATCCACTTGTTTTATATCCTAAAAAACATGCATTCATTTTATTTATCAGTTTTGTTGGCATATAATTGAGCAAAATAATTTCTAATAATTTTTTAAATTTCCTCCTTAGTTGTCCTCATTTCTTTTTCCATTTTTGATACAGGCAATTTGTTTTTCCTCCTTACAAAGCAGATCAAACAATTGCTTGTTTTATTAATTTCTTTAAACATCTCCTAGTTTTATTTATCAATTCAAAATTCTCTTTTTTCTTGCTTTAAATTTTATTAATGCATCTGTGGTTTTTCAGAATGTCTATTTTAATGTTTAGTTATTTTAGGGAAAAATTGTTTTTGTCATTTTTTTTCATTTTATGCCAAATTAATTCATCTGATCTTTCTTCTTTTCATTGAGGGAGAGTATGTAGATACACAGATTTCATTGTTGTTCAATTGTTTCAGTTATGTTATGTCCAACTCTCTTTGTGATCCCATTTGAAGTGGTTTGCCATTTACTTTTCTGGCTCATTTTATAGATGAGGAAACTGAGGCAAACAAGGTTAAGTGACTTACGTAGGATCACATAACTATAAAGTGTCTGAGGCCAGATTTGAACTCAGGAAAATAAGTCTTCCTGACTCCAGGCCTGCCACTCTACCCACTGAGTTACCTAGCTGCCACCTTAGATATACAAATATTCCCCTGCTTTGAACACAATCACACAAGATTTGGTATGTTACTGTCATTTTCTTTAATGAAATTATCCACTGTTTCTAAAAGTTGGTTATTCTTTGACCAATCAATTTGTCAAGATATTTAATTTCTGCTTAAGTTTAAATCTTTTCTTCATAGGTTTTTTATAAAAAATTTTTATTGAGTAAAATAACGTACTTAATATTTCTGCTTTTTCTGCATGTGTTTATGTGGTTTATATGCCCTAGTAAATGGACAATGTTTGTAAAGGTGTTGTATACTTTGTATATTCTTTTCCTCCCCACTTAGTAATCCAAAGACCTAAAGCACCTAAGAGTATGCATAGGGGTATGTGTGTGTGTGTATGTGTGTGTGATGCATATGTTCAACCCTCCTTTGTCTGGTTTAGATTACGTCTGATCTCACCTCTTCCTCCATGCTTTTATTATCTCTTATGCACCCTACTTCTGAGAAATACTAAGTTCTAATCCAACTTACTTCTTTACTCTTTAGTATATTCCTTTCCCCTTCCCTTTTCTTTCCTTTTTATAAAACAAAACAGGCTGTGTTTGTCTTACTTAATTCCCTCTACGTCCCTTGAAGAGGTTAAAGTTCTAAAAGAATACTTGTTTCTCTTTCCCTTCATAGCCTCATAGCCCCTTCCAAATTTACCTTTCAATATATCTCTTGAAACTTTTGTATTTCAAAACTTCAAAATTACTACTCAGCTCTTTTCACTGTGAATGCTTGAAAGTCCTCTATTCCATTATAAGTTGTTTTTTCCAAACCTTGTTAGATTATACTAATTTTTTCAGGGTAAGTTCTTCTTAGTTCTAAGCCTTTAGCTTTTGGCACTTGGGATACTGTACCCCAAAGTTTCTCCTTTTAAATACTAGCCACCAAGTCTTATGCTTCTGCCTCTGGTTCCTTCGTACATAAACTCTTAGTAATCTAGCTTAGTACTTCATATACTTTCCAGGCAGTAGGTTGTACATCCTTGTCAATACTGAGCTAACATACCCATTTACTTGTATAGTCTAGTTTTTATTAATGCTAACATCAATGTCACACTAAATGTGTATGTATATGCACATATCAATATTTTTCACTTTCAGGAAGTCATGGAGGGCTGATAGATGTTTTTATAGTCTCTAAAGTTAGACCTCTATTCTTATAAAGGAATAGACTGAAGAACAACTGAAATTGAAGAAAAAAAACCCACCAATTTCATGTACATCAAGAAATACCATTCAGTTCCTTTAGAAAGCATACTTTGTCTACGAGAAAGATTTTAAGTCAAAGCTTAACAGAAACCACACATGCAGGAGTCCAGTCTAGGCTCTCAAGTTAAACTTCGCAAATTGTGCCATTTATTGAACCACTTTATTAGTTGTGTCAAAAACTGAAAAGGTGGAGGCATCTGTTGACTTCTGCCTCTTCTTTACTACCATAGAGTAATATAAAGGAATGCAATGGATATCCCCCCAGAACCATTGTTATTGTTTTATTGATGCTTCTTGTCCATTTTCAACGAGGATGGTACAGTATTAAATCACACATGGCTGTGTGATTTAAAAACTGGTTCCAGGGGCAGCTAGGTGGCACAGTGGATAGAGCACCGGCTCTGGTGTCAGGAGGACCTGAGTTCAAATCTGACCTCAGATGCTTGACACTTTATTAGCTGTGTGACCCTGGGCAAGTCACTTAACTCCAACTGCCTCACCAAAACAAACAAACAAACAAAAACCCCCCAAAACAAAAAACTGGTTCTACCTCCTCTCCATACTTCTTTTTTGGGCTTAGATTTTTCTCAGCCTACCTACATGGTGCCAAGTCATGGTCAGTCCATGGGAATAACATAAAAGCAATAAATCCAGAGCACCACCCATCTTGAGGGAATAATCTGAGAAGGTAAATGCACATCCTGTTAAATACTGCCTGTCTTTAATTTGTGCTTGTTATATATGAGGCCATGACTCATGCTAACTGAAAATGAGACACTATGGAATTATAAGAAACCTTCAGTGTCAGATTTGATGACAAACTCTATAGTTCTTCATTTTCTAGTAATAGTGAAATACTCTTTCCTGGTCTTCTTTCTACTTATATGACCATTCCTCAGACTCCTTTGCTGGATTCATTATTTATGTTCCATGCCAGGTTCCCTCCTTGTATCTCTTCAATATTCTCATGCTCTATATATCCTCTTTCTTGGTGATATTATCAGACTATAGGGGTTCAATTATGAAGTATGTAGATAATTTCTAAGCCTACATATCTAGCCTCAATTCCATCAACTGTATAATAGAAGATGCATACAACTATATGTAGGAGATGCCTGACTGGCATCTCCTTCTGAATATTCAATCAGTGGATATCTAAACTCAACATGTTCAAAATGAAACTCATCTGTTTCCCTAAACTTGTCCCACCTCCAGATCTCCTAGGAATACCACCAGCATCCTTCTATTCACCCAGGTTTGTAGCATTAGAATCATCCTCCATATTCAATCATTTGTCAAGTCTTATGCATTCTACTTTAATATCTCTCAAGCTCCTACATGGCCTCTGCTTTAGTTCATACCCTTATTTCTTACTTGGTACATTTACTTCACCTTCTAACTAGACTCCTGGCTTCTAAAAGCTCTCTTCTCTGATCCACCTCCCCACACACACACACACACACACACACACACACACACACACATGCCAGAATAACTATCCTAAATTATGTAGTTTTGGAATTCCTTTTAATGTTTAAAGCAATGATAGTTAAATACATGATCATAATGGAGGGAGGCTTTATAAATTTGACTTTAAGCTTAACAAAAAAGCTAAATGAGAAAGAATGCTGTTACAACCTAGTCTGAATTTAGATTCTGGTGTGATATGTAACGTGTCATTTTCCTTAAAACCTAACTGCATTTAGTATAAGCCTCATGATACTACTCTGTGTCCAACACCAGCATAACTGAGTTCCATGGCATTACATGACCTGGTTTCAAGTCCCTCCTCTGACACATAGCACTAGTGATGGTGTTACTATGATCAAGTCACTTAACCTTGTAGCAACCAAAACAATATTCTGTGACCATAAACTGCATTTTATCGGGAGTCTGCTTATGGGTATTCCTTATAGTGGTAAAATCACAGGTGAAAAATAAAACAAATACTATTTTAAATCCCTAGGAAATTTTACCAATAATAAAACCAATGCTATCTTGTCAAACTTGTTTGCCCTAGGCTTCAAAGATTGGAGTGACCCTCTGTACACAGTGCTTTAGATTTCCAGAAAGTCATGAAATGAATTCTTAAGCATGCTAATTTCATCAGGTTCTAAATTTTGTCTAATACTTTACCAGGCCTGGAAGCTGTAAAGGACGTTTGATCCAAGCAGCCTACTCAAGAGATTCCATAAGCTAGGATGCCAGATCGCATTTCTTAAAATAGCAATGGGTTTCCTAGACCTATTTGGGCTCTATCCCAAAAGCCCGAGTCAACTGTTATAGTGGTTTTGGGAACACATATTGTAATAAAGTAGAAATCTGGTTCTAATCCAAGGGAGTTTTAGGTAGTAAGATTTAGGGTAAGAAAATCTTACTCTCCCTCCCCCGAAAAAGTTTGTTTTTCATAAATGATAGGGGATGGAGGGAAAACTTATTAGCCTTTTTTCTACTATTAAGAATAAGAAGAATAATTTTTGTTTCTTCAAGCAGGGCCCTTGAACAGGTCAGGCAGGGGTGATGATAATAAATGACAACCAATAACAAACTACTAGTGTGACTGTTCCTCTCCCTCTTCCTCCTTCCTCCTCCTAACTACCCAGAAGTTTAAGGTTTATAAGGAAACACTTGCAGATCATGCTACAGAACCGCCAGGCTCACTGCAGAATTCCTATGGCCTGAAGAGTGGGTAGCAGGGGTCAAGCCTGCAGTCTGGGAGGCCACACTTCCTGTACGAAGTGGTCACGCAGAGGTCTAGAGGAGATGTGGTCGTTAGGAGGAGACTAAAATTTTCCTACCATCTGCCAAAGGATATTTTTTTAACCAGGACAACAAACACACCTGTCCCAGCAATCTCCCCACAGATCATCATCATTGCATTAATCTGTGCAGTAAACATAAATTCCAGTATTATATGTAATTGCCAATCTGCCTGAAACATAACCTACTACTCCTTTAGATTTTTTTCTTATTAATACACTGTTACCCAAAATTCAATCTCTCACAGCCTTATAAAATTATCAGACTGACTTTGAAGGCCCTACCAAATATGACTGCCTAAATTTCCTGGTTTATTTTATGACTGCATCCTCTCCGTTACAGAAAAACTGACCTATTCATCATCATTCCCTGTCCTGACTATTCCCTGGCACATATCTGGAAAGCACCAGCCCCTCTTCATCTCCATCTCTTTAACTTCCTTAAGGTGTCGTTCAGGTGCCACTTCCTGTGCCAGCCTCTCCTCACTCCACTCTCTTGTACATATGTGAGTGCTCTTTTTCTTGAAAATGCTTGTGAAATTATTTTGCATTTATTTACTAATCTGTGTACACATTGCAGCCTCCAGTAGAAATTAACCTTCTTGAGAATAAGGGCTAATTTTGCTTGTTTCTGTTTTTTAGTGGAGAATCCCAGCACCCAACACATTGCCTTGCATATAGCATGTGCTTAGTAAATGTTTGTTCAATTATGAATTGACATTTGGGCCATTTCTGGAAGTATCCAGAATTATCAGGTTTTATTTGCAGTGAGGAATTTAAGTAGCCACAGATCCTCGAAAAATGGACCTGCATTGTAAACCAGGTTTACAAACAAACAAAAATGTTATTTTCAAATTGATTAGCACATTTCTATAAAGCTGTAGTTATAATGATATGTTGAACTAGAAAATTGTTCCAATGTTCATGTTTGCTAACATTATAAAAAAGTAAGTGGCTGATAAAGAAATTATTCTTATAACAATATATACTAGTCAGCTATCACAAAAGTATATGTGACTAATATTATAATAAATATGATGAAAATAATTTAATCTCCCAACCCTATCTTTTTTTCCCATTCTTTCTCCAAAATAAATGTCTTTTTCTGAGTCCCCTTTGCTGAACCACTCCACCCCTTCAGTATAGAAGATACACGAGGCTCTGTTCTTGGTCCCCATTATTTCAATTACCATTTTATATCATGTGCAAATAACTAACACTTATATCCTTTATAAATTCTGTTGAAGATACCACTGGCCTTCTAGTCACGCAGTTTTACAAACTTACAGCCATCTTTTACTCTTCTTTTTCCCTCATTTCCACTAATTAGTTGACAAGTCTTGCTGATTCTACCCTTACAACACTCCTCTACACTTACAAGTTCACACCTCATTAGCTCTTCCCTAGCCATTAGCTATTATTTTAGCTTCTTTATTGTTCTCCTTGCTCAAGTCTTTCTATACTCCCATTCCTTCTCTACACAGCTTCCCTTCTTTCCTACACAGCTCTGACCATGTCAGTCCTTTGCTTAAAAACAAAATCAAACTTTAGCAGCTCCCTAATGCAAACTCCTAACTCTTGAATTTAAGGTCCTCTATAATCGGGCTTTAAACTTTTCAACTTTTCATGTTTAGTTCATATCTTCCACATTTGGAATGCACCCTGGCCATCTGCCTCTCAAAAACCTATTTTTTTGAGGGACCTTTGAACACTAAAACCCTCCCTCATTAAAACCAAATTTATATAGGAAATATGTTCAAAAATGTCTCTTTCTGGACCTTCTCTGTCAGCAGGTAGGTAATGTGCTTCATCATAGGTCCTCTGCAGAAATGGTTGGTCACTGCTCTGATCAGAATTCTGGCATCTTTGGAAGTTGTTTCACTTTACTATTTAGGCTCTGATTCTGCTTACTTCACTCTACATCAGTTTATGCCACCCAGGATTCTCTGAAAGCCATGTCTTAAGTTATTTTATATAATACAATAACATTCCATTACATTCCTGTGCCATGATTTGTTCAGCCTTTGCTCAGTTACTTAAGAGGCTAAGATAATACCTTGGAATTTAATTCTTAACTGTTTTTTATTTCCCCCCTCTTAATTCTACCTTCAGGATCAGAAAGCTTGTTTTGCCTGTGACTATCTTCTTCTTGGTATTATTCTCCCTCTTAAAAAGTCCTCCTTTTGCCTGCCTGTTTCTATTTTGAGTTTTATGTGTTTCTTTACCAAACTATTTATCTGTGTGTTCAATCCTCTTTTGTCCATTTCAAATAAGAACGAGGTTCATCTGATGCCCCTTCCTCTATATCTGTGTACTCTTCTTCTCAGACATCTCAGTTTTAAGAAGTTTTCTTCCCTTTCTTCTTCCTCTCTACAGTGATCTATTCTTTTCCCCTCCTTTCTCTTTCTTCTCTCGAAACAAAACCAATCCACTTTGAAGACTTCTATTTTCCTTAACTCTCTCAATACCCTTTCAGAACAGTAACATTCTGAGGGGACACTTGTTTCTTCTCACCCTAAAAGAATGGTAACACTACATCTTCTTAGAAATGCTCAAATTTCTATTTCTAGGTTGGTCTTGATTCTTGTGTTTGTTGTATTTCAAAGTTCCTACTCATCTCTGGTCTTTTCATTGGGGAAAAAAAAAAAAGATTATCACAGGCAAAATAAGGTCCCTGATCTTGAAAGCAGGATTAAAAAGGGGAAAAAATAATAAAAAAAAGTCCTCTTCCATTATAGATCCATTTTTCTCTCTGTAGGAAGATATTCAACTTTTCATACTAATTTGTTATTGTTTGTAAGCCACTTTTCTTTATTTTTGGAATTCTGTATTATTCCAAGATCTCTTTTTATAGTAGAAAGTTTTAGGTCTTGTGTAATACTGAATGTACTTTCTGAAATGATTCTTTCTGGATGCTTGAATTAATTTTTCTTTGACATAGTATCTCTGGATTTTACAATGACATTCTTGGGACTTATCCTTTTGGAAAGCAGTGTATTCTGGGGGCAGTTAGGTGTCTCTGGATTCAGGAGGACCTGAGTTCAAATTTGGACTCAAACACTTGACACTTACTAGCTGTATGACCTTGGGCAAGTCACTTAACCCTTACTGCCCCGCAAAAACAAATAAAAAAACAACAACAAAAGAGAACGAAGGACAAAAATGATAACAAGAAAGCAATGTATTTTTTCTATCTTTTACTCTAGATATAGTCGATCTGATCAGTTTTCATTTATCATTTATTGAAATAGAGTCCATACTATTTTAAAGTCATGGTTTTAAGAGATTTCAAGTGTGTTTCTTATATTTTCTCCTATTTTTCAATTTTTAAAAAATTTTGTTCAATCTGTGTTTGGTTCAGTCTAGTTTTCACGGATAACATTACTCGGGTATCCTTATTATCATTTTCCCTTCTAAGTTTTTTTAATATCTTTCCAATTCTCTTCTCCAGAACTTTTATTTTAACTCATGCTTCATTTCTTCTGAATATTAACATAGTCCTTGTGGGAAAACTATTTTTTTACTTTGAGACTTTATTTGCAATTACTATGGAGTTATTACTTTTTGGATGACCAGATAGTAATTTTGTCAGTTTTTTCTTTAATTTTCTCATCTCTCTATCCTTAGTTTCTGATTTTGTATTTTGTTCAAGTTCTATGTTCTCACCCCTGCTGCACTCTTAGATGGGCTGGGTAGCCCTGCTTACCCTTATCCTGGGTCCCCTGGCTTCCTTTGTGGACACTATGATCTGCCACTTCTTTAGGATGATCCTTGAGATTTCAGTGCTGGCTCTCCAGGAGCCTTTATAGTGTCTCAGAAAAGACGGATGTTATAGATACTGTAGCCCCTGGGCCTACAATGTCCCAGTCTAAGTACTGGAGTACCAAGCCTATCATTGCTCATGGCAGCTTCCCTAGGTTTCCATGTTCCTCCCACTGGAGTTCTCTGACCACCTTTGGGCTTTCTCAGAGGCCTTTCTTCTACCCCCTTAAGACAAAGAATCTCGCAAGCTACCCATGTCTAGTTGCTGGCTGACTGGGGGGCTTAATCTGGTGTTCATTATTAAAGTTCAAGACGTTTCTAGAGTAGCTATATGGGAGTTGAGTGGTCCACCATATCAGCTGAAAGTCAGTCCTTATCTTATTTCAAGGCAGGGGCCACCTTTACCATAAAGCCTTTTCTAATAATCCCACTGGTTTTTGAGTTCTTTCTTTCTTTAGTTGTATGTACATATGTTGTATCTCTTAGTACCATGTAAGTTTCTTGAGGACAGGAACCATCTTATCTTTGTTTTCGTAGTGCCAAGTATAGTACCTTAGACATACTAGGTGCTTAATAAGTGTTAACTGAATTTAATTTGAATGTTTTCCCAAGTATATAGTATATTCACACAGAAGATCTCAAAGCAAAGAATCTACTTACATATTTTTCCCCCTTAAATTTATCACTACCATCACTAGCTACAGAACTGGATAATGATTTTGGTCCCACTGATATATTGAGAATAGCACAAGCCTCTTTTGTTTCTGATTTTAGTTCAGTATTTCTGGCTCCCTGGGGCCTGGGTTCATTGGCTCAGGCCATCTTTCCAGGGTTAAGTCTCTTGTTAGCTTTCTGTCTGTCAGCCTTTATCCTTATTAAATGTCTCTTTGGGGGCAACTAGGTGGCACAGTGGATAAAGCACTGGCCCTGGATTCAGGAGAACCTGAGTTCAAATCTGGCCTCAGACACGTAAATACTACTAGTAAATACTAGCTGTTTGACCCTGGGTAAGTCACTTAACCCTCATTACTCTGACACCCCCCCCCCCAAAAAAAGTCTCTTTACCCTTGCTTCTAGATGCTCCATCCAGGTAGCATCCAAGACAATGTTTTACCAGGTGTGGTCATCAGCATGCCCAGAAGGGGAATGTTGCCCTGAAGCCAACTTAACTTGTCTTGAGTCGTCATATTTCCCAGAAACAGAAACAGTGGATCCAGAGAATGCAGGAGGCCCAGAATGAGTCAAGGATGAACCCCCCCCACACACAAACACATGTGAGCTGACATAATTTGCTATTTCCAGCCCTAGTTAGACTCTTAATGTGTCCTTGAGAGTCAGACCAGCTATAAGACAGATGCCAGTCAGTCTGCAAACTGATCAACTGTTTGTGCAGCTGGCACCCTTTCAGATAAGCAGAACATCCTCCCTCCATGGTTCCATGTTTCCCAGCCCATCTGTTACTCCTCACTAATGCTCCCTTCCTTCTCCCATGCCACTCCCATTTAGGAGGGGATTGAGACCTCCCCTTTTTGTAGTTACCCAATAAATATCCAAGGCATTGTCTGTTTTGTGGGCTCCTTTATACAAGAAGTCCTCACATGGGTGTGCCTTTCTCGTATAATAAGTTACTACCCAAATCTTGTACAGTCGTGACTTTTGGTGAACACATCCTATAAAAATAAGATTTCAATAAAGTCCTTACATATTCAATAGGCTTGAGGGATTTGACTCTAGATGGAGAGCAGCCACAGGAAGTAAGGTCAGAATAGAGGCCTTCTTCTAACACACATTGGTTACTGGTGACATCATCTTGGCAATGCATGAGCCAACTAAAAGATCAAAGTACAGAAAATTTAGTCACTCAACAATTATGTACATCTACTCTGTGCTCAGTATTATGTTATGGGCTGTTAGAATATGGGCAGGAAAGAAAACACTATTAGATATACAGACAAGATCCATATACCTAGGATAAGTACAGAATAAAGCAATGCAAATCCTGTAGAAATTCAGAAAGATTATAGGCAGAGAAAGGCTAAAGAGAAGGGTCCTGAATCAGGCCTTAATGGAAAAATTTGGACTTGTTATAAAGGTTAGTGAGGAAAGGATGGCAAGCATAAGGGAATGAGAATGATAAGTGTGTATTAGGAGGTGGGGCAGAAGAAAATGGATGATATTCCATTACACTTATATCCCTCTCAACAGTATTCCTTTTGCCTGCCTGTTTCTACACTGAGTTTTATGTATTTCTTTACCAAACTATTTCTGTGTGTGTTCAATCTTCCTTTGTTTCATATAAGAATGAGGTTCATCTGATGCCCTTATCTCTTCCTCTGAATCTGGATACTCTTCCTCTTGCAAATGCTAATTTTGAGAAATAAGTTTTCTTCCCTTTCTTCCTCCTTTCTACACTAGTGTATTCCTTTTACCCTCCCTTCTCTTTTCCCTCTTCAAATAGAACCAATCCACCTCAAAGGCTTCTATTTTTCTTACTTACATCCCTCAATACACTTTCAAAAGAGTAACATTCTGAAGGGACACTTGCCTCTTCTTACCCTATTAGAATGGTAATATTACATCATCTTGGAATTCCTTCTAAATGTTTAAATTTATCTTTCTATGTTGGTCTTGATTCTTATGTTGTACTTCAAACTTCCTCTGGTCTTTGCATCAGAAATGTTTGGAAGTTCTTTATTCCATTAAATATTCATTCTGAAGCCCACCCCTCCTTATGGAAGATATTCAACTTTTCAGGGAAATGTGTTATTGTTTGTAAATTACTCTCTTTTTTCTTTTGGAATACTGTATTCTAATTTTCAGGGAGTTCATTACTTAGATAAGGTTTACCACTTTCCCTTCTAAGCTATTTATTCAATTTCTAATGCTTTCCTCTGTAGCTCTTATGTAATTAAAAAAAAAAAACCTCTTGTTTCATTTCATCTTGACATTCATGCAGTCCTTGTGAAAAATCTTTTTTTTCTTTTCAGCTTTTGCTTGCAGTTATTATTGATTAATTCAATTGCTAGATAGTCTGATTTTTTTAATACTAGTATTTAAAAAAATTTATACATTTCTCTAGCTTTAGTTCCTGAAATGGGGATTTATGGTAGATTGTATCTCTTCCTCCTATTGTTGTACTTTTGGATGGAATGAGTACTCCTATTTGCTCTTATCCAGGATCTCCTTTGCTCCTGTGCTGACCTTTTTGAGCTGCCAGGGTTTTTCTCAGTGCGTCCTCTGCTCTTGCTCCCTTTGGACACAGATCTTTGGCAGCTACCTTTCTTATTATCCATGGGCTTCCAGATCACTTTTTATGCAGTTCTGACATGAGAGAAGTCACTTAATGTAGTTTCTCATTGAATTTCTTCAAAATTTTTCAGATAGGTACAAATTTCAGCATTTTGCTGAGTAGGAGTATGTAAAGTGGGTATTTTGCCTCCTATTCAGGAAGCCATCCTGTCAGATAATCTGTATTTGATTTTTAAAGGAATAATCTGCCTTAAAAGAGTATGCAAATCATGATTTACAACACACTATTGAAATCACAGGTTCAGACAAAATAAAGGGAAAAAATATTATGTATGTAAAGAAAACTTCAATAAACTTTTGAGCATTAAGTATATTTCATTTTTTAAATAGGAATATTTACACAAAAAATACTCACCATCCTCGAAGAACCTTAAACGAATGTGGTGTGAAGTCTGTCAAATCAGAAATATGGTCTGTGAAATCTATACAGTTTCCTTGGAAATTTGGTTGATCATATGCTTTGAGCTATAAGAAAATAAAACCACAAATAAAAACTAGAAAAAAACCTGTCATCTATAAAAGCCAAAACAAAATCCATCTTCATTTACATAAAATCACAGCAATCAGTGATTATTTCAATATATTTCTTTCAACAAAAACAGACAGGAGAATCATCCATCATACAGTTCATTTCTGGATAACAGTATTGGAAGGTGTCCCTTCACAGATTCACTCTGAACATAACTTTATCATCTCACTGGAACCAAAATTAGGAAAACCTGAGTTCAAATCCCTCCTCAGACACATTATCAATTATGTGACCCTGGGCAAGTCATTGGATTTCTTCCTGCCTCAGGTTCCTCATCTGTAAAATGAGGATAATAATAACACCTACATCTCAAAGTTGTTGTAAGGATCAAATTGAGATAACATTTGTAAAGTGCTTTATGAATGCTAGGTATTATATTATTATCAATATTATCATCCTCCATGCTTCTGAGAATACAATTGTTCATTTAGCACTTTCTTCACCTTCCCATATTAAGTTCTAGCCACAGAGAGATCAGCCTGGAAAACAAATCCAGCCTCTGAAATTAAAATTTCTCCTTCATGAAAACACTACTTGTCAATTCTACTAGTTCAGCTAAATTTCCTATGGTGGTACCACATCTATCTAAAGGAAAAGAAAAAATTCTTTGTTGACCCAACATTTCAAAAAGAAAGGAATAAAATCAGTATTGCTTTTCTCTCTCCTTGACTTCCTAAGCCACAGTTAATAAAGGAAAATAGAGGGATACTGTAGAATAGAATCAATCTATTAATCAACAAGTGTCTATCCTGTACTAGGTGCTGAGGATACAAAGACAAAAAATGAAACAAAATTACTCCCCCCCCCCATTTTAATGTCATCCTGAGCTTACATTTTATCAGCTAGAATCAACATGTACATATAAAAGTATATAAAATAAATATAAGATATTTTTGGAGGGGAAGACAGTAGCAAATTGGGAATCAGTCAAGAAATTGTGACACAAAGGGAATTGTGTCTAATCCAGTGAATATAACCACTGACAAATGAATTTTTTCATTACTAGGTATCAAATGTATTATAAACCATATTGCCACCAGGTGGGAGACATCAAAGCAGGGGATCTTATAGGAAAGGTAGGAAGACTAACAACAAAGCACTTAAAAATAGTTATGAAATAGAAATGATGCTTCTTTTAACATACCAAATATGGAGGTTCATTTATCCCAAGAGGTTCCTGCAAAATATATACATTATACATTTAAAAAATATATTTTAAAAATTATGCACACATTCTTCATTGTCTTTCTGAATTACAAAAGTCCTTTTTAAAACTCAACAAAACGTTCACACCAACTTTGTGGTTCATTTTAAGGACCACTGGGACCAAAATACAAAAAGCTCAAAGGACAAGGGAAAGATGGATGAGTAGAGATAGAGAAGAAGCCAGGAAGTCACCCACATCTATACCAATAGTGCTGATATACGATTTTTCTGTTTTATTTTAGTCACTGTCCAGAACTAACACTTCTAGGAGTAATTTTCTGAGTTACACTGCAAGGCCATTTTACACCAAGGGTTATCTTAGCTAGTGATTTGTGAACTTAAAACAATATTTTTCAAACTGTATTTTAATAGTAATCCTTTGTAATTCTATATTTCTATTTTATAATTTAAAAACATATTCTGAGAATGGGTCCTCAGGCTTCACTACTCTGCCAAGAGAGTCCATGACACACAAAAAAGTTAGGAATCCCTGCTTTGCCCTGAGGGGCCCAGTGATTCTTGTGGCAAGTGACAGCACTGGCTCTGTTCTCAGGGAAATTATAGTCCTTTCAAAGGCAGGATCTTCATCTAAAACAGGGATTCCTAACCTTTGTTGTGTCACACATACCTTTGGCAATTTGGAGAAGACAATGGACTCCTGAAAATATTTTTAAGTGCATAAAACAAAATACACAGGATTACAAAATAAACCAATGGACCTGAAATACAATTATCAAAATATTTAAAACACAAATTCAAGAGCACCAGGTTAAGAATCCTAAAGGATCCCTTCTCTCCCTATGTTCCTAAATAGGCCATTCCAACAATGGTCAATTATCTGAAGACTGACTAAAGACAAGGAGCTCTGGTATTTACATTTAAATGACATTTGCCAATTATCTGTGCCACTTTCTAAAGGTGTTTATGGTTCCCTTATATGACCTCACTGTGGTCAATTAAAAAGGAATACAAGGGAACAAAACTAATCAATGACCTATATAATTTTTTACTAAAATATTTATAACAACTGATAGCCAACTTGCATGTATTCAATTGATAATATTGAAAAATTAACTCACCAGTCTAACAGGCCTTATTGACATGATTTGGTTGTTGGATCCTCCCCAATCAAAAAAGCTCTTGTATTTCCCTTTCTCTAGTACATACTGTTCTCCGCAGAAGAACCGCTGTTGGTAGCCAACCCAACTAACAGAGAAAGACAAATCAGAGAAATCAAAGTTAGGAAATTCAGCGATACCACAGGTAGTTAAGCTGTCTAATTTTGATAATAAAAAATACTTTGCATATTTCTGTAAAAAAAACTTACACTCCACTTTTAACATGAATAGATCTTGTTTCATTACCAAACCCGACTTCTTCCAAATCAGGAACATCCTGATTCATTATATTGACAAACTTTGAATTTTCCACATCAGACTCAAATAGTGTGACTGAAGATTCTATAAAATTCTAAAAATAGGAGAAAAATTAGGGTAAACACAAGTTGTTTTATAGGCAACTGTATTTTAGTTAAATTTTTTTATAAGTTAGAGAATGTGTGTATAAGGGATTTAATGCAGAACATGACTTCTACCTCAAAACAATTTTATTTCTGTTTATTCCTATTACTATGTGGGCCCTTTGAATAATACAAACCATATCCAATTTGAAATATTCAAGAAAATAACAATTATAACTGATTAATGGTATCATTTTCTAATTTAATTATGATATTTTAGTGAGGAAAAAATTTTCTAACAAATAGAGCTATCCTAAAATTGAATAGGCTCCTCTAGGATCCTTCTCTGAAGTTTATCAGGGCAAGGTTGGATGAGGGTTTTCTTGTATAGGTACGGTTTGAACTAGATTGTGTTGTATAATCGATATCTTATTGCTTATGCCTCAGTAAGTGGGAAGATGAGGGAGGAAAGAAGGGATAGAATTTAGAACCCAAAACCTTAAATAAAAATGTTTATTATAAAAAATTAACTAGATGTGGGCATATCTTATTAATGACTTGGATAAAGGCATTAGGTTTAGAAATAATACAAAGCTGGAAGAAACAGCTAACAAACTAGATAACAGAGTTGGATCAAAAGTAGTTTTGTCAGATTAGAAAAAGTAAGATGATGCTTAATAGAATTCATATTAAGTCTTATACTTAGATTCAATACATTGACATTTTAAGTATAAAATGACATGGTAAAGTATAGAAATCTGTCTAAAAAGTAGCTGGATGTTTCTGTAGATGCAAATTCAATGAGTCAGTAATATGATATGGTGACAAAAATAATTTAATACAATATTGGATTCTGTTGAGAGACATAGATTGTATAAATCATTCCAAGCATTTTGGAAAGCTTTTAGAACTATACCTGAAAAGTCACTAAACTGCATATACACCCTTTGACTCAGTGATACCAATAGGCTTATATTACTAAGAAATCAAAAAAGAGTGAAAAGGACCCATATGTACAATAATATTGATAGTAGCTCTTTCTGTTATAGTAAAGAACTTAAGGGTGCTGATTGAGGAAATGACAAAATAAATTATGAAATGAATGTAATAGAATATTTTTGCATTGTAATAAATGAAGGGATAGTTTCAGAGAAACCTGGGAAGACATGTATTAACTGATACAGAGTGAAGTGGGCAGAAGCAGGACAATGGATATAATGACATGGTAAAACAAAACAAAACAAAAAACACCAAACAACTTAAGAACTGAAAATCTTTCCTCTCCTTTCATCCAATTTTGTAAAGGAAGATGTAGAGAGTAGGGAAAGGGAGAAATTGCAGGAGGGGAAGAAGGAAGAAAAGCAGAAAGGAAGGAGGGAGGAAGAGGATGGAGAGAGAGAGGTGAGGAAAGAAAAGGGGAGGGAGGATCAATGAAATTTTTTTTTTTTAAATCCATAGAATAGAAGGCAGGCCAGAAAGTAATACAGACAAGTAGGTCTGCTTTTACAGTTACATGTTCAATTTATTATACACTTAAAAGGAAAAGTTGGGGCAGCTAGGTGGTGCAGTGGATAGAGCAGCAGCCCTGGATTCAGGAGGACCTGAATTCAAATCTAGCCTCAGACACTTGACACTTACTAGCTGTGTGACCCTGGGCAAGTCATTTAACACCAACTGCCTCACCAAAAAAGGAAAAATAAGCTATACATAAAAGACTTGCCCAGGATCATTCTGCCAAGATTCAGACCCAATACTTTCTGACTCTGAGTACAATGTTCTATTTATATTTTTAAGGTATCAGAATTATTTTTGGCATGTACCATATTTTTTAAGTATATTATATCCTCTACTGAATTCAAATACCTTTAGTTTCAAGTACCTCCTACTTGGCTCTATTTTTAAAATATTAAAAGAAAAAAGATTCATTCATTCAAAATTGGGCGTAGGATGCTCCGAATAATGAGCTAAAAGTTTCCTTAACCCATGTAAGTAGGCATAATAGACTAATGAATGCCTAATAAATGTTTCATCTTGACTATTATATTTTGCTTTATTTTTAAAAAAATACATTTTAATATTCATTTAAAATTTTTTTGAGTTCCAAATTCTGTCTCTTTTCAGTCCCTCCCCATCCACTGAGAAGGCAAGCAATATGATACTCATTATACATGTTCACTCATGCAAAAGATATTTCCATATCACCCATGCGGCAAAAATAAATAAATAAATCAACAAACAAACAAATAAATAAATAACCAATATGCTCCAATCTTCACTCAGAGATCATCAAGTATCCTTCTTGGCTTCTTTGGAATGGTCTTGGATCATTATCTTGCTCAAAGTAGCTAAGTCTTTCACAGCTGATCATCCTTACCATATTGCTATTACTCTGTACAATGTTTTGGTTCTTTACACTTTACTTTGTATCAGCTCATTTAAGTCTTCCCAGGTTCTGAATGGTTTCTGAAACCATTTTGCTCATCATTTCTTACAGCACAACAGTATTCCTTTTTTTTCCCACTGTTTAGAATTTTATTTTCCAAATTACATGTAAAAACAAATTGACATCAATTTTTTAAAACTTTGTATTCCAACTTCTCTTCCTCCCTCAATTCCCACCTTCCTGCTCCCAAGAACTCAAGCAATTCAATATGTTATACATGAGTAGTCATGGAAAACATCTCCACATTAGCTAGGTTATGAGAGAAAACAGGTAAAAACAAAACTTCATATTAAAAGTACTTAGGAGTTATATTAGATCATTGCTTTGCTGAAAATAACCATGCGCTTCCCAGCAGATCATCTTATACTAGTGCTGTTATTTTGTATACAATACATTTCACTCTGCTTCAGTTCATGTAGGTCTTTTAAGGTTTTTCTGATAGCATCCTATAATAACTTTTATATAGTACCTTAAACTTGACAGAATTTTCTTCACAACAGCCCAGCAAAGTAGGTACCATATGTTTTGCCATTATCATCAATCATCATAACTATTTCTCTCCATCCTATTTCCTCCCCTATGATATTTATTCTACTTTCTATCTTGTTTCACTCTATACCTCCTCCAAAGTGTTTTATTTCTGACTGCCCCCTTCCCTACTCTGCCCTCCCTTCTTTCACCATTCCCTCCTTATCCTCTTCCCCTCCTACTTTCCTGTAGGGTTAAATAGATTACTCCTCCCAACTGGGTGTGTATGTTATTCCCTCTTTGAGCCAACTCTGATGAGATTAAGGTCTTTGAGATAATTCTGTTTTCTAAATTTTCTTCCTCCTTCCCTCCTCAACCCTATGAAATCAAGCAAATCAATATGTCATATATGTGCAGTTATGTAGAACATCTTCACCTTCCTCGAAAGTGTTTTGCTTTTTACTGCTCCCTCCCCGAATCTGCCCTTCCTTCCTTCCTCTCTTCCTCCCCTCCCCCACCCCACCCCACCTTATCTCCTTCCCCTCCCACTTTCTCTCAGGGCAAAATATATTACTATACCCAGTTGAGTATGCATGTTATTCCCTCTTTGAACCAATTCTGATAGTAAGGTTCCCTCACTCCCCCACTCCTTCCCCCTCTTCCTCCATAAACTTTTTTCTTGTTTCCTTCATGTAAGCTACCTTTCCCCAGTCCACATCTCTCCTTTCCCCTCCCCCAGTGCATTCCTCCTACCCTTCAACCCTATTTTGAAGATATTATTATGGATCAGCTAGGTGGCACAGTGGACAAAGCACCAGCCCTGGACCCAGGAAGCCCTGAGTCCAAATTTGGGCCCAGACATAAGACAACCCTGCCCCACAAAAAATAAGGGTAAACAAAAAATAAATGCTTTACAGAAATCATACCTTCATATTCAGTTCAGACCTATGTCCTCAAAGTGTATTCATTTCAGCTGCCCTAATACTGAGAAAGTCCTTATGAGTTAGACTTATTATCTTCCCATGTAGGAATGTAAACAGTTTAATCATTTAATATCCCATATAATTTATTTTTCCTGTTTACCTTTTTATGCTTCTCTAGGGTCTTGTATTTGAAAGTCAAATTTTCTATTCAGTTCAGGTCTTTTCATCACAAATGCCTGAAAGTCCTCTTTTTTACTGAAGTCCCATTTTTTTCCTCTGAAAGATAACACTCAGTTTTGTTGGGTAGGTGATTCTTGGCTGTAGTCCCAGTTCCTTTGCCCTCTGGAATATCATATTCCATGCCCTCTGGTCCTTTAATGTAGATGCTACTAGATTTTGTTTTATCCTTATTGTAGCTCCACAGTATTTGAATTCCTTTTTTCAAGCTGTTTGCAATATTTTCTACTTGACCTGGGAGCTCTGGCATTTGGCTATAACATTCCTGGAGGTTTTCCTTTTGGGATCTCTTTCAGGAGGTGATTAGTAGATTCTTTCAATTTCTATTTTACCTTTGGCTTCTAGGATATCAGGGCAATTTTCCCTGACAATTTCTTAGAAGATTCTGTCTAAACTCTAATTTTGGTCATGGATTTCAGGTAGTCCAATGATTTTCAAATGATCTCTTCTGGATCTATTTTCCAGGTCAGCTGTTTTTCCAAGGATATATTTCATATTGCCCTCTATTTTTTTTTATTCATTTGGATTTGCTTTACTGTGTCTTGGTTTCTCATAAAGTCTCATAAAGCCTCCATTTGTTCAATCATAATTCTTAGGCAATTATTTTCTTCTGAGAGGTTTTGTATCTCCTTTTCCATTTGGCTTTTCAAGCTATTGACTTTTTTCTCATGACTCTCCTGCATAGCTCTCATTTCTCTTTCCATTCTTTCTTCTACCTCTCTAAATCTTCCTTCTATCTCTCCTACTTTCTCTTCAAAGTCCCTTTTGAGTGCTTCCGTGGCCTGAGAACAATTCATATTTTTCTTAGAAGCTTTGGATGTAGGGGCCCTGAAATTGTTATCCTCTTCTGAGGGTGCACCTCGATCTTCCTTGGTGCTAAAGAATCTTTATAATTCTCAACTTTCTTAGCTTGCTCATATTGCTGTCTTTTACTTGACTTTTAACTCCCTTTTACAATGGGGCCCTACCTCTGAGCTACACTGTCCCAAGCTTCAGAGGGTCCTAGGTGTTTTGGTTTGAGGGAGGGCAGGTTTTTCTCTTGACTGGCCTGTTCTCTGGTCTGAAGATAACCTCAAGCCAACTTGCTAATTAACCAGCCAGCAGAACTTTGTGTGCTGTGGTGGTTCTCAGCTCCAATGATGAGCCTATGCCCCTCCCCCACCTGGGCCTCCTACTACTCAAGATTTCTTCCTGGTTCCCTGCTGGGGTGGGATAGCCAAATTCCTCCTTAGGTCCTGCAGACATCCCTATATTTTCCCCCTGGCCAGCCATTCAGCCCTCACCAGACCACAAGTTCAGTTCCAGAAGACAATGGTACTGCAGCTGATTTGGAGGCTTGGGGGTAAGTTCTTCTGAAGTGCGTGCCTGGGGTCTGTGTCGGCATGATCGCAGGGTTGGACTCTTCTTGCAGCCCAGCACAGCCCCTTCTAATCTGTCTTTGGCTGGAAAATAATCTCCACCCATCTTTTTGTGGGTTTTGCTGCTCCAGGGGTTGTTTTATTGCTGTTTTGGGGGTAATTGTGTCAGGAGCTCTATGTGTTTAATGTCTTTCCTCTGCCATCTTGGCTCCACACCCAGCACAACAGTATTCCATCACAATCATATACCAAGACTTATTCAGCTATTTTTCAATTGATGGGCATCCCTTCGATTTCTAATTCTTTGCCACCACAAAAAGAGGGTTATAAATATTTTTGTACACATAGTTACTTTTTCCTTTTCTTTGATCTCTTTGGGATACAAATCTAGTAATAGTACTGCTGGATCAAAGTTTTATAGCCCTTTGGGCATAGTTTCAAAGTATTCTCCAGAATGGTTAGACCAGTTCACAACTCCAACAACAGTACATTAGTGTCCTTACTTTTTCATAGCCCCTCCAACATTTGACATCTTTCTTTTCTGTCACATTAGATAATCTAATAGGTATAAGGTTGTACTGCAGAGTTGTTTTAATTCACATTTCTCTAATAATTAGTGATTTATTGCACTTTTTCCATGACTAGAGACAGCTTTGATTTCTTCTTCTGAAAAATGCCTGTTTGTATACTTTGAACATTTGTCAATTAGAGAATAGCTTTTCTTTTTTATAAATTTAACTCAGTTCCCTATATATTTGAGAAATAAGATCTTAGGGAAATATGCTGTAAAATTTTCCCCCAGTTTCCTGTTTTTCTTCTAATTTTAGCTGATTTGGTTTTGTTTTGCAAAACCTTAATTCATGTAATCAAAAACTCTATTTCTTAGCTAGTACCAGGTTGTTTTAATGATTACTGCTGTGAAATATAGTTTTAAATTGGTAGGGCACCTTCCTTCACATTTTTTCAATGATTTTCTTGATGTTCTTGACCTGTTTTTCTTCCAGATGAATTTTATTATTTTTCCTAGCTCCATAAAATAATTTTTTGGTAGTCTGATTGTTGTGGCACTTAATAAGCAAATTAATTTAGGTATTAACATTCTTATTATTGTATTGTCCCTTAAAAGTTTGTAAATCCAACTGGTTCTGGGGACCTTTGCTTAATTTTTAACAGCATCAGTGAATTTGTGAAACGTGCCAGTCATTCTTTAAAGCAATTAGAAATTGTCCTAAAAAGTGACCAAAATTCTAGATTCTTTGACCCACAGATACCATTTCCCAAGGAAATCAAAGAGAAAAAGTTCAAATATATAAAAAAATATTAATAGTTGAATTTTTTTGTGATAGCAAGGAACTGGAAATAAAGTCTATCAGGTCGAAAATAGCTGAATAAATTGTGGCACATGAATACAAAGAAAGAAATAACAAAACAATTCAAAGAAAAGTGAGATTTTATACACACACACACATATGTATATGTGTGTGTGTGAGAATTGATGCAAACTGACTGTTACAACAAAGTAAATGGAAAATAAAAAACAAAACTGAATGTTATGTAATTATAATGACCAAGCCTAGACCGGAAGAAGAGTTGAGAAAATGTATCTCCTTTTTTACAATGGAGAGATGGAATGGGTCATGGAAGGTGGGAAGTAGGAGTGTAGAAAATGGCTTATACTTTCAGATACAGTTCATATGTGGGTTGGTTTTGCTGAACTATTAATTTTTCACTTTCTTTTTAAATCTTTGTTTAAAGGGAGGTCTATCCTCCTTTAGGAGAAATAATATATTGGGTAGGAAATGTGATATAATAGCAAAATACTGGTTTAATAAAAATAACAGAAAAATTGGCTTTGTACATCTGTTGAAAACTTCAAAGCTTGTCTTCACTTAGAGATGAAGAACTACTACTAAGAAAAACAGATGCACTTTTCTTAACTGTATCAGTACATTTCTTTCAGACGCAAGTAGTTTCTAGCTTACTTTATACTGACATATGTAAGCATAAATATAGATTCCCTTATTTGTCTGCATTTCTGCATAGTCTGGATAGGAATTTTTCAAATCCTGAGAGGGATGACTGAGAAAGAGAAAAGGAACTAATATGTACTAATAATCCCTGAGTAGTAAAGATTTGTTTCTCTGAGCATCCTGAGACATCACTAGAAAGATGAGTACAATTTTTTAAGAAGTAATATATATCCCATAATTTATCACAACAATATGGCAAATAATATACTGAACCAGGCAGCTGACTACTTTACCCTCATGATATTCAGGTGTAAGTAATATAATTTATACTTTTCTAATCTGTACAGAATTATGATAGACTTACAATGATTTATAAGAAAGTAAGTGCGAAAACAAAGACTGAAAAACAGTGAAAACTTACTGCTTGTAAGTATCGGAAGGACAATAAAGTGCTGGTCAATGTCTCCCAGGTACTAATGTCTTCATATTCTCCCTCTTCAAGCAAATACTGTTGGCCTTTAAAATGTTCTTTTTCATAAGCAACCCACCTAGATAAGTGCATAACACAAATTCATCAGTTAAAAAAGTTGTAGTCAGTGAGCGTAATAGAGAAACAATACAAATAACCTAATTGATTATTACAAATCTAATTCTACAAACCAACACTAGCTTTCTTTTGGCTTAAAAACAATAATCCTCAGAGCCATGAGGCTTTTTCTCAAACAAGGGATTAATTGTAGGCATGCAACAGAACCATCTCTTTTTTGGATGTTTGCAATGTGATCTGATACCATATGCTTCAAAACAAACAGTTCTGTTAGAAAAAAAATACAAATAAAAAAGAGGAGAAAAGACAACTACCACCAAAATGAATCCTGGAAGGTTATTCCCATTTTTAATTACTTATGCCCATGAGCTCAAGCTTAAGGGTTTCTATGGTAAATCATTTATCCAAGACTTGCATTAAAAAAAAATAATGACACTAGATGTCAAGATAATTGCTGTTTTTGGAGGGAACAGGTAAAAGCAGCTAGGAAAGCCGGAGTTGCTTTGCAGAAATGGTCTTAAAGCCTTAAACTTATTTATTTATTTAAAGACATACATATATATATATATATATATATATATATATATATATATATCTGTTTCTTGGCAAAAGATTTTGGTATCACCATTGGAGATGATAAGTAACTGGAAGGAAGCAAAATTAGTACCAGTCTCCAAAGTAAATTCAATGGCCAATAAAAATAAAAACAGTAAGCAACACAAAAAATAAGTAAGCAAAATAATCTTTTGATCTTAATATAGGGTTTCATGAATATATTATTATTAAATGGATTTTTGTTTCACTTAGAAAATGATACGTGAATTAACAACTCTAACTGGAATAATATTTTCATGGGAATTTAAAAAAAATTAATTTTTAACAAATTGTGGTTATCTTTCCAGTGCTATCTCAGGATGCTAAGAGAAACAAATCTTAATTACTCAGCAATTATTAGCATATGTTCATTTCTTTAAAAATACATCATAACTTTTGCTTCATAAATTCCTAAATTAAAAAAAAGTGATGAAAACAAATTTTGTACAGGCATTACAATTGGAAAGGAAATTTCATTTAATGAAATTCAATCAACCAAATGACAAACATTTATTATGGACCTACTATGTGCTAAGCATATATCCTATGTGAAGCACTAGGTGGACAAAATAAAACATGAAACAGTCCTTATTCTCAATGAGTATACATTCTATATGAGGGAAGGTAACATGTGCAACATCTACACATATGAGAATATATACTAAACAAACACAGGAAAAATAAACAAGGCAATTTATGAGGCACGGCAAAGACATTTGGAGATCATCAAACAACTAATATTGAAAGTTCACCACTCACACTCCACCAAAGACACGAATTGATGCAATTCCAAAGAAATTCTCCTCATTCCTGAAAAGCTCTGGGACAGAGTCTACGTGTTCATTAAACTCCTTGGCCTGTCCAAGGAAATGTGTTTTATCATATATAATCACCTGAAACATGAATGAGAGATATTTAATGTACAGAATTTCATATATTTGCTAAATTTAAAAGGCCTTTAAAATTAAATCAGAGGAAACAGGATAAAGATGACAAGATAAAACAAACATTACAAGAACTTTAGGGGGGCAGCTAGGTGGTGCAGTGGATAAAAGCACCAGGCTTGGATTCAGGAGGACCTTGACACTTACTAGCTGTGTGACCCTGGGCAGGTCACTTAACCCTGTCCAAAATATATGTATATAAAGAACTTTAAAAGCCAAAATTCATCATCATAAAAGCACAGTGATATCAACCAGCTAACATTTGCATTACATTCATATAATGGAGTGCTCTAACAAGTATTGGGGGTCACTGCCCTAGAACTACTTTATAACTGAAGAATTTAGGAAAATTAAAAAAAATATAAACTATATGAAAGACACTCAGGAAAGAGAGTGTACCTTATGTCGAATTCTACTGGAAAGCATATAGTTACAGTGAGTTTTCAGTACAACTCTATAAACAATGCACTGATCTAAATACAAATATTGTATATAAATATGCTTCCTCAACATTAAATCCTTCCACATATTATATTGAATACTGAGGAAGAGAAGACATGCCAATATTTGAATTGAAATGGACAATTAACAAAAATGTAAGACAAAACTAGAATTAGTAATCAATAGCTTAAATTTTCAAAGTGCTTTAAGGTTTGCAAAACATTTTGCATAAATGATTTTATCTGATCTATACAACCCTATGAAGTAGGGTCTAGAAGTGTTATTAACCCCATTTTACAGATGAAGAAAATGAGGCTCACTGAGAACAAAGTTTATTTCATTTTTGTATCCTGTCTCCCTAACAATGCCTGGCACACGTAAATGCTGCTGAAGTAATGAATAAAAAGAAGCTCAGAGAAGTCAGGGGACAACCAAGTATCAAAATCAGGATTTGAACTCTGGTTTCTTTCAATTACAAATCCAGTGTTCTTTCCACTACGCCACATTGCTTTAGAGAATGATAACTATGTGAAATTTTCCCTCTATTTGTATCATGTAAAAAAAAAAACCTCATACAAAAATAAAAGAGAAAAAGGAGAAATTGTTAAGAAACAAATTTCTAGCATATAATCTATATACCTAATTCTTTTTTCTCTTTAATCCAATCCCAATACATCTACTACAAGCACCACCCACTATCCCCAGGCTAGAATAAACTCTCCCTTACAATCCTCTGAGATTCAGCTCAAGTGCCATCTTCTCTCCAAATCCTTCCTGTAGACTCTCAGATATTACTGTTCTCTCATCAAAACTTCCTAGAACACTTAGCCAGTTTGCTCCTTTGTTCCTTCCACTCACTACCTTGAGCCTTGCACATAGTAAGTAAATGCTTAATAAATGTTTGTTGACCCGACTTGTGTCATATTGACCTATTCATGTTCTATCTTTACCAGTAGGACTTAGCCTCCTTCCCTAAGGGCATTTTATCTTGATAAGCCTTGCTTATTGTAGGCATTAAAATAAATATTTGTTGAATTCAATTCAGGCATTTATTTTATAGCTTAACAGCAGAGCAAGACAAACAGAATAGATTCTGATCAGCCTTAGAAAATAGTTCCTGGTGTTTCACATATCCCTCGTCCTTCAGGACTTTACAAATGATAGGGCCTTAGCTTCTTGGCAGTGGCAGCCAGTTTCCTCACATTTGTAGTGGTGAGTGGTCTGAAAAGCTCTTAGCTGGAACAATTTTCTACACTGTAGAAGTGTTGTTCCCAACTCCTAAAGCAATTTGGGGAAAACTATGTCTACAGTCAGAGTGATAGGGCCAATGAAACAGTCCTTGGAAACAGAGTAAGTAAGTGTCTCCTGAAGACTGCTAGTCACTCCTTCAGCAATTATGAATCCAGACTATAGAAGTAAAGGCTAGAAAATAGGTTGAAGGCATATTCTTAGGAAAACATTAGTGAGCTGACAATCCAAGAGGGAAGTTAACATATACACAAATAACTGTAATGTAAGGCAGTATGTGAATACGGAGCACGAGGAAAGAAGAAATCATTTCTGGAAAGGAGAGTTGAAGGGAAACAGGAAAAGTTTGATGAAAGAGGTAACATTAGAACTGGGTCTTGAAGAATAGGTAGAATATTAATAAGTAGGAACCTAGAGGTGGGAAGGACAAGCCAAATGGATGGAAATGATGATATGTTGAAGCAATGATTAATAGTTCAATATGGCTAAAGTTTAAGGTATGCATAGTGGACTAGGAACACAGGTTGTGGTCAGAAGATAGAGGGCTTTAAATGTAAGACTAAATAACTTGGATTTTATTTTATGGATAACAGGGGGTCAGTCATTTAAGATTCTGGACTGGGTTGAGGTGGGAGATGGTGTGATCATGCCTGTATCAAAATCTATCAAAATCAAAGTTGTGTTTTAGCAGGACTAATCTAGTAACGCTTAGTTTAGAAAAGCTGGGGAATAATCTATGTGGAGAAGGCAGTCAGGAAGCTATTGTAATAGTCTAGACATAAGATACTAAGAGCCAGCACTATGGTGAATAGTTGCTGGAAGGAAAGGAAGGAAATGGATAAAATAAATATTGTGAAGGCAAAATGGGCAGGATTTGATAACTGAATAGATAGAATGGAGGAGGAGGAAGGAAAGGTGGTACAAAGAAGAAAAATCAGAAAAAAAAACTGACTCCAGGTTTAAAAGCTAAGTATCTACAGCAAGGGTCCTTAACCTTTAATGAGATATGGACCTATATAGCAGTCTGGTGAAGCCTAATGATTGTTTCTCAGGGGATTACAAAGGAAATCAATTACTATGAAATACATTTATCAAAATATTAGAAGCAATATCTTTCTTCTCCCTTATTTGCCTTGAAATCATTTTTATTTGTAATTAATTCATCTTACATTGATTTTTATTTCTGGACAAACAAAAAAGGCATAACTAAAACAAAACCATGTTCCAAATTTTCAATAACTTGCTTCTTTTTTATATCTTAGAACAACAATAGGTATTTTCCCCCTTATCATACGTCTAGTTTACATTTTACACCACTATATTTAGGTCTGATTTCTCTTCCAAACTCTTTAGTTACTCCTCTCATTCCAGTTTCTCATTGCATCTTAGATATGTGATCTGTCCCCATCCCTCTGATCTTTATTTTCTATGCTGGCTTCCTTAGAGATCTAATTTAGTTGTCAAGAATGCAACAATTTCTGTAAGGATGACACCCAATCCTTCATTATTCTCAAACTCCAGAACCATGTCTCTAATTGGTTGCTGGGCATTTCCTCTTAGCTGTCTAGTTATCGTATCAATCTCAGCATGTCAATATGAGTCAACAATATGATGTAATAATAATCACATCAATAGTACTAACTTTTATATAGCACCTTGAGATGTACAAAGTGCTTTACATTGTCTTGTTTTATTCTCAAGACAACCCTGGGAGGCAGGTGCTATTACCTCCATTTCACAGCTAAGGAAACTAAGCAGAGAGGGCTTAAGTAACTTCCCCAGGGTCACACACAGCTAGTGAGTATCTCAGGCTCAACTGATTTCCAGGTCTTCCCCACTTCAGGTTCAGTACTCTGTCCATTGTTTTTTTTTAGCTAAGATTAGCCTAGATTACTCATGACATTTTGGAGGTAGATTAAGAGCAGCATGATATCTAACAGTAAGAAGGGGACAGCCCTCTGTTCTGGTCAAACACAACATCTGTTCAGTTCTGGGTACTATATTTTAACAAGGACATTCATTGTATTTACCAGGTACTGTGGATACAAAGAAAAAGAAAAAAAGAAAAAAAAGTAGTCTCTGACCTCAGGGAACTTAGGTCATAATGAGGGAGACAACATATGACTAAATCTGTACATAACAAGATTTATGCATAATAGAGGAAAGGTAGCCTTAGAAGGGAAGGCTCTTTAGAAGGTAGGGGGATAGAGAAAAGCCCTCTACAAGACAGAGTGGATTAGACATTAAACACTTACCCTTAAATTCATAGGCATTTCTACCTTCAATCCACCCTAAGGATAAAAAGAAAATTTAAAATTAAATATATACATACATGTATACAGATGTTTATTTGAAGGAACTGTTGATGATTCATAAATTGTATGTGACTTAAATTAATAAAGACTACTTGTTAAGGGGGCAGGGAGGTGGCGTAGTAGATAAATCACCAATCCTGTATTCAGGAGGACCTGAGTTCAAATCCAGCTTCAGACACTTGACACTTACTAGCTGTGTGACCCTGGGCAAGTCACTTAACCCTCATTGCCCTGCCCCCCAAAATAAATAAAATAAAGACTACTTGTGGTAGATTTAATTATAAATTGATCAAGATCTTGTTAACATTCCTGAAGCATTTATAATGAATTATACCCGCAGTCAAAAGCTTTTCTAAGTCTTGGTGGCTCTCACTGTCAAGGAGAGGAGGGTTTAGAAAACTATATTCCAAAAGACAAAAAGGTAAAGTTTTATAATCAAGAATAACCTATCTGGGGAAAATGAATCTAATTCTACATAGGAAAAAAAGGACATTATGATGAAATAAAACACTTCTGGGGAATCTTGATGGAAAGAGGAGAGCTGAACAGTAACTCTGGAATTCAAAGAGAGCAATCAAGAGAACACTAAAAAGGTAAATAGATTTTATCAGCCGAAGGGGAATACAATGAACAGGGCAGCTGGGTGGCACGATAATGTTAGTCCTGGAGTCAGGAAGACTCATCTTCCTGAGTTCCAATCTGGCCTCCAATACTTACTCACTTGTGTGACCCTGAGCAAGTCCCTTAACCTTGTCTGCCTCAGTCTCTTCATCTGTAAACTGAGCTAGAGAAAGAAATGGCAAACCACTCCAGGTTCTTTACCAAGAAAACCCCTAATCGAATCATATGGAACCAGACATGACTGAAACAACAAAACATACAATAGACTGTTGGGTTGGTTGTACTTCATTCTCAAAAAGGACCAAAATGACATCACTGCATTGGAGTCAAGGTGTGGTGTGTCTGGCTGTTGCTGATCAAACCAATATGAACTCAAAAGGTTCTGCCACAGGTCGGGCACAAATAGTCCATATGTTTATTTGGAGTGGAAACGACTCTAAATTTGTACATCTCAGATTTCTTTTGAGCTTCTGTAATTCTGCTTTGCTCATAGAGCATGGTACCCTCTTTGATGTAGGTATGCCATGCTGGGTGGTCCTGTGCTAGTGTCTCACTATCAATTCCAAAGTTCTTCAGAGAGGTCTTGAGCATGTCTGTGTATGACTTCTGACATCCATGGGAGCACTTGCCTTTGGTGAGTTCTCCATAAAATAGTCTTTTAGGCACATTTCTATAATACAGGCCTCACTTCTCAAATATTTAGGTAACTGAATCAAATCTATAGAAATAAGAGCCATTCCTCAATTGACAGTCAAAGGATAAGAACAGGTCCTTTGAGCATAGTTGCAAATTGCTCTACAGAATAGTTGTTCTCTTGCTTCTGCTTCATTTTGCATCAGTCCATATAAGTTTTCCCAGGTCTTTCTGAAACTATCTCCTTCATCATTTCTTATAGTACACTATCACATTCATGTACCATAACATGTTTAGCCAATTCCCATTTGATGGGCATTCCTTCACTTACCAATTCTTTATCATTACAAAAAGGGCTACTGTAGTAGTATGGGACCTTTTATTTTTTCCAATTAATCAATAAACAACTATTAAGCATCTACTATGTGCCAAACACTGTGATAAGCACTTTTTCTTTGACCTCTTTGGTGTATAAATCTATCAGGGGTATTACTAAGTCAAGGGGTAGGCACAATTCCAAAT
This sequence comes from Dromiciops gliroides, assembly GCF_019393635.1. Taxonomy (NCBI): domain Eukaryota; kingdom Metazoa; phylum Chordata; class Mammalia; order Microbiotheria; family Microbiotheriidae; genus Dromiciops; species Dromiciops gliroides. The sequence goes on along the minus strand of NC_057863.1, from coordinate 213,449,913 downwards.
TGCTTTCCAAAATAGTACTTTTGGTACTTTCCAAAAAGTACTTCACAACTCTATCAACAATGCTTTATAAAGCGTACCTGTTTTCTCATATCCCCTCCCATATTTGTCATTTTTTGTCATCTTAGCCAATCTAATAACTATGAGGCGGTACCTCAGAGTAGTTTTAATTTACATTTCTTCAATTATTAGTGATTTTTAATATTTTAAATATTAGCATCTTTAATATGACTTGACAGCTTTGATTTTATCCTCTGAAAACTACCTGTTAAATATCCTTTAAAATATCAACTGCAGAATGTATTTTATTCTTATAAATTTGTCTCAATTCTCCAGTTTAGAAATGAGACATTTACTAGGGAACCTGCACATTTTCTTTTTGATTTTGGTATAATTTTAGCTGCATTGGTTTATTTTGTGCAAACCCTTTTTCAATTTATGAAATAAAAATAATCCACTTTATTTCTTGTAAACCTCTCCATCTCTCATTTGGTTATGAACTCTTCTCTTATCCATAGATCTGACACAGGTAATTTCTGCCACACGCCAGTAATTTATGTATAAAATAATGTATATATGTTGAGCTTACCTAGATATATATTATGGTTAATGCCCTAGTTTTGCCTGACTTCTTTCTAACTTTCCACATAGTTTTTGTCAAATAGTGAATTCTTGCCCCAATAGCTAGGATCTTTGGGTTTATCAACCACTAGATTACTGTGCTCATTTTCTTAAATATATTGTGTACATAATCTGTTTCATTGATCAAGCATTCTATCTTATCAAGTAACAAATTATTTTCATGATTAGTCTTATTGTATAGTTTGACATCTGGTACTGCTAGGCCTCCTTCCTGCACATTAAAAAAAATGATTCCCTTGATATTCTTGACTTTTATTAATCCAGGTGAATTTTGTTAGTATTTTTTCTCGATCAATAAAGTGGTCATTTGGAAGTCTGACTGATATGATACTGAATAAGTAAATTAATCTAGGGCTATGTGGGACCTAGCTTGAACTGCCTCACAAGAACCAATTGTTAAATTTTCAGTGTGAGCATTTATTATACCTTGGAAACTAGCAAGTGCTACACATTAGGGCTTGGTTTATTTTTTTTCTTGATTGTTCAAACTTAATAAAATGATGAAGAAAATGTTAATTATGCAGATTAAACTTAGGAGTGTGTAATGCATTCTTTTTTTGGGAGGATTAGCCAGTTGTTAAACATTTACCAGCACACCCCTGGATCCCTCACAGGAGGTTTTCAAGTAATGAGTGGATGATCACTTGTCTGGTATATTGTAATAGGGTTCTTTTTCAGATACAGCTTGGACTAGATGGCCACTGAGGTCCCTCCCAACTCTGACATTCTGTGATTCTGCTAAATATAAAGACTATGAGTTTTTTAAGAAAAAAGATGTAAAGTTTTTAGAGTTAGAAAAAGACCTCAGAGAACAACCAGTCCAATCCACACAAAAAAGAAACTCCCACCACTATAACATAAGCATTAATTAAACATCAACAACTCTTTTGTTTAGGTCTCAGTATGTCTTATTGTCCAACACCTAGTGCAGTGCTTAAAAAATACTTGCTGTGTGAAAGGTGCTACAAAATTATTATCTTATAGGTAAAGAATAAAATATACTATCATATAATATTTACATTAGATGCACTTAAACATACAAATTACTAATAATATTTTAGTCATTTGATAATTGTGCATATTTAGTTTTAAAACTATAAAATACCCAAGGAAAAATATAAACTGCTGACTTCTGTTTTATCTGGGAAGAGGAAAAGGGATGTTGGAGTCATAGATTCTCTTTGGGAAAATGTAGTATTATGTGAAATCTGCTCACCATTTGAAGTGGATGCAGTGATTTCATTTCAGAAGCTGAAATCTCAAAGAGTCCATGGCCTTCTTCCAGAACTGTCACTTGTCCCTTAAAATTAACATCTGGATAGGCAAGCCAACTAAGAGAGAAGGCAAAATGGTTATTTCTGGTCCTTGAAATCTGGTACTGCTAGGCCCCCTTCCTTCATATTTTTTTTCATTGACTGCATTGATATTCGTGACCTTTTATGCCTCCAGATGAATTTTGTTATTGTTTTTTTTTCCTTAACTCTGTAAAGGAGTTCTCTGGAAGTCTGACTGGTAGGGCATTGAAAAAGTTAATTAATTTAGAGCTATGATGGACCCCGCTTAAACTGCCTCATAAGAAACAGTTGTAAGCATTCATAAGCTTGGAAGTTTTTAATCCAAGTCCTATAAGAGCTATCAATTAATAAAAAAGTATTTATTAAGAACCTACTACTTAGGGGGCAAAAGGAGCATAACTAAACAATTAAATTACACTAAATAAATCAAGAAGATAAAGTTTAAGATGAGCATATTACTATCACACAGGAAATCACAATGGAGTTAACAATGATTGTCTTTCACATGTTTTAATGTTTACTAAAACAATCAGTTTGGATTTCTTTGATTTTTCACATTGATGACAATATTCACATCACCTTTAATTCAAGGATGCTATGAATATTGAAAATAACCATATATTTATACCTTAATTGTGAGATAGGCTATTCTGATGTCCATGGTGAGAGGTGCCAGAAAACTAATGCATATGTCAGCCAAATTTTGACAATTTCATAATCTAAACTACACTCTGCACCAGTTCTAGAAACACTTTAAGGAACAATATTTGATTTTTAAATTAAATTTTATTTATTTTCAAAAATTAGCCCTTTCTTCCTCCCAATTCCCTTCCCCTGCCCCACACTGAGAAAGCAAGAAAAACAAAATCCCTGGCTATGATGTTCCTAGGAGTCTTCATTTGGAGATTTCTTTCAGGAGATCAATAAATTCTCTCTATTTCCACTTTGCCCCTCTGGTTCTAAGACACAGGCAATTTTAAGATTTCTTGAAATGGGATGTCTAGGCTCTTTTTGGTTACTGGGTTCAAATAGTCCAATGATTCTTATTTTTTTTCTCCTTGATATGTTCTGTCAGTTATATTTGCTATACCACCTTATATTTTCTTCCATATTATCAGTAATTGACTTTGTTTTAATTTTTCTTGTTGCCTCAAGAAGTCATTGGCTTATATTTGGTCCAATCTAAATTTTTAAGGGGTTTGTTTATGGGCAAGGTTTTGTACCTCTTGTGCCAAGTTGTTAATCCCTTCTCTAATTCTTTCTTCCATACCTCTAACTTGTCCTCTTACTTCATTTCTTCCAAGAATTCTAGTTGAGTTTGTGCCCAAGACATGTTTCTTGAAGCTTTGCTTGTAGTTTTGGAATAATTCTCTTTTTTGTGTTTGTGTCTTAAGTAGCCCTGCCACCATAATAGTTCCTAATTTTGGTTTGGTTTGGTTTTTTGGTAGCTTGTTCTTCCAGTCTACTTCCTGACTACAGAATTTGTTAGGTATAGAACCTGCCACCACTTCTGAAGGGAAATGGGCTAGTCCTGTTGCTGCTTTCTTGGGGTATTAAATATTGAGTTATTCCAGGATCTCAGGCTGGAGTCCTGTAAGCATCAGTGCTCCTAAAGTGGTCCGATCAAGGGCAACATCTGATCATAGCCACTCTGGGTTCTACATGTTACTGACCTGGGTTTGGATCTGTGCAAGAGTATACTGTTGCTAGACTCAACTCTCATCAGTCAACTGGAAAACTTTTAGGTTCAAAGTGATAGAATTCTAGGCTCCCTTTTGGTCAGGTTTTTTTGTCTTGGTTGCTCCTCTACACGATGGACTAGATTCTGTAAGACCCTCTCTGAGGTCTGCTTGGGGTCTGAGCCAAGCTGTTGCTGCTCCCTTATAAACTCCTTCTGTACAATACCCAGGACTCCCCTTCCCAGAATGCCACTCTTCTGAACAGATTTCCTTCTGAGTCTACTCAAGATCTCTTTCTTGGGACTGTAGTGTGGATAACAAAACTACTAACTGATACCTATTCTCAACAAAGTACCCCAGTATGGATCTGGGGGTGCCCCAATAAGACTCCTTTCTCCCTGGTACTCAGTCTCTTCCTGAGTGCTGGAGTTCTCTGCCCTAAGAAGCATGCTTCTGGCCCAACCCTGTCTCCCATTTCCAATAACCTCCCTGTCTCCCTACACCAAGCTAGACTGAACAAAGGACTCAATATGACTTTTTCTGGATTTCCCATCAGGATTCCACTTAATATATTTTCTAGCTCTCTTTGGATGAGTTTGTATGAAGAGCCCACTGCACTGCTTCCTAGTACTCTGCCATCTGCTTCAAGAACAATATCTGAAATAGCATAAACCCCAAATTCTGTTCCAGTTCTCTTAAAACCCAATAATGGGGCAGCTAGGTGGCGCAGTGGATAAAGCACAGGCCTTGGATTCAGGAGGACCTGAGTTCAAATCTGGCCTCAGATACTTGACACTTACTAGCTGTGTGATCCTGGGCAAGTCACTTAACCCCCATTGCCCTACCAAAAAAACAAAAAAAACAAAAACAAAAACAATAATGTACAGGAATCTAGTAGATTGAACCAACTTTTTAGCTTCCTTAAGACTTTGGAGCTCTATGTGATGAAGTCCTTTTTTGAACCAGAAATTCTACTGGAAGAGATAAGTACATAACAAGAGATCCTGAATCAACCTAAATTCCAGAAATCCTCCTGAGTATTCCAAGTTATGAACTATAACCCTGAGCAGCTTGAGGAGACCTAGTGCTGGTATAGAACCTAAAGGTAGGGTATGATGACATCTTTACTGCCTCAAGTCATGAGCTCAATGGGTTTGAGTCAATGCAATTCAAATATTCTTTAAGTGAATACTATAGATGAAAACTGGCACTGAGAAATATAAAAATATAGGACATGCCTCTACCCCCAAATATGTTAAAATATACTAGGGAAGATAATAAGTATACATATATGTATGTGTATAAAAATCTATCACATAAAATTTAAATAGATTTTAAATGAAAATGGACATATCAAAATCACAGGCTCTAGGAGTTAAAAGAGACCATAGACGTTATCTAATTCAACTCTTTCAGGAAAAATTATTTCCTCTATAAGATGCCCTACATGGAATCAAGGAGCCTCTGTTTCAAGATCTCCATTGAACATCCACTACTTCCCAAGAGAGTTTACTCTATTTTTGGATCACTCTAATTATTGAGTAGTTTTTCTTTATGTCAACACTGTGAACTCTGGAACCAAGGAGATCAAGTCTTATCTTGCTCTTTCCTGGCAGCCCAGCAAATATTTGAAAACAGATATTTGTTTCCCTCCTTCCTCTCTCTCCACCCCCTTTTTGGACTTCCATATTTCACTCCTAAATCACTCTAGGCCTAAAGTTCATTAAAACCTCCAAGATCTTTCCAAATGAGTTAAGGTCTTGTCTGCCTATCTTTCTCATTTTGTACTTCTGAAACTGAGTTTTTAAAAATGCAGGTATAACTTTATATTTATCCTTCTTAAATTTAATTTGATTAGATCAGCCTAATTTTCTGAACTGTTTTATGTCAGCTCTCCTTCCCCACTTTATGTCTTGGGTGATCTATAAATTTGATAAATGCCTTTATCTGAATCACTGATAAACAGCAGCAAGCAAAGCAAAAATCCCTAAAGGCATTCCACTGCAGACTCGCTTCCAAGATGACAAACTATTACTGAATTTCACTGAAACTATTTTTGGGTCAAGCTTAACTAGATTCTAATACACTTAAATTTAATATCTAGGAAAACTATATATCCTTCCCTGATGTCATCTTGTAAATTTACTAACATTTCTATTTCAAATAGCAATGAGGAAAGGCTACATTTGTTGTTTTACTCCTGTATTTAATGGGAAAATGTCTAGTCTTTGACCTGGATTTGCCTTTAATAGCTATGTGGCTATAAACAAACATTTCACTTCTTCAAGCCTCAATTTCCTCATTGGTAAAATTGAAATTTTTTTAAAAAACTGTATTGTGAAGAATACATTTTGCAAATTTAAAAATGCTATATAAAAGTTGATGTTAAAATTTGTTTTTATATATATTTTGCAAAATAAAATTCTATTCAATAAAAAAACAAACAAAATTAACATGTATAAAATTAGTTCCTTAAAAAAAAGTGAGTAATTACTATGGCCACTTCTATCAAAAAGACTATGTCCTATAAGTTGTATTTCTATAATTATTGGTGATAAACACCAAGACAGTGAACAAAGTTATAGAAAGGCTAAGTTTATCTGTTGAAATAGACTCACCCAGCTAGCAAGGCAAATGGATAGAAAGAATTGGCTGTTTTGGAGACAAGTCTGTGTAACTTCTTGACTGACTTTTTATTGGCTTTTTATCTCTCTCCTATTCCCAAAATCACAAAAAGGAAGATCATGAATACTTACACTCCTGCCTTCACAGCAAATGACACTGATCTTGGTAAATTAAGTTCTTCTAAATTGGCAATTGATCTTTGTAAATAGATAGGGCAATATGCAGCATCTGACTGTGGGCAAAGTTCTATTTCTGGAACACTGCAGTCCTGAAAAAAAATAAAGATAACCGATTTATGAAAGTTATCTAGTGTTCTTTAGTACACCACCAAACCTTAGAATCATAGTAACTATATGTATCTTTTCAGTCTCATTTGCCATCTTGTATAAGAGCTATGTTACAAAATGGAGCTTAGGTAGAATTGTCATCTTTATTATATTAACTCAACCTATCCAAGAGCAATTGATATATTTTTCTAATTATACACATCTGATTTTATTTGTGTGAAAAGTGTTTTGTAATTGTGTTCATAGAGTTCTGGGTTTGTCTTGGCAGGTAGACTCCCAAATATTTTATATTGTCTACCATTACTTTATTTTGTTTTTTGTTTTTTTAGTGAAGCAATTGGGGTTAAGTGACTTGCCCAGGGTCACACAGCTAGTAAGTGTTAAGTGTCTGAGGCCGGATTTGAACTCAGCTACTCCTGACTCCAGGGCCGGTTCTCTATCCACTGTGCCACCTAGCTGCCCCTCTACCATTACTTTAAATGGAATTTCTCTATCTCTTGCTGCTGAGCTTTGTTGGTCATGTATAGAAATGCTGATGATTTATGTGGGTTTATTTTATATCCTGCAACTCTGCTAAAGTTGTTCATTGTTTCAAGCAGCTTTTTAGTTGATTCTTTAGCATTCTCTAAGTATACCATCATATCATCTGCAAAGAGTGAAAGTTTTGTTTCTTCCTTGACTATTCTAATTCCGTTAATTCCTTTTTCTTATCTTATTGCTAAAGCTAACATTTCTAGTAAATTATAGAAATGATAATGGACATCCCTGTTTCACCCCTGATCTTACTGAGAATGCCACTAACTTATCCCCATTACATATAATGTTTGCTGATGGTTTTAGGTAGATATTGCTTATTATTTTAAGGAAAGCTCCACCTATTCCTATACTCTTTAGTGTTTTTAATAGGAATGAGTGTTGCATTTTGCCAAACACTTTCTCTGCATCTATTGAGATAATCAGATGATTTTGGTTAGTTTTGTTATTGATGTGATTATGTTGATAGTTTTCCTAATGTTGAACCAGTCTTGCATTCTTCGTATAAATCTCACCTGGTCATAGTGTATTATCCTGGTGATCACTTACTGCAATCTCTTTGCTAATATTTTATTTAAGATTTTTGCATCGATATTCATTAGGGAAATTGTTCTGTAATTTTCTTTCTCTGTTTTGGCTCTGCCTGGTTTAGGTATCAACACCATATTTGTGTCATAAAAGGAATTTGGCAGAACTCCTTCACCTATTTTTCCAAATAGTTTGTATAGTATTGGAATTAATTGTTCTTCAAATGTTGGTAGGATTTACTTGTAAACCCATCTGGCACTGGAGATTTTTTCTTAGGGAGTTCATTGATGGCTTGTTCAATTTCTTTTTCTAAAATGGGCCTATTTAAGGATTTTATTTCCTTTTAAGTTAACCTGGGCAATTTGTGTTTTTTGTAAATATTTATCCATTTTATTTAGATTGTCTTTGGTGGCAAAGAATTGAAAATAAAGGGAATGCCCATCAATTGAGGAATGGCTAAACAATTTGTGGTATATGAATGTAATGGAATACTATTTTGTTGTAAGAAATGATGAGCAGGAGGAGTTCAGAGAAACCTGGAAGGACTTACATGTACTGATGCTGACTGAGAGGAGCAGAACCAGGAGAACACCGTAAACAGTAACAGCACCATTGTGTGATGAACAATGGTGATAGACTTGGCTCCTCTCAGCAGTGCAACGATCCAAGACAATTGTGTTCTCAACATCCAGAAAAAAAGAACTGTGAATTATGAATGCAGATTGAACCATACTGTTTCTACTTTTGGGCTGTTTTTGTTTCCTTCTATTTTGAGGTTTTTTCCCTTGTGCTCTGATTCTTCTTTCACAAGATGACTAATGCAGAAATATGTTCAATGTGATTGCACATACATAACTTTCTGTCTTGGGGAGGGGAGAGGGAGGGAAGGTGGGAGAAAAATTTGGAACTAAATATCCTATGAAAAGAAATGTTGAAACCTATCCTTATATGTAACTGGAAAATAATAAAATACTTTTAAAAAACCAAAAATGGAGCTTAACAGAATTCAATATAAATTTTGGTGAAATTCAGGAATATTCAGTCACTAAACTATTTGAATGCCAACTACCTTTAGGTGACTGGTTTTTCTAAGCAGTAGTAGGATAAGAAGTAACTAAAATTAAAATTAACCTCATAGAGGCAATTCTATGTTAGTATATTTATATTTATAATGCTCCAAAAAGGATAAAAAAGGTGAGTAAAAAGCAATCTCTAGAAAAAAGGATTTGGGGTAGTACCTTGATTTAATATTTGAATTATTTTTTTCATTACTTACTCTATAAATAGAAGTTTTTTTTCATAAAGTGCTATTTTGTCCACAATTCAAAATTCATATGGTTGTGTTCCCCAAAGATTGTTATATTTTTACTCCCCAAAGATATTTTATTCTCTTAAATGCTATATCATTCAGTAATTTTTGTTTGTTTCTTCCTTCAAAACATCCCTCTCTTTCCATTCATATTATCACTATTCTCAGTATCTCATGATCAGATTCCTGGAAAGCCTCCACCCTTGACTTTTCCCCACTCAAATGCATCTTACATACCACTGCAAATTTAAACTTCATAGAATAGTTTCCATATTGGCACTTCTCTGTTCCAAAAGTCCTGTTAATAGTTTCCTATCATCTATCATGTTAAATATAAATTCCTTTGCTAAGCTACCAAGGCCCTCCAAGCAATTTAGTTTCTATGCAGACTTACTTTCCAATTTTTTTTTTTTAATTTTGAACTTAAGGACAAAATGAGAAAAGAATAAAGTTGCCATGTACACAGCAGAGCATAGGAGAGGATTTGATATAAAACAATAAATTTCCATTTCAAGAAAACCTACATAATAAGTACTACATTGTTTTCAAAGCTACTCAGCTTTTCTTTGCTTCCTTGTTGGATTTTTACTTTGTTATACCCCCCCCCAAAAAGGCTGCAATTAAGTGTGGGTCTATCTATAGATAGATAGATATATTTATATAGATACATCTCCACTCCTTATACACCCACATAGATTTCTATACACATACACATATATACTCATACACATATGTAGGACTGTACTATGCTTATTTCCATTCATCATCTGTTTCTCTGAAGATGAAGAGCATCTTCCCTCACAAGTCCAAGTCTTTCTATGCCTTTCTAAGTCAATCAGCTCCTACACAGCAATATTCTAACCCAATCACATGCTAGCTAAGATATTGTCCATGCAAGTTTTCCCCTCAATTTTCTGCATTCCTTCTATTCCTGGTTACATAGGGTATATATTTATATACAAGAAAAACTTGATAAAAATAATTGAAATTATCCATTTTATACTTCAACAACGCTTCCACTTAATATAGTTTAAGATCTGATAGTGCTGAAACTATTTCCTTTACATCTTTTTTTTTACTGGTTTCTTTGCAGCTGCTGACCTTTTATTCTTCCATAACTTCATTATTTTTTCTTACCCAGTAAAATATTTTTTTAGTAATTTAATTGGGATGACATTGGGTCCAGTCAGGTTACTTTCCAATTTTCCTCCAATCTGTTGGGCCCCTTTTGGTTTCCTCAACATACCATATTCCAAGGTTCTCAAAATATGGTCCAAGAACCTTTCAAGAAGTCCATGAGGGGGCAGCTAGGTGGTGCAGTGGATAAAGCACCAGCCCTGGATTCAGGAGGACCTGAGTTCAAATCTGACCTCAGACACTTGACACTTACTAGCTATGTGACTCTGGGCAAGTCACTTAACCCCCATGGCCCCGCAAAAAAAAAAAAGAAGCCCATGAAATAAAAACATTTTTATAATAATATTAAGACATTATCATTTCTAATATAATGAATATCAATAGATGAAATTCACATATACAAAAGCTCTTGGGGGAGGATCCTCAGTAATTTTTTAGAGTAGAAAGGGAGCTTGAGACCCCCAAATCTGAGAACCACTATCATATTCATTTCTACCTCCAAACATTTGTTCATCTCTCTCTCTCTCTCTCACTCACACACACACACACACACACACACACACGCGTGTTTGTGGCATCCCTCCACTGTAGAGAGATATTCTACTTTTCCATGACTTTCTCAGCCTCCAGGGATCGTTCTCACTTTTCTGATCTTTTACAGCATTTTTTTCTGCCCCATACCATATTGCATCTAATTATATATTATTTTGTTCTATTTCCCTTGTGTTAGTCTTGTCTGACCAATTAGAATATAATATACTTGAGGCTAGGAATGTCAAACACTTTTTATATTACATAAAATAACTAGCTTAGAACTGGAAATGGAGACTTTAATAAATATAGTCTAAATGATTATACAACTAATCATTCAGCAACATAATTCTGGCTTATGAAATTTCAAAAACAGCTGACAGCAGTAAGTTTTATAAAGACATTTGCTGGAAAGTAAGCAACAAGTTCTTATGAGGTTAACAACAAAAAGTTTTGAGTTTCACTTCAGAGATCACAATTTCCTGAACTTCTTCATGTTTTTCCTAAATGTTTTATTTTTAAAAAATCATAATCTCTAGAAAAGTTCCTCAGTGGCCTCTTTAATGACCCTTCTAGCTAAAAATCTATGATTCTATGATCCTGGGGATATGAAGAGAAACCCAAGCAAAGTTAAATTTCCATTTTCCCCCCTGGAAGCTGTTTGGGAAATAAAAACATATTAACAATGCCCAACTACAAAGGTATTCTTTAAATTATAAAGAGCTGAGTATTTCCTTCCCTTGGAAGGCTCTAATCTAGTTCAATTCATACAATGATCAAAAATATCCTATATATCTACATGTTGCTATATAAGTTTCTTTTGTTAGTTATTCATACCACAATAGAGAGCTGGCAATATTATTGAAAATAAAACTACCTTAATATCTCCCCAGAGGTCTGTGGTACAATAACTGACCATATAACTGAAGGGCTCTCACAATTCAGTTTCCTTTGTATTATACTATTTAAATAGTGTTTATTCATTTCGTGGGGAGGGATCATCTGAACTGCATAAAGCCAAATAACATAAAGCCAAGAGTGAGGGGTAGTCAGGATTAGAATGGATAGGACTCATAAAAATAGTTAATCTAATATCAAATTTATCCTTAGCCACTTTTTCTAAAAGCTTAATCTATTGATCTATGTTTTATCTCACTTAACTGCTGAATGAGAAAAGGATTACTTTGCTCTATAATCATCATGTGGCTCTATTTACAGAGAGTAGGTAGTGGAGAGGAAGCTCCTTCTCCTTGAACCCCACCTTTTCCCGTTTCCTGCTAATACTATTAGGGGAAGGAAAGCATTTATATAGGGCTTATTATATACCAAGCACTATGTTAAGTGATTTTTCCAAATATTATCTCATTTGATCCTCACAACAACCCTGAGAGGTGGTACTAAGTCTAAAGACATTAATCGATCATGGATTGTACCTTTCCTTTTTTTTTCTTCAGCCTTTTTCCATAACTGCCTTGTAACCAATGGAACTTTTTTCTTTGTTTACCATAACAGTGTAGATGGTGCTAATTCAACATAAAAATATAAGCAGCCCAAATAAGGATTGAATCCTGTGAAATGAGACCACTTTGATACTAAATCACAAAACTTGAATTATGAAAGGATCTTTGCCACCAAACAGGCCAACCCGTAGCTTACCTGGGGCATCTCTACAATACTGTCCACAAGTGGTCAGATAGTCTGCTAGAGGACCTTCAATAGAAAGGAACCACACACTCCCTCACAAATGCCCTAATTGTTTGTTATGTTTTCCTTACATCAACCTTCAATCTTTTGCTTTTCAACTAGCATTGACTGTTCTTAGTTCTGGCCTCTGGGGACAAGTAGAATAAGTCTAATCCTGCCTCCCCCATGGCAGCCCTTCAGATAAAAACTTGAAGATAATTATCATGTCCTCCACTTCAAGTCTTCTCTTCTTCACCTAACATGCCTAGTTCTTTCAAACTATCCTTAGAAGGCATTGATCTCTAATTCTCTGTCCCCTTGTGGCTATGAACCAAATCATTAACATAGTTACTAAAATGTGGTAATCCAAATTTAAAAGAATATTCTAGATGCAGTTTGATTAACACAGTATGTTCTGTCCTCTGGGGACTATCACCTCCTTTGTTTGGGATGAGGTATGGTGAATTGAGTACTGGATTTGGGGCCAGGAAGACTTGGATTCAAATCCTGTCTCTGATATAGACTAGCTATGTGACCCTAAACAAGTGGATTAATTTCCCTGTGTCTGTTTCTTCATTTGTAAAATGAAGAGGTAGAAGTCAATGCCTTTTAGGTCTCTTTCAACTCGAAATCTATGCTCCTATGTCACTATACCACTAAATAAGGTCTAGGATCGAATTAGGTTTTTTTGGTTGCCATGTCAATCTGATAATTGATGTTGAATGTATAGGTCATGATATTGAATTATAGGTCATTACACAATCTCCAGAAGTTTTTGAAACTGTTATGAACTCTTGCCTCCTCTTATCCTATACTTGATTTTTTTTTATACAAATGGAGAATTATTTTACAGGGTAACTGTTGGCATAGTGGATAGAGTGTTGGTCCTGGAGTCAGGAAGTCTCATCTACCTGAGTTCAAATCTGGCTTCATACGCTTACTAGCTGTGTGACACTGAGCAAGTCCCTTAACCCTGTCTGCCGCAGCTTTCCCATCTGTAAAATAAGTTGGATGAGGAAATGGCAAACCACTCCAGTATCTTTGCCAAGAAAACCCCAAATGACATCACAAAGAAGAGGACACAACTGAAACAAGTAAACAACAACGAAGAACTTTTACATTTATCTCTAATACAGTTCATCTTATTTAAATCTGGTCCATTGTTTTAGGTAATAATCTTTGGATCCTGACTCAAATGACCTTTAAATATTACTCCTAAATCTATGTCATATGCAATTCTGACCTTTTATGCTTTTATCCAAGATATTGATAAAATTATGCACTGGAGCTACCTTGAAATGACAGTCCCAACCATTCTGGAGTGCAATTTGGAACTATTCCCAAAGGTTATAAAACTGGGCATACCCTTTGATCCAGCAATATCACTACTAGGTTTATATTGCAAAGACATCCCCCCAAAAGATAAAAGGACCTATTTTACAAAAATATTTATAGCAGCTCTTTTTGTGGTGGCTAAGAATTGGAAATCAAAGGGATGCTCATCAATTGGGGAATGGCTAAACAAGCTGTGGTATATGATGGTGATGGAATATTATTGTGCTATAAGAAATGACAAGCAGGATGACTGCAGAAAGGCCTGAAAAGACTTAGATGAACTGATGTATAGTGAAGCGAACAGAACCAGGAGAATATTGTACACAATAATAGCAATATTGTTCAATTAAGAACTGTGAATGACTTAGTTATTCTAAGCAATACAATGATCCAAGACAATTCCAGAAGACTATTGATGAAACTTACTATTTATCTCCAGAGAAAGAACTGATATTGACTGAACACAGACTGAAGCATGCTATTTTTCACTTTCAATTTTTTCTTTTTTTTGAATCTTCTTATACAAAATGACTAATAAAGAAATGTTTTACATAACTGTACATGTATAACCTATATCTGATTGTTTGCCTCCTCAGGGAGAAAGGGGCAAGGGAGGACAAGAAGGAAGAATAGAAATTGAAATTCAAAACTTTAAATAATAATGTTAATTAAAAAACAAACAAAAAAGAAATAATGGTCTACAGACATCTATTGTTTTCAAAAGAATGCCAGAATTACATACACTGCTAAACAGTAATGCATTTTGTCACTTATACTGCTCCTATAGATTCAATTATCATCTCCATGCTGATAATCCTCAAATCTACTTATCTAGCCCTAATCTTCTCTGCTTCACATCTCTAACTTCCTACTAGAAATTTCAAAGTAGAATATCCAGTAGACATCATAAATTCAACATATTCAAAACTGATGTCATTTTCTTTCTCCTCTTCCTAATTTCCCTATTACTGCTGAAGGTACCACCATCCTCCCCACAACCTAGAAGTCATTCTTGACTCTCATTTGCTCATCCCATACATACAATCAGTTGTCAAGTCCTATTTTTTCCATCTTTGTAACACCTCCGCTATACTCCCTCCCCCCAACCTCCTCTCCTGACACTGATGTAGGCCCTTGTCACTTCAGTCTTGGACTATTATGATAGCCTGCTGTTGTCTCTCCCCATTCCACTCCATCCTCTATTTAGTTATCAGCAATAACTAAAAGGGAAGGTTTGACCACCTCACCTTCTTAATATGCAATAAACTCTAGTGGTTCCCTACCAGCAGAGGTATCAAACACACAGTTAGTAACACTCCCCAGTGAGGCCTAAACCATATTGAAATGAAATTGGGAAATTTTTAACAAATAATAAAAAAACAACAAACAAAATTTTTAAACTAAATTGATATGCAGCCTGCAGAAATCCTTATGTACAAATTAATGGCTCTCTTTTCTATTTAGGTTTGACCCCACTGGCCTACAAGATCCAATATGAAATCCTTTGGTGCTCGGATCCCTTTGTATCTCCCCCACCTCCAGTCTTCTACCTTCCTTCCCCCACATACTCTGTGACTGGTTGACAACTGCTTCCTTAATATGCCTCGAACAGTGACACTCCATCTCCTGACTCCAGGCATTTTCAATGGCTGTCTCTCATGTCTACAATTTTCTTCCTCCTCTCTGCCTCCTGTCTTCCTGGCTTCTCTCAAGTCCCACCTAAAATCCAGCTTCCAGAAGATCCCCACTTACCTCTAGTGTCTTCCCTTTGATTATCTTCCCTTTATTCTATATATAGCTTTTTTGTGGACAGCTGTTTGAATGTTGCCCACCAAACTCTGTGACTATAGGAGCTGCCTTTCCATTCTTTGTATCCCAGATACTAAGCAAAATGCTTTGCCTACAGTACATACTTAATAAATGTTTACCAACTGACTTTTTCAGAAAATAAAATCTAACCTGCAAAGTCAAAGTCTGGTTTTGAAGGTTCTAGAGTATTAAGAAGAGTATGACTGGAAGAAAAAAACAATCTATGATAACTGAAATGCCATTAATCAGGAAAAACAGGGAAAAACAAAACATGAAGGATGAAAAAATTAGAGAAAGAATGGCTATCATGGGAAATGCTAGTTAAGAAATCTTGAACTGTTATTCATGGTAACTGCTTCAAAGAATATATCTGTGGGGGAGGGGACAGTCAGAAGCAAATCCCTTTTGAGGAAGGATAGTGTGAAAGAAGATAGAAAATAGAGTAAATATCATGGGAAAGGGAATAGGAAGGAGGGAAACAGTTAACAATAGTAACTATGAAAAAGAGAAAAAGAAAAAAAATTGTACAAAAAATATTTATAGCAACTCTTTGTGGTGGCTAAGAATTGGAAATCGAAGGACTGTCCATCAATTGGGGAATGACTGAACAAGCTGTGGTATATGATTGTAATGGAATATTATTGTGCTATAAGAAATGACAAGTATGGGGCAGCTAGGTGGCGCAGTGGATAGAGCACCAGCCCTGGATTCAGGAGGACCTGAGTTCAAATCCGGCCTCAGACACTTAATAATTACTAGCTGTGTGACCCTAGGCAAGTCACTTAACCCAATTGCCTCACCAAAAAAAAAAAAGAAAGAAAGAAAGAAAGAAATGACAAGCAGGATGATTTCAGAATAACCTGGAAAGATTCATATGAACTGAGGTATAGTAAAGTGAGTAAAACCAAGAGAACATTTTGCACAGTAACAGCATTATTGTTCTATGAGCAATTGTGAATGACTTAATTATTCTCAGCAATACAATGATCTAAGACAATCCCAAAGGACTAATGATGAAACATCCTATCCACCTCCAGAGAAAGAACTGATATTGGATAAACAGAGACTGAAGCATGCTATTTTGTGCTTTCTTTTTTTTTTTACCTGAGTCTTTTTATGTAAAATTACTAATATGGTAATGTTTTACATAATTGCACATGTGTAACCTATACTGATTGCTTGCAACCTTGGGGAAGGGGGAGGGTAGGGAGGAAGGGAATGAGAGAGGTATAGAATTTGGAACTCAAAACTTTAAATAAAGATATAAAGAATATATCTGTCAACCTCAAAAGTAATATGACATGGCTGGGAGGTTTGGAATATTCCCATATCTTTTCCCTAAATAATTGATCAAATGATAACAGTATTTGGACCAATACAGTCATAAGGTAGGCCAAAAAAAATGTGTGTGATAAATTTGAAGGGATGTGTGTGTGTATTATATATATATATGTGTGTGTGTGTATATATATATATATATGTGTGTGTGTGTGTATATATATATGTATATATATATATGGGATCTAATTTTTTCACCTTTCATGTTTTGTCTTCTTTTTTTCTGATTATCTGCATTTCAGTTATTATATTTTTTCCTTCCAGTCATACACTTTTCTTCTTAATACTCTAGAACTTTACTGGACTTTCACTTTGCAGGTTAGATTTTTATATATACATGTATACATACACATTTATATATATACACAAATATACACACATATACACACACACACACACACATATATACATATATATATGTAAAGGAGCCTAATCTGAAGAATTAAGAACTTTCAGCAGAATGACTCTCCTGTTGTCCCTTTTCTATGGCCAAATCGAATAAGACATAGGCAGAAAAATTATGATATATAAAAAACTTTATAATATTCAGAATCCCAAAGAGAGAAGGTGAAGAATTTATAGAATTTTAAAATATAAACTTATTCCACTGCTTAATGACAATCTTTTTTCAAAAATCCAGCTAAGAGGCTGCTACAACTTTATAAACAGGCAGCAAAGACAATATTAAAAGAATCACCCAATCACAGCAAAGATATAATTATTGTTTTCTAGTTACAAGGGAAATCTTAAGTGATATTACAGACCAAAGAGACCTGATTATATTACTTAGCCCTCCAAAAAACCAAAAACTCCACAAATTAAGTTGTGACTTTAACCTTAGAAATTCTCACTAGGAAAAAGCAGATTAAAGCTCAGATTTGTCTCAATATCTTTAAATATAATTTTCCTTTCATACTACTGCCAAATAGATGACAAAAATCCTTATTTTACTTTTCTCTTTCTTTCTTTTGCGGGGGCAAAGAGGGTTAAATGACTTGCACAGGGTCACACAGCTTGTAAGTGTTAAGTGTCTGAGGCTGGATTTCAACTCAGGTCCTCCTGAATCCAGGGCCAGTGCTTTATCCACTGTACCACCTAGTTGCCCTTATTTTTTTCCTTTTCTGTGAATAATTTACAATACTACATTTAAAAATGCATCATCAAAAGTCACATCTTCATGCATAAGGAAAACATAAGTCAGCAATTAGGTTAGTACCATTAGCATTAAGTATTGACATTTTTTAAATGCAAGTATGCTATAACTAGACCCCCTCCATATAAAAAATATTGGAGGGGCAGCTAGGTGGCACAGTGGATAGAGCACCAGCCCTGGAGTCAGGAGTACCTGGGTTCAGGTCCGGCCTCAGACACTTAACACTAGCTGTGTGACCCTGGGCAAGTCACTTAGCCCCAATTGCCTCACTAAAAAAAAAAAAAAAGTCTAAAAAAAAATATTGGAGATAAAAACAAAAGCACTTTTGATACCTTTAATATTCTCTTGATAGAGCCAATCACAAAGTTTCTTGTTTGGTGCTTTTTACTCCGAACAATCCAGTCACGATCCAGCACTTTTTCTCCTTCTTCTAAAACACATTTATGACCTTGGAAATGTGGTTTCTCATATAAAATCCAGCTAAAGTAACAGCAATAGCAACAACAACAAAAATCAAGGTACAGATAACTTGTTTTAAGATATTATTAGATAGGCACATGAGGATATTATAAATCATAACACTTCTGATTTCCTTAAAATATTTTTAGGGTTTACCTTTTTCCATGACAACTTTAAAAGTCTGCTTTTAAACAAGATATATATTTAAAACTTTGCCCAATGAGACTTTTTTTAAAAAACCAGAAACACAGGGAATTTGGAAAGGAAAACATTTTTGCAAAAGTCTGTGACAAACATGTATCTGAACATGTGTGTGTATATGTATGTATATTGTCAAAATAATGGAGTGTGCTAGATGAGATTTGGCAAATACTCAGGAGCCCACCTGAGTGGATTACTGGCTGATTTGACTGGATTACTAGTTGACTAGATTCTAAGCACATCTGGCTGATACTTGAGAGTACTTAAGAAAGCATGGTTCTCAGAATCTAAAAAAACTTTGAACTTCCGGCCCAGTCAACCAACCAGCTTGAAGAACCTCCCATTTCTGGGAGGGGACAGGAAGGAGGAAGGAGGGTCTGTGCAGAGAGCTCTGTCTCTTTTGGTTCCTGACTTCACCGTGGTGGAGCAGAGAGAGAGTCCAGAGGACTTCACAGGGAAATTGAGGAAAGATAGGATTGCCAGGCTGTAGGAATTCTGCTCTCAATCTTTCTCTTTCTATATTCCAATAAACCTTTTAAAACCTAAACTTGTTTTATCAGTGATTTTAGTCAATTTCCCCCAAAACTGGGGGGAACAGATTAGGACCCACATTTAGAATTTTAAATCACACAATATGTATGTGTGTGTGTGTGTGTGTGTGTGTGTGTGTGTGTGTGTGTGTGTGTGTGTGCGCGTATATATAAATATATACACATTTATAAACACATTCATTTTTAGGGTACACAAAACCACAGCCTAACTTACCCACTGATCTTTATTATGCAAGATAAAGCCAATAATAAATTGTAATGTTTATTTCAATGACAAGGCAGGCACATTAGTAAAGTACAACATTATTATTATTATACTGAAAATTTTCTGTGACATTCTAGGCTTCAACTAATTTTAGTAAATCCATGTGAAAATATTCATTCCACAATAATAACTGACCAAAAAAATTTTTTTTAAATGAGGTTTTCTATTACTTTTATATTTCAGAAAGCTTATTTCATCAAGGGACATTTTAGCTACCTAAACTGCAACAAGCGATTTTTTCACCACTTGGCCTCCACATTCCTGATCATCTCACTACTTTTGTGGGCATTTTCAAGTGTGTGTTGAAATGGCCAAGTTGATGCATTAGAATTTTGCTTGGTTAATAAAATAATACCATGAAAATATAACTACAAGTATTGGGTATGATGCTCTGATTGACATATTGGATTGGCCTATGAATGTGATTTAACAGTCAAAAAGACATGGATTCAAATATCGAATAGCAGTAGGAGCATGGACAGGTTGCTTCATTTCTATAAATAACAAATCCCCAATCTGTAAAATGGGCATAATAATAGTATCATCTCACAAGTTGTTCTCAGGATCAAATGAGACAATGCATGTAAAGGAATGTGTAAACCTCAAAGAACTACTACATGTAAGTTCTTATCTATGGATAGCAGCATGGTTTTATCTATGAAACTGAACTGGCTTAGCTTTTCTGCTAAAGAGAAAGGAAAAGAATATTCAGCATATCATAAAAGTCGAATTAAAATGTTTTCTTCTACCAAAGACACTACAAGCAAGGGGATATATCTTTAAAGATATAAAACAGATGTAAGGAAAAATGTATAAGACTTCAGAAAATACTTTAAAAATTCAGATGAGGATTGCTTACCATCCTCTTACAACTCTGATGAATGCTCCATTTGGAAAGATCCAGGACGTAGCATCAAGAATGTTATTGTAAATCTCTCGTTTATATTTGCTTCCATGAAGGTCATAAATGACCATCTGAAAATACACAATGACTAATTGAAAGAATGCATATGAATTTCAAAAAAAATAATGTGCTAAAATTGTTTCTAAATACAGAAAAACAATTAACTAGTATAGATGCATATCTATGGCAAAATAAAAAAAAACTTTCTAAGTCACTGAAAATAAGATTTAACAGTTCCTTTTTCATCGCTCTAAAGAATGCCTCTACTTCCTCTCTCCCTTCATATGGATCTACAGAAAACAACTCTCTTTACCTTCCCAGGTCTGGGGTTACATCTCAGGCTTTGTTTATCAATGAGATTCTGAAATCATAAAAATAGAAGAAGTCAGTATCCAAGTTAGAATTAATTAGGTAACATAAATTTCAAGTTCTGAACCTGGAAAACTGTTTTACATTACAGTTATTGGCTATCTTTAAAGCATTATTACTCACAATGTCTGACCAACATAGGAAAACAGAGATAAAGACTGTGGCAATACTAATAAAAGTTGTATTGTCTCAAATACTAGTAAAAACAAAACAAAACAAAAACCCCTCCATAGAACAGTTTGTCCAAAGAAGAAATGAAGTTTTAAAGTAACTGCATTCATAAAATATTTTTCTAACTGAAAAGTGAGTTACAAACCCACTTTTAGCTATATTTCACTTACCTGTCCTAAGCTTCTTTCTTCTCTATTTTGTGTAAGAAACTTTCCACATGAATAAATGGATGTAAAAAGGTAGACAGTTATTTATACTAGTAAAAAATAAGATTTCTCCTCAGTTTCTTTTCTGAATTATCAGAATTACTTTAGTGTTTTATGCATTATCTGCATGCATAAGTATCCATGTTGTTTAATTCATGTATACAGTGTCCTTTGTTTAAACTTCAGAAAAGGTAGTATAAAAATACTAATTCCTTTGTGTCCCAGGAGATGTTGGGAGTTTAAGGTCCTCATAAAAAATATTTCAAAATAATATTGAATACATATATGTTTTAAGGACACAAACATAAATAAGCACATATATATGTAACAGAAAGTATCAACTTTCCAAATATTTTATCTTGAAAACTTCAAATTAATTTTTAAGCCAATTTAAGTGAGAATATCAGCAAAGAACATTGAATTAAACTGCTTCTTAGTATTTCAGCATCAATATTAATTAACTAGGGGATTCTTTTTGTTTAATGTAATAATGATGCAACCAAAATTCCACTAAGATAAATAAATGTACACTTCAATTAAGGAATCACTGTTCTTAAGGCCACTTTAAAAAAATGCATACTTCTGTCACTGCTGAGGAATCCACATGAGAAAACACTCCCTTCTAATAACAAACATCAAATTATAATTTTAGAGAGTTCCTAAGGCTCAGAGAAGTTAGGTGACTTACATAGTCACACAGCAAGTATGTATCAGAAGAAGAAATGGAACACAGGTCTTTCCAATACCCAAGGTTAATCTATTCACTATACTATGCTGCCTCTCCTGATGATACCTTAATATAACAAAAAATATATTACATATCATTTTATCATAAATATGTATATATATATATATATTAAATATTCAAGTAGAATAACTTACCTCTGGACAAGTACTAAACTTAGGGACTGGTTCCTGAAGATTACCTCCAAACTTGGGTCCTTTCTCAGGTGACAAAGTTTTAGTAGTTTGCAAGTACTGATTATAGACACTCTTGAAAGATGAATGTAATTTAGAACTGAGGTCAGACTTTTGAAGAAAAGGACCAGGGGCATGGTGAAGTAAGGACCTGTCTTGCCAAAGGACAGTTTGCTGATTAGAGGTAGTGGGTTCACTAGAAATAAAAAGTGGTGTTTTGGAAGATCTAGTTTCTTCTTGGTCCTCTCCTTGATAAACTAAAGTAGAACAGTCTGGAAGTTGGAAAGTAACATGTTCTTTCTTTCCTGTTTTAAGAATCATCTCTTTATGTTGGGGTCCCTCCTCATCCTCAACCACTACTTCTTCTTCCTCAGTCTCAAGCTTTTCTCCATCATCGAAATTCATCCTTAAACGTTCTGACACTGATTGGAGAAGGGACAACACAGAGGAGGGTTGACTAGCACCATCTCTTGATTTTGCACTAGATCCACGGTGACCAGGTGAGACTTCACTAGATAGAATATCTTCCTGAGAGCTGTCATCTTCATAAATAGGAGATAAGGCTAAGGGATAGACTTTGTATCTTTTTGCCTCTACTGATAAAAACATTTCAGAACTGTCACTATCAAACATCTCACTGGATTTACTCTCCTTTTCAAAATGATGGACAAGGTCAGTTCTACTTTCAGACCTTTCACATACCAGAACATGTGGCAGACCGTTGGTGGAATCATTAGGAAACACCAGGGAATGTGCTCCCCCTTCTTCAACAGACGAATACTGACCCTCATCTTGAAGGGGTTCTTCATACAAAATGGTGAAAGAAGAGTTACCTTGCTCATCTTGGGGCATAAAAGCTAAACGTGATTGTTTATTTGCAGTGTCATAATCTAGACCTCTTTCTTTCCCACATACTGCAGTCATACAGAGATTATTTTCTGTCCTTAGTTTGGAATCTTCAGGTAATAAATCTGGTGTCATAAAGCCAATGTTTCCTTTACAATCCTTACTCAATGTAGGTAATTCACATCCCTCAAACTGTGACTCAGCTTTGTTGTCACATAGCACCACACTTTCTTTTGTTTCTATGGGTCTCATTTCAGATTTTTCAAAATTCTTTTCAGTATCTATTTGGTATACTTTTTCCACTTCAAACATGGTGGGTATCACTTTACTTTCTCCAAAATTACTTTCAGCTGTCTCTTGGCTCATTTTTCCTATTTCTAAGAGAGTGGGTCTTGCTGAGTCATCTTGTGTAATATTCAATTGAGTATCATCTCTGTGTGTTTCTTCCATTTTTAATTTGGAGTAGATCATTGTAGTTTTTCCAACAGTCCCTTTGATATCCTTTTCAAATTCCTTTTCCATTTCTAACATGACAGGTGTCATTTCATCAGTGTCCCTTTTAAATGTTTTTTCCTTTTTGAAATTGTCAAGTGTACCTTCTAGTTTTATATTATTTAAATCACTCTTTCCATATGATTTCCCCATTTCTAACACTGAAGGCATCAGCTCATTTTTTCCTACATTTAATTCAGCATCTTTTTTGCATGTTTTCCCCATTTCTAACATTGAGGGCATCAGCTCATGTTTTCCTACATTCGATTCAGTACTTTTCTTGTATACTTTTCCCATTTCTAGCATGGGTGGTGCCATCTCAATTTTGCCTTTACTACATTCAATATCTTTTCTGTATGCTTTCCCCATCTCTAACGTACCAATGGGCAGTGATTTATTACTATGTCCTGGTAGGCATTTTTCGTTAATACATACAAGACTATCAGAAAAACTGCTTTTGGATGTGCTAGGTAAGTGGGTATATATTTCTTCATTCATGAAAGGGGGCCCCTTGAAATTTAAGACAAGAGTTGCAGTATCTTCGGTCTGAGACTTGTGGATACCCACTCTCTCTCTCTGAGATGGTGCCTTTTGTGCTTCACTTTCTTCTTTGTTCCAGGTTAATGGCACACCTTTATTATTTAAATCTTTATGGGATATGTTCTCTGACAGTAAAACATCTGATTTTGGCAATGCTGTACTATCAGATTGTTCCAATCCATTTCCAGTATGTAAGGTTTTTTGGTAAGGCACGATTTCTTTTCCTTTAGTTGAATCTGTGTCATTATTTAAATTGCTTTTAGCCAAAAGACTTTTTGATCCTTTATTTTCACTAACTTTAGTTATGCTTTGGGAGTCTGGCTGCTCTGAAGCCAAGAATCCTTTAACTATATAATGTGGTTTAATGATATCATTGTTCAGAATCTTTGTGGCATTGGCCTTTTCAGTATTTCTGGTATGGTTCCTGGGCTTAGTTTTTCTGTAATGACCATCTATCAGTTTTTGCTGAGCACCACGAATAACCTCACTGACCAATTCCCTTGCTTTGATTATTAATAAATTAGACATATCCATTTTATCAGTATCAATAAGGAGATTCCTCTCACCAACAGTAGTTAAAACACAGGCCTTTTCTTCTCTTTTGTCTTCTGACACATCTTCAACACAGCACTCATCCAAATGGTCTGGTAGCTGAATCAATGTCTTTTCTTTTTCTTCTGATGTATTTTTCCCAGTGGCCTCTTCTTTTAGGGTAACTGCATTACATCTCCCATCATTAACCCCTATTTGTGTGGACTTTAGCTCTTGCCTGACAGAGTCCAAAATTATACCAACCAACTTCTCAGCTGTTTTAACTAGATCACTATTGGAGTCCAGAGGTCTATCATGTGCTCTTTTCCTTGTTCCTGTGTCCTCATCTGATGCTTCAGAACACTGTTGGCTTGAGCTGTTAACTGACACCGTAGCACTAGCAACTGTTTGAGCATCAGCTTCCATGGCATTTTTCAGTACAACAGCAGTTCGATAATTAGGACCTCCCTTTCCTGTATGAATCTTAGGCACATCTTTGCCATCTCTATGACACAAAGTCATTTCTGCCATTGTCTGGTTAGCTTTTTCAAATTCCCAATGGCTGCTATCAGTGGACATCATCATAAATAAGGAAGTATCTTCATGTGAGAGTTCTGTAGTGACTTTCAAATTTTCAAAATTTTCTTTGGGTTTAGATGAATTCATGATCATGTTAGCTTCTTCAGGCTTACTGGTGGAAGATGAAACACTATTAGAACTGTCGCCCAATAAATTATTTTTTTCGTAATGTCTCTGAAATGTGGCCATTTCTTCTGCTCTCAGCATAGAAGAAACCTCAAGAGAACTTTTGGCTTTTAATTTTGAAGTGATTTTTGCCCCACTGATATCAGAACCCAGAAACTGTAAGGTGCCATCATCTTCTTGGGGTTTAGGTAATATATGAGAGGAGCTGATCCCGATTCCACATTTATCAGAAACTATTTTAGTGCCCTCAATGTGTGTAGGTTCACGAGGATCAAGAGAAATTTTGTTCTCATCATATGTCACTGACCCTATGACTTTACTGTCATGGTCATGAAGCAAATCCTCTGCCCCCCCACTCTCAAGAACAACTGGGGCTTTACTTTGGGATGTATGATAACTTTGTGTTGTTGCCTTCAGGTGTTTATCTTTAAATTCAGAGTCAGATGAAGAAATCTCAGCTTGCCAAACCTCTTCAGAATCAAGATCAGGAAGCACTAGATTAATCTCCTTGAGTGTTGTAGAATGAACAATTTTGTCTTGTTCATGACTCATATTCTTTAAAACTGGAGCTTCCCATTTTCTGAAGATGCCACCTTCAAAGTCAAAGGTAGGAGCTGAATCATAAGAATCAGTCTTTTCACTTTCAAGGATGGGAGATATTTTCCCATTAATATCTGAAGAGCCAGGTAAGACTTTGGTCAGTTCAAGATTCTCAGATTCAAAGGAAGATACTGAAATGTGATTTCTATTAACTATTTCAAATTTCAGTTCTGGTCTTATGCTACTTTGTATACAATCTACCTTTTCTGATTCATTAACAGATTTTATAGAGGGATGGTCATTTTGAATTACTATAATGCCTTGAGAGACTTCATCTGATGACCCAGAATCAAAGCTCTTGTTTTTTGCTATACTATAATCAGTATCTTTCACTAAAGAATCAATCATTTCATTTTTTGCATGTAATATGTTATCTAAGGTTAAGAGTCCACTAGTTGAAAGCATTTCATTTTCCTCTGTGTTTTCTTTAACTTGAATATTTATTTGTGAGTCTTGAATAACTGAACTGTTTTCTTCATTCAAATATCCAGTATCTGTTTCATCTTGATGATGAAGAATAATGCTGGCAAAATGATAAGATACTGAACATTTATTCTTTGGCAGTTCAAATTTATTGTGTAAAGTTGTTTTACTTGAACTTGGCAAATCTTCACATTCATATTTGACTGTCTCATATTCTCTATTAGGTAAACCTACATTCAGCTCAGAAAGAACTACACTTGGGGGTTGAAAACATTCTCCTCTTTGCTCTGATGCTCTATCATTCTTCAAAAGATTGTTTTCTAAAGTGGTTTTTGGATTCACTATCCTCTGAAAAGCAGGATTTCTAGGGTCTTTGGTATTTCCAAAAAACACTGATCCTATCATATCATTGTCTATTTTGTAAACTGGTACATAATTTAAAGGACGATTATAACAGGACTCAACTATAGAACTAGAGATAGTTTCAGTAGATGATGGTGGCTTGATTAATACAGATTCCTTATAATTACTGTTATTTAAAATGGCATCTTTTAAAGGGCCTTTGAGCAGATCCTTGTTATTCTTGATTGGTGAATCTGGAGAGATGACAGCCTCCGACTCACTTCCAGTTCCAGTTTGAGAACTTGTACTAGAATCAGAAGTTTCATCTGCTCTTTGTACAGAAGTTGAAGTCTCTAATTTGGTCTGTTTCTTCAAAATTTTCAAAATCTGTCTGGGACCCCGGTAAGTTGAATATGTAATTGAAGATATTTCAGGTTCACATTCTACTTTTCTATAATGAGAAATTTCAGAGTATAAGGAAAGGTAATTAATGCACTATATTAATATCATAAGTTGTACTCAAAGTCTCATCTTCAACCATCACTCAAAACTCAACAACAAAGCAGACATCTCGATAGAACCCAATTCAATAAGCATTTGTTAAACCCCTATTATTATTCTATCTTCAGAAGGTACAAAGACAGAAATCAAAGTCCCTGCCATCAAGGAGCTTATGTATGTTATCTCATTTAATCTTCACAAGATATTTGTAAAAAAATGTAAATCAAATAATAATAGCTAATATTTATATAGCACCTACTATGTGCCAGGTACTGTGTTAAGTATTTTACAAATATTATCTCATTTGATCCTCACAACACTGGGAGATAGGTGCTATTATCCCTATTTGCAGATGAAGTAACTGAGACAGAGGTTAAGTGATTGGCTCAGGGTCACACAGCTAATACTTCTCTGTGGACTAAATTTGAACTCATGTCCTCCTGGCTCTGGGCCTGATGCTCTATCCATTGTACCACCTAAGTACGTGGTTTTATTCTTCCTACATAGATGGTATAGACAAGGATCAGAAAGGTTTCAATGATTCACATAACATTACAAAGATAGTAAGAGACAAAGAAGGAATTTTAATTCAGGGTTGCTGACTCTAAATGCAGTGTTCTTTACATTGCATCACAGCTATTTCTCTCTCTATGCCAATTTGAAAATTACTTTATTAAAAGCTAACTTTAGGCAATAGCACTGAAGTTAAACCTGCGTGGGGCTACGATTTCTCTGTACTACTTATTTTTAAAGGAAGTGATAGTTTTTTTAATTTCATTTTTTTGTTTTTATCACAAAAGCATTTTATTATTTTCCAGTTCCATGTAAATATAGTTTTCAACATTTGTTTCCATAAGATTTTTAGTTCCAGATTATTTCTCATTCCTTCCCTCTGATAGAAAGCAATCTGATATAGGTAATATCTATACAGGGAAGTGATAGTTTTTTACAAATTATTCATGTTAGAATTTCAGAAATATGATTTAACCTACTTAGAAGCATTTTAAAATATCTTGTACATATAAATGCTTAAGTCATACATTACAAAATACATTGAACTAGAATTCAAAAGAGAAGCCTAGTATATAGCAGAAAAAACACTGGACTTGAGCCCACAAAGAACATGGATTCCAATTTCCCTTTTGACAGCAAGTTAACTTCTCTGAACCTCAGTTCTGAAATTTGTAAAACAGGGATAATGATATTATCTACCTCATTCTCTACCTCACAGAGTGTGATTAGGAACAAACGAGAACACAGATAAAATAGTTTGCAAACCTTTAAAGCATTAGAGGAATATTAGCTGTTATTGTCATTAGTAGGTCTACTTCTACCATTATCTATGTCAGTGCTTCTTAAACTTGGAATTGGAAATCGAGGGAATGCCCATCAATAGGGGAATGGCTGAACAAGTTGTAGTATATGAATGCAATAGAATACTATTGTGCTATATAAGAAATGATAGGCAGGTTTTTCAGATGAAGAAATTAAAGCTATCTATAGTCATATGAAAAATGCTCTAAATCACTATTGATTAGAAAAATGCAAATTAAAACAACTCCGAGGTATCACTTCACACCTACCAGAATGGCTAATATTACAAGAGGAGATAATGACAAATATTGGAGTGGATGTAGGAAATTTGGGACACTAAAGCACTATTGGTATTGTATAATGATCCAACCACTCTGGAGAGCAATTTGGAACCATGCCCAAAGGACTATAAAACTCTGCATACCCTTTGGCCTAGTAATACCACTACTAGGTCCTAACAAGATTTATAAAAAAGAAAAATGACCTAAATATACAAAAATATCTCTCTTGGTGGTGGCAAAGAATTAGAAATTGAGGGAATGCCCATCAATTAGAAAATGCCTGAACAAGTTGTTGATCCCTGTTTCTATTGTGCTATTCTTATAGCACAAGAGGGATGCTTTCAGAAAAAACTAGAAAGACTTACATGAGTTGAGGCAAAGTGAAGTGAGCAGGACCAGAAGAACAGCATATAGTAACAATTTTGTACATAAATCAACTGTGAATGACTTGGCTATTTTCAAGCAATACAACGATTTAAGACAGTTCCAAAGGACTTATGATGAAAAATGCTCTCCACCTTCAGAAAAAGAACTGGAGTCAGAATGCAAATTGAAGCAAACTTTATTATTCTTGGGTTTTTTTTTGGGGGGGTGGTTGTATTTTCTTTCATAACATGACCAATATGGAAATTTATTTAGCATGACTGAAGTGTATAACCTATATCAAACTGTCTTCCTTCTCCCTGAGGAGGGAGCAGAAGGAGGGAGATAATTTAGAACTCTAAAGGAATGTTAAAAATTGTTTCTACCTATAATTGGGAAAAAATAAAATATTTTTTTAAAAAAGAGAATTATCATCACAGCGATATTAATAAAGTCTCTGGAGGCTGATGAGATCACCAAGTGAACTAGTGTAGAGGGAGAACAGAAGAGAGCCAAGGAAAGAATTGTGAGGGACACCTGGAAAAAACCAGAAGGGTGTGATATCTGTATAAGGCATTCTTAATAAATGCCTATTAAACTGAATTTTGTTTGGAAAAATCTTAATCTTAGACCTCAATTTCCTTACTTGTAAAATGAAAATAATGTACCAGAAAGTCTTTCACTTTTAAATCATGTTTTTCTTCTATAATTATAAACCTCATCTCTGTAACGATTGGAATAACGCCACCTGCTGGAGACTTACTGTAGAAGAGTTCCACCCATGAAGCGAAGGTCTTTGAGGGCAAGACCAGGAGTCTTTTCTTTGGCGTCAGGAAGTGACGTGGGCTAGTGGGAGGAGGAAGGAAGAGACTGGCGCTCAGTCTCACTCTCTGGCCTTTGGACTCTGGTGGAGAGTGGAGCGAGAAATATGCTCTCCCTTTAATAGATAGGAATCTAGGCCTTTCTCTCTCTTTACCAAATTCTTATTCTCCTTAATAAATGCTTAAAAGTCTAACTCTTGCTAAAGCTTATAATTTATTGGCGACCCCTCACTAGATATTTTAGACAGTTTAGCTAGAATTTTAGCCCTTAACATCTCCTCAGCTTCTTGAACATAATGGCAATTTGTTTATCTTTATTTTCAGCACCATTACATGCACTGGGAGTAAATAAAATATTTGTGATAATAATATAAATTGAACCTCGGTATTTTGTCTGTTTTTAAAATATGCAGCACCCAAATTTCAACTCTGATTTATCTTCCTTATGTTATACTGCAAGAGTGGAAAATGAATTCTGGCTCCTCTTACTTTATTCTGTCCAATATTAGGAGAGAAAACCTCTCAAATAATAGTTTTTAATTCACAAGAATTTTTACAGACATTTTTAAGTGTCCAATTCTACATTTTTTAAAACTATGGACTGGTTAGTGGAAGACACAAAGCAACATTTTTATAGAATTTCAAAGAACTGGAGAAGGGTAAGAGAACCACAAATGGTAGAGACCTTGGATCCAGAGCTATGTCTCTTATCACTGTGAAATGATAGAAAGAACTTGTTTGAAAACACATTTATCATAGCAGTTTTTCTCCTCATATTCTAGGATGCAAGCTTGTGGAAAAGCAGGGACTGTTCTTTTTTTGTTTCTATGATCCCACTTATACATAACAAGTACGGTATAAATGTTTGCTGAATTGAACATAGCCAATAACTTTCTTTGGTATGAGATGTAGAATGGAACAGTAATACTACAAAAGAAAGAAGTGATAAGAAAGTTACGTAAAACTGTTGTCATGCAAACTAAACTTGGAAGCTAAATTTTGTAGGTAAACTTGCAGAATACAATTTATTTTTTCCAGAAAAAGTTATGACACAAATTCCTCACCACTGTTCTCAAACTTGTATCAGAGTTTACTTCTAGGAATTCTATTAAATTCCATTTAAGCAGCTTTGCCTTTAAGACAGACAATAATAGGTAACAATTTACTTTGACAAAATGGGGATAGAAGTATTCTGGTCTGGGTCAAAGTAAGACCAGTAGTTTAGGTCCAATACCGGAACAAAATGGGACACTTGCAGATCATTCAACACTTAACAAAAGATTTACTTAGCTATCACAGAAGGATATTTAACAAGAGATATTGAGGATACATCTAATTAATTTAGCCAAGCAAAGCTCCCATGCCCAAGTTCCACATTGTTTTCCACCAGCCAAGCATCAGGGTGCCTAAAAAGGCTTGAGACTTCTTTGTAGACACATTGGTGTGGGTCTTTAGTTCTCCCTGAACCAACTAAGTTGTGAAATGGTCTTAATACCTTTTAAGGAAAATTTAGTCTAATTTACAGGAGCAGGGGTTAGGATACTGCTTCTACCACAAGGAGTGGAAGGAGGTTATGGGGAGTTTCAATTCTTCACTCATTTAATCCATCAAAAAATTCACTGCTAATTATTATTTGGTTAAATAAGCCTTAGTGAAATTTTAATGACTAGGTAGTTCTCAATAGACAAATGTTACCAACTGAAGATTTTAAGATAAAAACTTTCTCATTTAAACATGTAAGCTAATGCCAATCTAATATCAATCTAATTACATTTTATTTTTCCATATGCAAAAACAGGTCATGGACTAATTTTTAAAATTATGTTTCAAAGGTTATATTTATATTATGTAATTATTCTCAATTTATTCTGGCTAAATATTTCATATAGTTCCAAAATATAAGCAAGAGCTAAAATTAAATGCTAGGTGGCACAGGGGATAAAGCATCGGCCCTGGATTCAGGAGGACCTGACTTCAAATCTAGCCTCAGACACTTGACTTACTAGCTGTGAGACCCTGGGCAAGTCACTTAACCCTCAATGCCCTGTAATAAATAAATAAACAAACAAATCATTTTTTAAAAGAGTTAACTCTTTTTTTTTTATAAATGACAAAGTGAAATCTTTGCTGAAATGTATATGAAATTGATGATAAAATAAAGACTTTGTATTTCTCTGAGATTTCAAAATTACATTGCGAAACTATGATGCATTTTCCATACTACCTGGATTTAAGACTAAACAATTACTTTTACTAACCTACATAACTGCTAGCTACTAAAATTTTAAAACATTGTTATTGGCAAGTATTTTATTACAACTATATACTAATTGTTACTGCCCATTATAAAAGTTAGTGAAAGGAAATGTACTAAGACTCAGGAAAGAAAGTGAGCTTGTCTTGACAAGTTTGTTGTAGATGCTTTATGAGTTTCAATTAAGATTAAACAAACACGTCTGAATTAACCAATAGAACAGGGAGTTAACTATGTAAATACAAAGTAAGCTATTAAAAATTAAAATATTGATGCTAACATATTATTAGTCAAATTTCACATAATTCAACCCATTTAGGAAAGTCAGTATTGGCTGTGGTATGAAAAGCCAAGTTTGGAGGCCTGTTGAGTTTGAGTGCTTGTTTTCTTTACTGAAATCACTTTCTAATGTCATATCTATGAAAAGTCACTGTGATTTTCTTTTTTCAAATGATAAAGTAAGAAAATCTATACAAGGAATAATAGGAATAACTTACATTCTCTAATTTTCACTCCACAAATACCATCAGTACAGATACAAAAAATAAAGGATAGTAAATCCCTCCTCCTCCACTCTAACTTACTCCAAAGGCATTTCTTAAAGCAGCCAAGAACAAAGCTGTCTTTGATCTAAAGTAATAGTCGAAAAAGAGTGAAGTCTAAAAAGGCTTTCTGCCAACTTTGAGAGCCCTTTTGGTCTT
Organism: Dromiciops gliroides; assembly: GCF_019393635.1. Lineage (NCBI taxonomy): Eukaryota > Metazoa > Chordata > Mammalia > Microbiotheria > Microbiotheriidae > Dromiciops > Dromiciops gliroides. The sequence goes on along the minus strand of NC_057863.1, from coordinate 213,417,273 downwards.
CAATGGTACTTTAGAAAAGTCAGTAGTTATTTTTTCTTTTAATGTTATGTTAGTGTTCTAGGTGCTTCCACCAAAAATGATGTTATTCATTTAAATGAAATAAAAAGAAGTGGTAATTTCCATCACATAAATCAATACAACATTTAGAAATATTAGGTAGATTTATACAAATTTATACTAAATAGTTATTTTCTGGCACTATTAGCAGAAATCTGATAAACATGTAACTTTTTTAATAATTAAAGTTTTTTATTTACACTTTGTATTCAACAAACATGTTTTTCTTCTTTTTAAAAGAACTAATTATAACTTTAAAACTCCATTCTGTTCAGGAACATAAATCTTTCCATGTGTGGCACTCTTACTTTTAAAAATCTCATCATTTTCTAAAAGATCAAAGATTTTTCTATATCTTGTTCTAGCATTTAACTGCATTTTACAATTATTTAAAGTCACCCATTACACTTGACATGTTACAATTCAGTCATATACTTAATAGCATTAAGCTATCCTTCCACTTCAGGATTTGGTTCCTCCCTTATTAAAAGAAAATTAAAAAAAAAAACACCTCAATGATTTCTAGTGTCAACAAACAAGAGAGTGAAGAAATGAAATATCTGTACTTTCATGTTGCTGTTTGAAAGACTTGTTCCTCAAAAAAAAAGACTTGTTCCTCTCAATAGTATTCTTCAAGTAATTTCTCCCTCAACTATACAATGTCCTCACTTTCTCATCTTTTTTTTTCTACTCTAAGATAATACTACACCACAAAAGGTTAAGGGATCAGAAAGCGTAGTGACTAAGATTACTGCCTGTCCAGAGTTCTACTAATATTAATTTTTTTCTGTTAACTTTAAATCATTAAATTTAATCTCACAAATTCTATCTTCCCTGGCCCTAAACCCAGAAATAATCTGTTCCAAAGGAAAAAAAAAAGTCAGTCATTTGCTTTCCTAATTTTTTGAACAAATTATTCAATAACATTAAAAAGTTTTAGAAACAATAAAGAGTATTATCAGTACTCAAGGCCTGACCAGTAAACTGCAAAGTGCCATTCAGGTAAAAATAATGTATCCTGCCAGTTCATTCATTTTATTTTCATATATTCATCTTTGCATGGCACTATTGTCATCTAATAAAACAGAATCCCATTCCTCCAAAACCTGGAACACAGTAGTTGTTTGTAGAAGCCTTTTTTTATACCTTTCCAATAATATTTTTTAAAGTCACATAAAACAAATGAAAATCAGATACAAAGTTCCAGAAGATTAGGCCATTGAAGAGGCCCACAACAAGGAAGATCTTTATAGTAACTGACCATTAGAAATTTACGTGAGACTGATGCCACAAGCTAGATGCAAAAATTGATCTCAGTACTATGGAGTCATATCCTCACATATGGCCATCTAAGTGTTTTGATTGATAGTAACACTAACATCTCATATTTCCATATTATTTTTAAGGTTTACAAAATACTTTCCTAATAACAACATTCCTATGATCTAGTTAACGAGTGAAAGGCAAAATATACAGAGGAAAAAACTCTGGATTTGGAGTGCAAGGACCGTTCAAAAATCACAGCTCTTCTTTATTCTGTGTAACCTTAGGTTCACTTTACCTAAATCTATGGTCCTATAATCCTCGTAAGAGTGTGTTGTGCCATCTCCTTGTTACAGAGAGAAGAACTGAGGTTCAGAAAGATTAAAGGTTTTTCTCCATGTCAGTAACTGTTCTGTCAGCTTTTCCCTGATTCTAAACTAGCCTTACAAAAACGTTCTTTTCACTGCAACTTCTAATTTCTCTGCTATCCCCTTTTCCTTCATCTGCCTCATTAATTCTGAGATATCAGATGATCAAAACCTTAGTGTTAAAAGTCACTGTCAACCAGAAAGCAACGATAAATGAAATTTAACAGCTTTAAAATGTTAACGTATGTTAACAGAATCATATATCCAAATCAACACAAAACTTTTTTTTAGCAACATATTATATATAGAAGTAGATCTTATTAGTAGACATAGTGCTGGGACTAAAGTCTGCAAGACTTCAAATCAGGTCTCTGAAACTTTGTAGCTACATGAAGCCTTGACTGGTTACAACTTCAGGCAACTACCTAGAATTTATTCTATTAAAATAGATTACAATCTGCTTTCATCCTTGACAAGGAGATTCCTACACTGAAGAAATCTCAGCTCCTTTTTTTGGGTTGTTTTTCTTGGAGGAGGGGGCCAGAAGGGTTGTGGCAGGCATGTTATTCAACAATTTACTGTTTAAAATTAGATACAACTTCAGAGCACTTTAAATACCATTCTCTTCTCAGAAAGCATCTATGATTGGGGAAGGGAGCTGGAAAATCCAGCCATTCCAAGCGCTACACGTGAAAAGATCAAATCAGAAGGGAAACTTGGCAGGACTTGTGTAAGCAGAATGAATGGCATTGTAGCTTCCGGCCACCATGGAACATTATCTAATTTACTCTAAGTGGATAAAACTACCTACTTAAGTGTTTGAAAGGTAAGACTAGTAGGAAAAAATGTTGAAACAATTCAGTGAATACTCCAAAAAATAGTAACAAAGTAAAAGATTGTAAAAGGTTTATTATTCTAGAAAATAAACATCATTTATGGGTCAACAATGAAATTTTAAATTCAAGATTAGAAAGTGGGATCCAGGAAAAAATATCCAATTTTAGTATAAAGACTATAAAGGAAGGGAGGAAGAACTAGAGAAAAACTAATCAAGAGCAAAATGAAAAAGAAATCTGAATGTTAAGTGATACAAGTCAAGTAAATGATGTATAGAAAAATAAGGAAAAGAAATTTCAGCCAGTCTCTTAACTACTGATATTTCTGAAACAATTCTGTCAGAAGAACCATATTCTGTATCAAGATGACAACCATGCTTGATTAGAGTTTCTCTTCTTAAGCTAAATAACTCTGAATTAAAAGGCTTCTTATTGTCCCATTTTTTTTCTCTTTCCTCTTCAGTAAAATCAGTGTGACATATTATAAGATTGGGAAAGCTGATCCAGTTGCTACTGAAATGGTCAACAAAATTCAAATTCCCTTCTTCAAAGAAAATTTTCTAATTCTGAACAGAATCCATTTTAATTAGTCCTCCAGCAAAAGGCCCAACTTTGCTTTCTGAAAGTTAAATTTAATCCAGATTGTTAATCATTTCTTTTGTTTACCTTTATAAAGTAAGGAATATTATTCTCATGATAATGGGGCAGCTTCACTATAAACATTTAGACATGAATTGGTTGAAGAACTAAAAAAATTCCTAAGAATTTTAGAGAAGCCACCTTTCCTCATTTGTTCACTAGCTTTGTAATGTTGTCAGTCACTTCATGTCTCTGACTCTCATTTTCTACGTCTACAAAAAGAGAAAAATAATTCTTGCTACCTCATTCAAAAGAGCTATTTGGAGTATCAAAAGAGGTAGCAATGGTGTTGTTTACTGCTGTCAAAAGGCAATCACAATGTCAATGAGACATGTGAAAACCAAGTTTATTACAAGAGAAATGAACATGCAAGGGAACCCAAAGGGTTCCCCAATTTGGGGGATACCAGGAAGGGGTGTGACACGGGAGGGGGAACAGTGCAACAAAGATGGGGAAAAGAACTAGACCACACCCCACAGAGAGGAGTAATGTGATGGCAAAAAAACCTCATTCTTCTCCCTTTGGAACTACTAGACTATCAAGACAGGAGAGTCTGCTTATTTGCAAAGGACCCCAGCTGCACAAGAATTACCCCAGCCTGGCACAGACTGGCTGGCACCTGTCTTGCCTCCCAAGGACACAGAGGGAGTACAGTTTGGGGTACAACAATAAATGACGTCAGCTCAGGGGGAGCTTCATCCTTGACACATTCAGGGCCTCCTGCATGCTCTGGAAAATATGGCAACTCAAAAAGACAAGTTCAGTGGATACCTTAATAGCTTAATCAGCTTAACGCTGATTTTATCACCAAAACACTCATTGCATTGAAATATACCATATAGAGAGTTTTTCTTTCTCTTTCAACCCAGTGAACACCAGGCTGGAGAAGATTCAGGAAATTACAAGATGAGAGAAGGTACCCAACTATGTCAGAGCAAGGAATGTGAAAACTAGGGGGTAAAGCAACCAGAATGACTCATAAGTGGAATGGGAAATAACTGGAACTGTCCATAAGTGGAATAGATCATGTCAAAGGGTGGTGACTTTCCACTGATTAGGAGTTTGTGAACATGTCTCCAAAGGAGCTTTTTTTTTTTTTTCCAAAGGAGCTTTTTTTAATGGCAGAATCTCAGCACTGAAAAAGCAAACGTTCAGGGATAGATTAATCTCCTACTCATCTGGTCCAAACTGAACCTGAACAAGAATGCCCTTTACAAAATAAGGATGCCATTTCCTGTAGAGGTAGCTCATTACACTTTTAGACATTTCCAATCATTGAGAATATTTTCTTATATTGAGCTGAAATCCACCTCTTCAGAACTCATACCTATGATGCTTTGTTATGCGTTATGTACAAGGTGGGCCAAAAGTCACAAATGTTCTGATGTTTTAATATCTTTTAGAAAGTTTTTTCTTTATTTTTCACCATTTACAAAATTTGATTTTTCACATGGAATGTAAATTCATTTCCTATATATATACTCTATATGATGCTATGATACTATAAATTATAAACAATAAAGGAGTTATTAAATATTCATGACTTTTGGCCCACCTTTACAAGTCCAATCTCACAGCACAGCCTTTAAATAATTGAAGACAACTACTATACGTCCATCTATTTCTCTCTCCTCAGTTCCTGTCACATAAACTTGCTCTTCCTCCTGCTTTCAATATTTCTGTTGCTGGCTGCTATCATTTATCAAGTGTCCACATCTGAAACATTATTATTACTTTTTAGCCCTCCTTTCCATTCACCTATCATATATAATCAATTATCAAATCCTGCTGATTTCTAGGCAACGTTCTAAGATATAAGTTGCATAGAAGGTGTCAATTTATGCTGGCAGAAGAAGATTTCTCACCTAGATTTTTCCATACCAACAAAGCCATAGGTCTAATCCTAATCCCTATTCTGAAATACCTCTGAAATCTTTCTTTTCTTCTTTCTTCCAGTTGCCATTACTGAAATATCCTTCTACCAGGTCTTGTTTCCATGGTGTCCCCTCCTCTCCTTTAGCTCACTGTAGCATGAATTAGGACAGCCAGAATGATCTTCCTTTTATATGGACTTAGTCATCTCACTACTCTGCTTAAAATCAAGTTCCATTTCTTTGCCTAGCATGCCATACCTTTTCAGCCTCTCTTTTATTAATGGCTCCGTGGAATCTTCCCTCTAACTAAACTAGATAGATTTGTCTCTGCCCACTGAACATGGCTTGTACTTTCCCATCTCCATGTCTTTGTTCATGTTGCTCCGTATTCTTGTTTTCTCCCACTCTTTTTTTTAGTGAATACCTACAAACTTTGAAAGTCCAATACAAAAACAATATCTCCATCCTTCTACCAAACTGTCCTCTCCAAAGTTACCAATGATCCCTTAAGCACTAAATTCAATGGCCTCTCTGCAGACTTTGACACTATTGCTCAACCTGTCCTCCTTCATAACTCTCTTCTCTCTAGGTTTTTGGGACAGCACTCACTCCTAGTTTTCTTCTTACCTGACTGCTCCTTCTCAGTCTCAGTCTCCTTTGCTGCTGGATCACCCTCTACCATGTCCCTCAGGGTTCTAGCCTGGGCCTTCTTTACTTCTCCCTTTACTACTTCACTCAGAAGTGATCTCAGAAGTACTTTTTGGTCTAATGGCACTGGCCTGCTGGTAAGCAAGAAATTCCATCTTGGATCCAGGTATTTTCTCTGGCTGTCCCTCATGCCTGGAATCTTCTCTCTCCTCATCTCTTCCTACTGCCTTCTCAGGCTTCTTTTTAGTCCTAAGTAAATCCTGTCTTCTAAAGGAAAATTTCCCAATCCTTCTATTTTTTTTTTTTTTGGTGAGGCAATTGGGGTTGTGACTTGCCCAGGGTCACACAGCTAGTAAGTGTCAAGTGTCTGAGGCCGGATTTGAACTCAGGTCCTCCTGAATCCAGGGCTGGTGCTTAATCCACTGCGCCACCTAGCTGCCCCTTCCCAATCCTTCTTACCTTGAATATAGTTCCTCTTTTAATTATTTCTTATTTATCCTGTATATAGCTTGTTTATACATATTTGTTTGCTTGTTGTTTCCCTGACTAGACTGTGAGCTCCTTGAGGGCAGGGATTGTTTAACCATTCTTTTATCCCTAGCTCTTAGCACAGCACCCAGAATAGTAAGTGCTTAATAAAGGTGCACAGTTACAGCAATATTGTTCAATGAAGAACTATGAATGACCTAACTATTCTCAGTGATACAGTTATCCCAGACAATCCCAAAGGCCTAATGATGAAGCATACTATCCACCTTCCAAAGAAAGAATGGGTATTAATTGAACATGGACTAAAACATACTATTTTTCATTCTCTCTCTCATTTTTTGCTTTTTTTTTTTTGAGTCTTCTTATACAAAACAACTACTATGGTAATGTTTTACATAATTGCACATGTATAACCTATATCTGATTGCCCACTACCTCAGGGATGGGGAAAGGGAGGGAGAGATCGAACTTGGAACTCAAAACTTTAAGTAAAAATGTTTAATAAAAATAAAGTTAATGTTAACTGATATTGCAGAAAAATGATCTTGGTGTCCAAAAAGAATGCCAAGAATAGCAACTAGGAGACCTACATTCTAATCCCAGGTTTGCCAAAAACTTGTTGGATAAACCAGGATAAATGACTTAATACCCCTGGACCTTGGCTTCTAAAATTGATACTATCTGCTTCTTGTCATATCTGCATGAAAATACTTTGAAAAATATAAAGTCCTATCAAATGAAAAACATCAAGTACAACTACCTTATTGACTTGTAACTACCTTATTAGTTCATATATTTTTAAACAATGGAAAAGTTGTCTAAACAATGGTTTAAAAGATCATCTTATGATTTCAAGCCAAAAAGGCTAAATTTAAATTCATAAGATGTACTAATGCATTTGTTAACTAATCAGCTACATAGTATGGGGATAGAGTACTGAACCTGTAATTAGGAAGACAAGTTCAAATTTGGTGTGATACTGGTTAAGTGACTTAACCTCTGCCTACTTGGATGTCCTTTTTTATAAAATAAGGATGAAAAGAATGTCATCTATCATATTCCTGAGTTCAAATCCAGCTTCAGACACTTAATAGCTGTGTGATCCTGTGCAAGTCACTTCACCCTATTTGCCTCAGTTTCTTCATCTGTAAAATGATCTGGAGAAGGAAATGGCAAACCACTTCAATATCTCTGCCAAGAAAATCTCAGAGAGTTGGACAAGACTGAAAGAACTGAATGACAACTTCATAGTTTGTTGTAAGGATCAAATGAGTAATTGTAAATGAGAACACATGAGTATCTATCTGTAAAGCACTTATCAAAGTTACTGGCACATAATAAATGTTTGTTCCCTTTCCTCTAACTAAAAATGAATTCCTCTTTGGTTTTTATCATTTTTGCTTATGCTGCACCCCATTCATGGAATAGAACTTTCTTACTCCATCTCAGACAAAGTTCCTCCCTTCTTTTCTAGGACTCTTGAGATGCTACTTCTTTCAAGAAATCTTCCCTGCCTTCGCTTCCTCCTATCTCCTATCCAGGTGAAAGAAGTCATCTTTTTCCCTTCCAATTTCTCATAACATTGCTTCCTGGCTCTCCTTTGACTCATTACATTCTACCTTCTTTTACATTGGTATACATTTTGTTTTTTAATTTTCCCCCTACCTCTTCCTTACACCACTTAAATTCTTTGAGGGCAGGGAATATGTAATTTTTCATCATTTTATGTCAGCTTCCAGAACTTTGCCTTGCATGGAGTACACATTTAATAAACATTTATTGAATTGGGTAAAATGTTTAATCAATAGTTATATATGTTTTACAGTCACAAAATAAAATCTTTTAATCTTACATGAACTATTAATATTATTAGTAGTCGTTGCAACAATAATAATATCCTTATAGTTAGCCATTGTTGAACTTTTCACTGAGTAAGAGTCTAGTTGAGAAAGTTGAGAAATAAAAGCTAATATCAAATCTAATTTTTTAGCCTATTTCAAAATGACAAAAGGTTGAATCTATTAACAATAAATGAAATCTCTTGCAATTCACTAATTTTCTTCCATAGAGACCTAATTAAATAATAAAAATTTTGAAACTGTTTTTGAAAAAACACCTATCTAGGATACAATCCCTACAAGAGGATGGACAAAATAGCAATTATTTCCAAAATTAGGAAATCTAAAATCTAGTTATTCTTACTGAAATTATAATACCAAATACATATTAAGAATGTCCCAAGGAATAGCTATAAAAGGACCTACCGGGCCCACCTGTACAGTTCGTAGAACCATAGAAAGTTAGAACTGGGAAGTATTTTGAGAGAGTCTATCAACCAACCTACCTCATTTTCCAGATAATGAAGCTAAAATCCTGAAAACCAAAATGCCTTGACTCCGGTAAAATAACTAAATCAGGGGCAAGGCAAGATGTAGAGTTTACTGGTCTGCTACCTACTCATTAGCTCTTCTTTCATTCTCCCTTTCTGTGTATCTTCAATCACACACATTCATAAACAATGTAATATCCTTATCCAGTGACTTGGTGATCCAGTTTGAACAAGGTACACGTCATTATTGGTTAAACGATATATGGAACTTACTTCAGCAATTCACTGCTGTCTTGTGTTGTAACTTGTGAGATATCATCTGACAGACCACTTGAAGCTGGCAGATCTTTTTCTTCGGTTGTTGAATTTGTTTCTTCCAGAGGAGAACTACTATATATGCCACTTTCCTTTGCAAACTCTTCTTCATGGAGAACAATGAGATTTTGTGGCTCCTTCTCAGTTCTGTCACGTTCACTTTTGAGGGCTGGTTGCTGGGGGGGTTTTGCTGAGATATTAAATAAGTTACCAAGGAATTGGAAAAAGCCTTCTTTTGGTTGTTTATCATTGTCTACAGTCTTAGCAGCCGAGGGTAAGCTGGGAAAGTTGTCTGGCTTTTTTGAATCTTCTTCTGGTGAAAGATTAGCTGATTTCTCAGAATGGCTCCTACCGTCCTCACTTTGGGAAATCTTTAAAAACAAAATAAAAAGAGATGGTAAATAAAAATAAAATTTAACACATGTGTATATATATATATATATACACACATATATATGTACGTATATGTGTATGTGGTGTATATACATACACACACATAAGATTAACCTTAAGTGTAGGAATGTTGAAAGTAATCACAATTAGGAAGTGTCATGGAATTAAGGTAATAAGAATAAAGAAAGTTGATTTAAGATTCATAATTGGGGAAAAGTGTTAGCTTAATTACAATAAATCCCAATGAAATATATAAAATATTCAAACATCAGTTAGAATAAGAATAAAAATAAAAATAATAGCAACTTAATTACAATCGTACTCAACGATGACAGACCTTACTCCATCTTGGTTAGTCATGTGCCAAAGACTATGTCTCCACTGCACCCTTTCCTCCCCAAACCCCAACTAGCAATTGTAATTTTTGGACAAAGTTGTATTCTATGACTAGAAAACTTCTTTTAAAAAAAATCACCAGGGAAGAAGCGTTAAAAAGATAATTTTGTGTTTCAGGGCACTAAACAATTTCCCAGAGGCAGTTCAGAATGCTTTCCAACCTCTGTTCAATGCTGGGTTTAAGTTCCGGTAAAACAAATTACTATTCATACACATCACTATGGCTTCATAGTAAAGAAAGTTAACTTAGACACATCAAAGGGTTATTATATTATTCTTTAAATAAGAGAGGTTAAATTAAAACATCAGAAAAAAGCTCCCAAAATATTGCAGAGGTAGAAGAGTTAAATTATCTCAAGGCATTTCTAGCCCATACAAACCAAATTTCCTAAGAAAATATTCTTCAAAAAGGTTTGCTGATTTTGGTCTGAATTAACAAAGTTTCACAGAATGGACTAAAACCCAATGTCAATCAGATAATAAACATTTATTAAATAACTAATATGTGACAAGAGCTGTGCTAAGCATAGTTGACCCAAGAGGCAAAAGATAATCCCTGCATTCAAGGAACTCACAGTCTAAGGCAGAAGACAACCAACAAACAAATATGTATGAATTGTACACCAAATAAATAGAAAATAAATACCAGAGGGCCTGTACTAGAAATAAGAAGGGTTAGAAAAAATTTCCTGGAGAAGATGGATAGTTCGCAGGGACTTAAAGTAAGGCAGCAACCAGAGGGAAGAGTATTCCAGACATGGATGGTAAGAAAAGTGCCTGGAGATGAGAGATGGAAAATTTTGTTCACGGAACAGCCAGGAGGCTGATGTCACTGGATCAAAGAGAACCAGTTGAGGAACAGAGTATAAGACTGGAAAGGTATGACAGAGCTGGGGTTCTGAAGGGCTTTGAATGCCAAAAAGGATTTTTTTCTTGATCCTGGAAATGATGGGGAGCCCCTGGATTTAATGGAGTAGGAGAAGATGACATGATCAGACCTTTTAGAAAAATCACTTTAGGGCCTGAATAGAGTATGAATAGGAGTGGAGAGACACACTTGAGGCTGGAAGACTCCCCAGATGGCTATTGCAGTTGTCCAGGTATGAGGTAATGAGGAGCTGCACCATTATTGTGGTGGTGGCAGTGTCAGAAGAGAGAAGGGAAAGTGAAACAGAGTGAGAAGTCTGGGACGACTCTCAGGTCGCCAGTATGAAGGACTAGGAGGATGGTGTTTTCCTCTAAAGTAATAAAAAAGGTAGGTTTTGGAGGAGTGTTTACAGGGAAAGACAAACAAGCGGGTCAGCTAGGTGGCGCAGTGGATAGAGCACCAGCCCTGGATTCAGGAGGACCTGAGTTCAAATCCAACCTCAGACACTTGACACTTACTAGCTGTGTGACCCTGGGCAAGTCACTTAACCGCAATTAACACACACACACACACACACAAGATAAACAAGTTCTCTTTTTGGACATGTTGAGTTTAAGATGTCTACTGGATACGGCAGCTAGGTGGCGCAGTGGATAAAGCACTGGCCCTGGATTCAGGAGGACCTGACTTCAAATCCAACACTTCACTCAGACACTTGACACTTACTAGCTGTGTGACTCTGGGCAAGTCACTTAACCCTCACTGCCCCACAAAAATAAAAAAAAATGTCTACTGGATAGCCATTTTGAAATGTCTGACAGGCAGCTGGAGTTGCAAGATGGGAGGACTGCAAAGAGGCTCAGTCAGGACAGGAAGATCTGAGAACTGTCAGCATGGGGATGATAATTAAATCCATGGAAGCTGAGATCACCAAGTGATGTAGTAGGGAGAGAGAGAAGAGGGCCCAGGTTAGAACCCTGAGGGACATGTTTGGTTAGAGGGTATGATCTGGAGGAGGACCCAGGAAAGGAGATTGAGACTGAGGAGCAGTCAGATGGGTAAGAGGACAAGTAGGAGTGAGTGGTATCTCAAAACCAAGAAAGAAGAGAGTATGAAGGAGAAGAGTTTGAATAATAGTGTCAAAAGCTGTAGAGAGGTCAAAGAAAAAGAGGACTGAAAGGCTATTGGATTTGGTGATTAAGAGCTCATTGGTGACTTTGGAGAGGACAGTTCTAGTGGAATGATGAAGTTGGTAGCCAGACTGCACAGTGTTAGGAAGAAAGTGAGAAGAGAAAAAATGTAGTAGGTGGCCTTTTCAAGAAGTATATGACATTAACAGGCAGAAGAGATATAGAACGATAGTTAATAGGGATGGAACAATCAAAGTGAGACTTTTCAGATAGCAGACAGTAAGCCAGTAGACAGAGAGCAACTGAAAATAAGTGAGGGTGGAAATGACAGAGGGGATGGCTCTTGTCACGTATTAGTTATTTAATAACTTAACAGACTGTTGGAGATGGGATGGAATAAAGTTACTTGAGCAAGTAGAGATGTTAGCCTTATTAAGGGGGTAAAGACACCTCATCATGTGAGATGGGTGGAGGAGCAAGTGGCTGAAGGCATATAAGTAATGTGAGATCAATAAGAGGGAAAAAAGACAGAGATCACAGCAACAGGCTTCAGGGTTTTTTCCCTGTAATACATGAGGCATGTTTCTCAGCTAAGAGGGCAGAAGGAACAGAAAAAAGCCAAAGAAGTTTGAGAAGGGATGAGAAGCTTTAGAAGAGCCACTGTGGAGAGTGAGGTAGTGAGTTGGTGGGACTGGAATAGTAGGACTAACTAAAAGTAATGAGGGTCCAGGTGAGGTTGTGTAACATAACTCTGTAGTAAACCCAATCAGAATGTTTGTGATTTTCTCCACCTTTATTCAGCAGCATTTATGTAGGAGCGAAGACAGTGTTTGGTGGAATGATCCAAGGCTGAGGTTTAGCAAGACATAATGGACAATATGATGGGGGGCACTAGAAATTCAAGAGAAGGAGTCAGAGCTGAATTGGTTCACCAAAGGGTCAAGATGGGAAAAAGAGTAGAGACTGGCTGATGCAGAGATGGCCTAGAAGAGAGGGGTCAAGGGATTGGAAGTTACAGCATGGGTTAAGAATAGGGTTTTGTCAGATAAGGCATAGGATTGGATAAGGGGTTTGGAATTCTTTAGCAAAGGGAAGTGGTACATTTGTGGATGATGCCAAGATCAAAACTATGATGACCATCTTTGAGTGTGGCTGAGTAGAGTACAGGAATAGGTCACAGGAAGTGAGAGCTTGAGGGACTGAATAGTCAAGATGTTTGAGGGAGAGTCAATGTTGAAGTTTCCTAATATGAGGGCAAAAGTCGGGAAGCAAAGAAAAATTGTGAGCCATGTGCTGAACTCACTGAGAAAGGAAAAGGAGTAAGTAGACAACAGCTACCAGGATTCTGACCAGATGATAAACATGAATATCAAGAACCTCAAAGGAGTAGAGTTTACTGACTGATGGAGGTAGAAAGAGAACCTGAAAGTAGCAATGAAGGGCAAGCAGTAATCCAACTCCCCTGCCTCACCAAGTGAGCTGAGGAGAATGAATGAAAGTACAGCCAATACTGTGTAAAAAAAATTAATAATTAGCTAATCTAACCTGGAAAAATTTATAATTTGACTTATTAAAAATTATAGGTTATATGAAAAATTATAAATGTATGAAAAATTATAGGTTTAGGACAATTATAATTGGGCCATAAGTCCTGCTGCGGTCTCCATTCAAATGTAGAATATTTTTACTGACTAGGGCTAATTTGGGGCTAATCTGACTGGAGGACTAATCTGGGGACTTTTGACTATTTTGACTATCTGACTGCTATTAATTTCATATGGGCCGTTTATAAAGTTCCACCACACTGCTCCCAAATTGATAAGCTGAAGATTAAGAAGCCTCTTAATTAAATAATCAAAGCAGAGTTTATTTATGAGATACTATTTAAAATTAAGAATACAGGGAAATAAAATGTACAACCTGACTGCATTGCAGTGCGTCTCTTTTCCACCTGCTGAGCCTGGAACTTCTTTAATATAATAAGGGCCTTAGCCGCCTCTTGCCTTAGGGCACTCAGGTCCTTTATTCTAACTCCGAGCCCCTTTCACTTTGTAAATCCCCCTGCTTCTAACTTTCCTCTCCTTACTGCCACCGCTGAAATCCTGTGTTTCTCTCTCACCGACCTTCTGTCCGTCTGCTCCATCAGTCTGCCCTTCGGCCTCTCTTTTCTCCGCTCCTAGTCCTTGTAGCCCCGTCTCTAGTCTGCTGCACTTCAGTTCTCCTGTCTCTCTATCTCCAACCTTTCTAATCTCGTCAGCAGCCTCCAGTCTCTCTATCTTGTCGGTCCTCATCAGCAGCCCCCTCTAATCTAACTCCCAGGTCTATATATACCTTTCTTTTCTCCACTCAAATCTCGGGGCTTTTTGCACCCACACACCAAGCTGGGACTGGGGGGGATGCTCAAGCATCCCCTGCCTCAGCACAGGCTATCCGGGATCTTTCAGATAGCTCCACCCAGGTCGGAGGGAGCTGGGGGCTTTTTTCCCCCCAGCTATCTGACCTGGCGTCTTGTACAGCCCATGGGGCTTTTTGGCTCAGCTGAAGCAGAGGGGGAGGGGCACCAGCACCTCCCACACAAAAGAGACCCTGAGGGCCTAAGGCTTTCTAATCTCAGCCCAAAGGTAGGGTCCCCAAATCAAAATAAATTTCCACAACTGGAAAGGGTGGCCAAGGAGGTTGTGTCATTGGTGAGGGCCAGATTTCAGTAATAACTAGTAGAGAGATGGAGAGGGAATGAAACTAAATTTACAGAATAATTCAGAATCATTTTGAAAAATCATCTTTGTAACCTGAGTTTCATTTAATTTAATTTGTAACTATATAAATATGTGAAGGTTTCCTCTGATAAGGGTTTGTTATTCAAGATATATAAACACAAGGGGCAGCTAGGTGGTGCAGTGGATAAAGCACCGGCCCTGGATTCGGGAGTACCTGAGTTCAAATCCAGCCTCGGACACTTGACATTTACTGGCTGTGTGACCCTGGGCAAGTCACTTAACCCTCATTGCCCAGCAAAAAACCCAAAACAAACAAACAAGATATATAAACACAAAATATACATACATACATATGTATTTATATAAAATGTTAGGATCCATTCCATAATAGAAAAGTAGTCAAAGCATATGAACAAATAATTCTCAAAAGAAGAATTATTGCATATTCACAACCACCTAAAAATGCTACCACATAACAGTCACTATTAAGAGAAATGTAGGGACAGCTAGGTGGCTCAGTGGATAAAGCACCAGCCCTGGATTCAAGAGAACCTGAGTTCAAATCCAGCCTCAGACACTTGACACTAGCTGTGTGACCCTGGGCAAGTCACTTAACCCCAAATGCCTCACCAAAACAAAAAAAAAAAAGAGAGAGAGAGAAAGAGAGAAATGTAAATCAAATGAACCCCAAGGTTTCTCTTCACACCCTGCAAATTGGCAAAGATGTCAAAAAATGGAAACAGTCAATGTTGAAGGGCTGTAGAATGATAGGCACACTAATACCGTTAATAGATCTATGGAATGGCACCATCATTTTGGAAAGCAATTTGGAATTATGAGATTAAAGTGACAAAAATGTTCAAATTACTGGTCTTACCTCAAGGAAGCCATCAATAAGAAAGGCCCCACATACACCAAAATATTTATAGCAGTAGTTTCTATGATAGCAAAGAACTAGAAACAAAGTAGATGCTCATTGACTGGAGAATGTTTAAGGAAATTGTGGTAAATGAATGTAATGGAATATTACTGCACCACAAGAAACAATGCATATGATGAATACAGAGAAACATGGAAAAATCTACATAAATTGATGTAGAATGAAATAAGCAAAGCCAATAAAACAATATATACAATATTTACAACAGTGTAAACGGAAAGAACAACCACACAACCAAAAAAAAATCAAAAGTGAATTAACAAAATTATAAAGATCAAGCAGGACTCAAATGAAGAGATGAGAGGACATCCCTAACCTGCTTCTTCGTGGAGATGGAGGGTCTAAAAGTGTTACAAATTGCATATGTATTCAGACTACTTCAATCAATTAACCAATTCTGCTGGGGGGTGGGGTCCCTCTTAAAAAATACTATTTGTTTTTATGGAATGGTTCTCTGGGAAGGGGAAAGGAAGAGATATTCAAGATAACTGTGACAGTGTAAGAAACTGAAGAAAGCAATAAAAACAGTTTAAAAAGTAAATGTGTTAAGATTATTCCTCATCACCATAAAGTATCTTTTGAACATTTCTGCTAGGTTTTTTTTAAAGATTTTGTTTTCTATTAGGTTAGAACCTGAATATAAGCTTTAAATGTCACCAAAAGGAGTTACCATTAGAAAGAACAACAGACTTGGAGTCAAATAACCTGAGACCCAGCTCTTCCATTTGTGCCAGAAGATGATTAATTTATCTTCTCTGAGCTTTAATTTTGTCATTTAAAAAAATGAGAAAAATATTTGCACTACGCACTTCCTTAAGAGTGTTATGAAAGTGTCTGGCCTACTGTGAAGCACTATATGAATGTAAGCCATTTTAATATTACTAGTCCCTATTTTGTTGTGATAATCTATTCTATACAATTCTTGTTTATCAGGGCTGCCTTTGTTAAGTGTTTTTTCCTCACAAACACAGTAACCACTTAAGGGCACTACAATTTCTTTTCAATAAAAGCATAGGTAGCTACTTTTAATTTAATACACATTTTTAAACATGGATTGATGGATATACATACAATTACAATACATTTCTGTAAAACCCTCTTATACTGCCCTATTAAAATCTTAGTTTTAATTTTTTTCTTTTTTAAAACATAAGTCAAATTCTCCCCATCTCACCAAAATATATAGCAAAACACATGAGAATAAGTAGCTATCTGTTAGGATAGAAAAGATGCTTTAAGGGCACATCTATAAATCCCCTTAGAAATCTTTACATACTCACAAAATAATCTTATGAAATAGAAGAAAATAACCTGAAAAGGTTAAGATAAAGAGAAATAAGGATATATACCTTCTCCTAAGACCGATCAATTCTCAAGATGGATTCAAAGTATTACAATTCAAGTTCAAATATTACTAAAAGATTGCCTCCAAAATGTGTTGCTACTTGAAGACGCATTCCTCTTAGAAAAAGAAGGTTGCCAGGTCCTGTGCTCTCTGCCATTTTAAATGTAACACTTAGGATCAGCCCTCAATTTACATGTGAGAGTCCCAGACAAACTAACTCAGATTCAAGATATTCTAAAGGTCTATATTACCTCAAAATCATAGTTCACAATTCCCCACTAAAGTGTTCATTTTTCCTAGTCATCCAGATGACACAAATAACAAAGCTAAAGCATTTTTGAAATAGCACAGAAATAAGAGAAATAATGAATAATAAACCATTCCCTATCCTCCATAACCTGAAATATACTCTCCCACAAATACAACGTTCATAGGAAAAGATGATACATATAGGTAACATGTGGTAAGAAAAACCTATGGCCAGGTTGTGCATATGAAGGGACAACACATGCCTCGAACTCTACAGAGCTACTGATATCTTCCAGTGATATTATCATGCTGTTCCTGCTTGTCATGCCAGCTACGTACTATTTCCTAGGGGAGCCTGCTTCCAGCTCCTGGCTTCAGCTAATCTTTAGCTGGGGTGTCCCATAACAGAGAAAGTTCTGCTCTCTCTTCTGCAAGCTTTAAAAGGCTTAATTTTTTTTTTTAAAGAAAGACAATACATTCAACAATCCAGTCATTGATAATTGGGGTGGGGGGCATGGGGCGTGCATAGTAGTTTTCCTTCCCCATACTATGAATCAGTTCTCTTAGAGCCCTGGCTGTAAGACGTAGTTCTTCTTGAAAAGAGAGGATTCCTTCCAGAAGCCAAGCTCTTTGAAATATAGAAAAATCACTATTACTATTAGAGTCCATAAGTATTAAATATAATTTTCTAACTTTCACTTTCTGCTTCCCAAGGACTCTCTTTGCCACTATCACACTTAGAGGTAGAAAGTCTGTGTGATTTAGGAGCTTAATGTAAGATTGTCAAACCTTAACCATTTAGAACAACAAGCAGCTCTTCAAAGTCACAGATTCTCTGGGTCTGAGGTGTCCCAGTTTTGTCAACTCTTAACTTTCTTTTCATCCAAATAAATACTCTATAGTTCTTCACCTCTGTCATCTCAATCTTTTATCCAAATTCTTGACTTTATTATGTACTGTACATTAAATCTGTTCAGCCAGTGAACCACTACATTCTGAACCAAACCAACAATCTACATTACAATTTAAAAATAGTAATATAAAATGCCAAGACTCCGTTTGAGGAACAGGAATCTATGACAATTTTTTCAAAGAAGTCAAGTAATTTATGACTTATTTTGTTTTTATTTTATTTTGATATGGAATTCTGAATAAAAATACTGGCCTTTTAGCTTTTGAACATATACTCCTATTAAAAAACCAACACTTTTTTTTCTCCTACTCTCCACAAAAAAATTCTTACTTCTTCCTTTCCCATTCCTTAATACTTCTGACTTGAATAACATTTTTTCTTGTTGCATTAACTATGGATTGTAAACTATCCAATTTATTTTCCAAATGTTTGTATAAGCATTTAATTAAGTGCCTCCTATATGTCAGGCACTGTGTTAAGCTCTTTAAAAATATCACCCTTGATCCTCACAAAAACCATGGGATATAGGTCCTATTATGATCCATATGTTACGGTTGAGGAAATTGAAGCAAACAGAAGTAAAATGATTTGCCCAGGGTTACACAGCTAACAAATGTCTGAGGCCATTTTTGAACTCAGAACTTCCTAACACCAGGCCCAGTGCTCCAGCCATTCTACTATCTAGCTGCCCCTATATACTATATAATGTACCAATATGTCAGCATTAGTAAATAATTTCCAAGATTAAATAGAAATGAATTAAATTGAAACACAAAATTAATAAAAGTAAATTAAAATAGTGCTTTAAAAAACTAGAGCGCTCGCTTCGGCAGCACATATACTAAAATTGGAACGGTACAGAGAAGATTAGCATGGCCCCTGCGCAAGGATGACACGCAAATTCGTGAAGCGCTCCATATTTTTTGAGAAGAATTTCAAGGCCTTTTCTAGTCTTCAAATGGCCTGGGCTAATGCCCGTCTCTTTGGCATCCGGGCAAAACGAGCCAAGGAGGCTGCAGAGCAGGATGTGGAGAAGAAGAAGTAAACAGCCTCTGAGAACTTTCAATAAAATAATACAAAATTAAAAAAAAAAACTAGAAAAAATTCTGTCCACATAATTTAAATCTGATTAGGTGGGATGTGTCAGTTGGCCAAAATAATTTGTTCATTTTGTTAACAAGTACAATGAACATACTAATAAGTCTAAAATCTTTCCATGAAGAAAGCTACCCAAGCTTTCAGCTACCCAAGAGGTATTTGAACTAAATATTCAAAAGAAAATTAAGGTTTCTTATGTATGTTTCAGTCAGTTTTTTTAACTGTCACATTCATTTGTTTTACCTCATTATTTTGTAATGATGGAACTGGAACTACAATTAACATTTATATCATTTGCTCCCCTATGGTGACCTTTCAAAAAGACTCAATAAGAACAAGAGACCTGCTATAGAGATCATACTTCAATAAGTAGACATGCCAAATTTGAGTTCTAGAACTCTACTTCCACCCCGCCCCAAGGAAGCTTCATAGGGCATTAACACAATGTGTCTCTATTGGTAGTTTATTATAATAATGATTGGAAGCTGGAAAGGTAAAGAAAGGGAGCATTCATCAGATGGATATTTTATAAGCATGTGACTGATTTTATAAATCTTATTTTTAGTTTATTGCTTTGGCACATAGAATTAATATTTTAAATTTCCACATGCACACATGCTAGCCTAGGCTATGCATCTCTGCTTAGAATAGTGGAGAAGATCAAATGCAATGCTAGGGCAAAATAACACGAAGATTATTAATAGCGCATTTTATTTTCAGATTATGTAATTTAACACCTGTAAGATCTAAGTTAGTGTCCTATAAAGCTGTTATATTTTTTTTCCTTTCTTTTTTTTTTTTTTTTTAGTGAGGCAATTGGGGTTAAGTGACTTGCCCAGGGTCACACAGCTAGTAAGTGTGTGTTACGTGTCTGAGGTCGGATTTGAACTCAGGTCCTCCTGACTCCAGGGCCGGTGCTCTATCCACTGTGCCACCTAGCTGCCCCAAAGCTGTTATATTTTAACCAATATTTTCTTAAGAAACCCATAATTTGTTCCATCTCACCTGTTTTTCTCTACTCTTTCAAATGGACTCTTCCCTGGAGTCCACAGTGTAATAATTAAAATTAAGATAGACTAAGGCACAAAGTTCTCAGCATGATCAATTTATGAATAAAGTGAAAATTTACCAATAAATAGGATCTCAGCTTCCCCAGCTAAGACCCCAAATGAGGGGGGACAGCTCTCTTTCATAGTGTTGGGGAATATGTAACAAAAACAAGACTTCATAGCTGGAGCACAAGTCATGTTTCATTTAGAGAGCTAGACATCATGAATGACGAAATCAATATGATTGGTTACAGAGCTGAATCATGGAACACAATATGATTAGTTGGAAATTGGGAATTGAGGGGCTAGCAACAACCCCCTCCTCCTTCCCTCCTGTGACTAAGAAATGTTCCTTGCTTGAGTCCACCAGCAAGGTTAGAGTTAATGGACCAGACTTCTTTGGATAACAAAACAGACATCCTTCAAAGGTAACAGATTTCCTTCACATAAGAATGGAACAGTGTTTAACAAAAGAATTAGATTTCTAAACTTAATTCATTACAAGACAGCTGGATTTCTGAGACAAAGAATTATGAATTAGGCATTCAAGATGAAATCAATTAACTGTAAGAAGGATCAATAAAAAAGACAGAATCAATCTGATTATTTCAATAGGCAGTTAGATGATGCTGTGAATAAAACACTGGGTCTGGAATCAGACATTTAGTACCTGTATGACCTTGGGCAAGTTACTTAACCTCTGTTTGCCTCAGGCTCCTCTTCTATAAAATGGAGATAATAATAGCACCTACATCCCATGGGATGTATCCAGAACATAGTAAGTACTATATAAATTCTAGCTATTATTGGCTATTATTATTATAATATGATCAAAAATCTTTTGCCCTGAAAACATTTCATGCCCATTATCAATTTTCATACCTTTGATCTTTTAATTCCCTTGAACATATAATGCTCTGCCATCTCTTAAATATTCAAAATCCAACACAGTACTCTAGAAAGGATTCTGAATTTGGTATCAGGAGACCCAGCTTTACCATCAGTGTTACCTGGGCAAATCTTCTAAGCTCACTAGATCTCAGTTTCCTCATCCATAAAATGAGCATCACAAACTCAAATGAGCTTAAAGGCCCTCCCTGCTCAAAAGCTGTGATCCCATCTATTTGTCGAAGGTTCATTCAGTTCAAGGGCCATATTTCTTTCTCATTTTGTTAGTTTTACTGATTTTTGTTTTTCCATTACCATCTTTTCTGGATAAAAACCATCTATGAACCTTTTATTATTCAGTTGTGGCCAACTCAAAAGGAAATTGGAACATTGCTTCATCTTTTTTTCTGAGGCTAAGATTGGTCAATGTAAGTTCAGCTTTAACTTGGCTTCATTTTATTATCCTTTCAGTTTATATAACTCTAGTTACTTTGTGTCATTGTTCTCCTACATCTGCTTACTAATTTACTTTAATCCATATAAAATTTCCCATTTTTCTGAATATTCAATATCTGTCATTTCTTACAGTTAAATGCTGCTTTATGTTCATATGCCACAATTTGTTTAGCCATTATCCAACTAAGGGTGTCATCTTCGTTTCTTGTTACTACATTGTATTGCTATAAATATTTTGGCAACTTTAAGACCTCCTTTTTGTCTTCAACCTTTACCATACACATATGCAACAATGGGATGTCTGGGTCATACAACATGAACAATTTAGTCAATTTTCTCATCTAATTTCCAAAATATTTTCCAGAATGATTAACTCAATTAAAACCACAGCTTTACCCTACAGTGTATTAGTGTACCTATTTTGTCAAACACCTAATACTGGCTGAGAAACTGTCTTTTTCATCCTTAACAATTTGGTGGGTGTGAAGTGAAACCTTAGAGAAATTTTCATTTTCATTTTTTTATTATCAGTGACATGGATTATGTTTTTGTATGGCTATTGCTATTTTACAATTCTTCTTCTGAAAAATTCAAATTCCTTGACTACCATGAAGATGGAAATATGCAACATGGAATAGTTGAGTACTTGACTTAATATCAGGATGATTCGTATACAAATTTATAAACTCAGCCTCAGTTTATAAAATGAGCATAATACTATACCTGTAATACCTCATGGAGTTTTTGTGGCTCTAGTATATAAAACCCTTTGTAAATTTTAAAGGACAATGTAAATATCAGTTGATATTATGAAGCCTTCCTTCAGCACTATAGTTCACATCGTTCTCTATCTTCTCTTAATTCCTATATCCCTTATAGTCTGTTTCACATAACAGGGGATTGAGACTAGATTAACAGTGTGCTGGAGTCACCTCTATCTGTTTTGAGAAAATATAAATAGTTAAATTTTCAGTGTGAGCCTTTATACCTCAGAAATTGGTAATTACTATCAATCAAGTCTTGATTCAATTTTGTTTGTTTAGACTTAAGAAAAGGTTAATAATGAAAATCAAACTTGGAAGTGTGTATAGATTTAAATTTAAAGATATATACACTTTTCTTTCCCAAGAGCTCCCTTATTAAACATTTACTAGCACACCTCTATGTTACTCTATAAATATCGCTTGAATTCAGCAGGAATGCAGTAGAAAGCTCAGGGAATGAAGTAATCACCAGACCAGAGGTTTGGGGACAGTAGGCTAATAATAATAATACTAATAATGACAACTGGCATTTAAGTAGCACTTTAAGGTTTGAGCCTCACAACACTCCTGGACTAGACCTCTGATTTCACTGGTACAGGCAACTCCAAGTGATATCTTCTATCAATGCTGCTGAGCATCTCCTCTGCAAACAGTAGTCTTAAATTGCCTGGTGCACAAAGAAGTCATGTGACTTAAAAAGGGTCACACAGCCAATATGCTTCTGAGAAGAGACTGGAACCCAGGTTTTCCTGGCTCTGAGGTCAGCTCTCTATCCACTACATCATGCCATCTCTCCTAATACACAATATATCACTTAATTCTATTTTTTCCCCCTCACAGTGTTTGAGAAGCCATGTTATAGTAGATAGATTTGCAATATGATAGAAACCTAGGAACAACAATTTTTGAAAGGGAGATATAAAATACCAAGACAAAATAAATCAATGTCATAGAATTCAATATTAATATTGAAATCAATATAATACCTTTATCAAAATATGCATCTTTTGGAAAATGATTATGACAGTAGGGGAAAAGGGAAGAATATCGATCCTGCAGTATTAGGGGTTTGGGGATGCTTTTAATTCTTTAAGAAATTAATTTCTTAATTACCATATTTTAAAAATTGTAACATGGAATTCACACTTTCAACTGATCTTTGGTTTACATGATGTTTTGATTCTTCTGAGACCAGAACTCCATTATTTATAGCCATAGCCTTACAAGAAGAATACTACTACTATTTCTAAATCTAGATTTATCTGCTGACATTCATTAATTCATTTATTTACTTACTTACCTCAGAGCAGTTCAGGATTGTTGAAAGCCTCGAACCATGGCTAAGATGCAGCACAGCCTTGTTCTAGTCAATTCTGGTCCCATTTACAGTATCCATCCAAAATACATATAAATGGATCAACTCACTGTGCCATGCATTGAACTAAATATCATGGCCCAAAGAATAGGTGAATTCATACCAAGATGAAAACATTACAAACATCATGAAACATTAAAATGTTTCAATAAAAAATTCACATGCAAACACATAGGCCATTCAGCAAGAGTTTCCTCTTATCCCTCCTCACCTCACTCACTCAGATGCCTTCCACTGCTACCTCCTCCTTCACCTTTGTCTCACATGAAGAGGCAGCCCCTCTCCTTGACAAGGCAAACAAAGCCCTCTACGTGCACAAATGGTACCATTCCATCCTGTCTTCTTCAGATTGCCCCATTCTTTCAATTATCTTCAATCTCTCCTTGTCTATTGGCTGCTACTCTACTGCCTATAAACACAACTACATCTCCTTCATCTCTGAAAAACCCTCACTTCATCCATCCCCACTACCATCTTTATGAAATTATCCTGTATGTATCTTACATATCTTGTTTTATGTAATTATCTGCATGTTATCTCCCCCATCATTAAACTGTGTGTTCTTTGAAAGCTGGGACTGTTTTACAATTTTGAGGCTGGCTTCTTCCTTCTTTCTTTGCATCCCCAGTGCTTAGCATAGGACTTGGCACAAAGCAGATGCTTTCAAAATGCTTGCTGTCATGATTTTTTTTCCCCATTTAAGGCACTGGCCTTTATTGCCATTGTATTTTCTTTAAGTCTTTCTATTACAAATCTGAGAATGGCCCCTTTCAAATTTGTTTTTCAAACAAAACTTACCCAAGTTTCACATGAAGGTTTTTTCCCCCAAGATGATCATGATATTACTTTACAATCTTTACATGAATTTCTTTTAGATATCTCAACTAGGGGCAACTAGGTGGCACAGTGGATTAAGCACAGGCCCTGAATTCAGGAGGACCTGAGTTCAAATCTGGCCTCAAACACTTGACATTTCCTAGCTGTATGACCCTGGGCAAGTCACTTAACCTTCATTGCCCCACAAAAACAAAAATACTCTAGATATCTCAACTACTTTAATGTAAACAAGGCAACATTTCTATCCAAAAAATGAAGTTGTATGACAAATTGTTCTTTACAGGATATTTTATTCCTTCTTTATTTTTAATTTCAAATCTGAAAATTCAATATAGAAAAATAACATTTTTTATTTTCAAAGTTTGGGGTTCGGGGTTAGAATTTCATTGCTGTTGTCCTTTGGTTTTGTTCTGTTTTGCCTGCTCTGTAATTTCATCTCTGTAGGCAACTCCAAGTATGGTAATTTCCTCTGCAAGTGGCAGACTAATATCTGTTCTACAATGTATAGTTTAAGAGATTTACCAAGGACACTAAGATTTTAAGATACAGTTTCTGTCAAAGGCAGATATTTGAACCCAGTACATTAAGGCCAGTACTCTAACTCTAATTACAACAAGCTGCCTTTTATAGTTAGTCTTTTATATCCACTCTTAGCTTAGACAAATTACATTTTAAAGTGAACTAAAAGCAAATCAATTTAGTTGCTTCAATAATAGTCAGTTGGGGACAGCTAGGTGGCACAGTGGATTAGAGCACCAGCCCTGGAGTCAGGAGGACCTGAGTTCAAATCCACCTCAGACACTTGATACTTACTAGCTGTGTGACCTTGGGCAAGTCATTTAACCCTCATTGCCCAACCAAAAAACAAAACAAAAACAATTAAATAATTAATAAGAGTCAACAAATATTATTATGGGTCTACTATATGTGTCTATATCTATCTCTCTATATATATCTATAGAGCTACAGCTTTAGAGATAGCTACAAAGAGAGATATGTCAATATCTAGCTATCTCTATAACTATTTCTATATCTAGCCACATACATACACAGGAGCTCATAGTCAACTGAAGAAGAAAACATATAAACAACTATATACAAATTAGAATAAATTGGGGATAATTTTTTAAAACTTAAAAATTCCTTACTGAGGAATTAAAAACATGTCTACTATTACACCTTAAATACTACATGCTACGAGGTTGTTTTTTTAAAGGAAAGACATTTTTTTTCTTTTGGTAAGGCAACTGGGGTTAAGTGACTTTCCCAGGGTCACCCAGCTAGTAAGTGTCAAGTGTCTGAGGTTGGATTTGAACTCAGGTCCTGAATCCAGGGCCGGTGCTCCATCCACTGTGCCACCTAGCTGCCCCAAAATTTCACCCAGTTTCTTTCTTTCTTTCATTCTTTCTTTCTTTTTTTCTTTGGTGAGACAATTGGGGTTGTGACATGCCCAGGGTCACAGCTAGTATCTGATGATGGATTTGAACTCACGTCCCCCTGAATCCAGGGCCAGTGCTCTATCTACTATGCCACCTAGCTGCAAGACTTATTAATTTTAAAGGAAAAACATATCCAATTCATGATCTACCTTTGTGGTAAATATAGTAGACTCATTTTCATAGTTCAGTCTTTGTCTATGATCAAATTCATGATATTGAAGTATATGAATGATTATTGTGCATTTAAAAGGTATTAAATGTATTCTACTCTAACTCTTCCTACATGTTGCCCTGGGAAAGAAAAAAGGAAACCCATAGCAACTAGAAATACCTAAATTTACATAAAAAATGAGGGCTAAAATTGAAAGGTAGGATCCAAAGGTGGAACCAGAGCCACATTAAAACTAGGTATTACTAAAACAAAACAAAAAAATAGGCTGCTATCTATAAGGATGATGAAAAGGGCCACTGCTAATTTTGAAAATTCCAAGGTAAAGTGTAACAATGGATGATAATGTCCCATAGATATGGTCTTTACCTTGGCAACAATTATTTGATTTAGGAAGTATTAAAATATACAGGGTTTCATTAAAAATGTTTTGATATCCCTTCACAAAGATTTTATTCAGACTGTTATATCATTGTGTAGCGGTGACTCTAGGTTTCTGCAAGTGCTACCAGTGGAAAGACGTCAAGAGGTTTGAGCTAGAAGATCTCTACCTTCTCTTTTAGTTCTAAATCCTGACACTTTCCTCCCTCACTTTTCTACCCTCCCACATTCTAGCCTAGAAATTTTTGTTGTTGTTGAGTCGTGTCCAATTTTTCCTGACCCCATTTAGGGTTTTCTTGGCAAAGATACTGAAGTGGTTTGCTATTTCCTTCTCTAGCTCATTTTACAGATGAGGAACTGAGGCAAACAGGGTTAAATGACTTGCCCAGGGTCACACATTTGATAAGTGCCTCAGGCCAGATTTGAATTTAGGTCTTTACTCCAAGCCTAGCAAGTTTATCCATTGTGGCGCCTAGGTGTCCAGCCTAAGGATAAAAAAAGTAAACTACCATTTGGCCTAGAGTACGAAATTTCTAACTATGCTAGCACTGTTAATGGACAATTGGAAGGTTTCTTGTTGATGAATAGTAGAAGAAATGATACATTCTTAATTAGGTATCCTTTCACAATCTGCTGGTTTTAAGTTATTCCAATATGCAATAAGACTTCATTTATTAGGGAAGGGCATATTCTATATAATGACTTTTCTACATAAAAAAGTTTTATTTTATGTTATACATGATTGTTAGAATTTTTCTAAAATCAGAGATGTGGTCAACAGAAAGAGTAGAACAGTCATTTTCACTGTAACTCCTCCAACTCAATAACCTTGGTGGGGAAACGCATTTAAGTGCCCAAACTATAATAATTGAAATAGAGTCAATAAGAAAACACAGTTACAAAAGGTCAAAGTACAGCGGTCTAAACTTAGAGCTATTTCAAGCTCTCACTTTCCTTCCCCACTCTATCCTTATCTCACCCATTGGGTTAGGTGCAGTCAGTGCAAAGAACCCTTTATACTGATTGTTACTAAATCGTGTATGATTCTGGTTGAGAATCTTCAGTACCTGAATACTTTCATTCTGGCTTCTTATAAAAATTTTTTTTCTTTGACTCGACAGTTCTAGATGTTGGCTATCATGTGCCTGGGGATTTTTTTGGGGGGATTTCTCTTAGTAGGTAATTGGTGGATCTCCGCGCCCTCCCCACCCCCACCACCCTGCCCCAGCCCAGCCCAATTTTTACTTTGTCCTTTTGTTCTAAGAGATCTGAGCCATTTTCTTTTAAGATTTCTTTAAATATGATGTCTAGGTTCTTTTTTTTTTCTTTTTTCGTAATGGAATTTAGATAGTCCAATGATTCATAATTTCTTGCTCCTTGCTCCTTGATTTTGAAATCAGGCTTTTCCTCCCCTTAATATATCTTACATTTTCTTTCTGTTTTTTTTCTTCTTTTTAAATCTGTTGACTTGACTTTAATATTTCTTGATGCCTGATGAAGTCATATGCTTCTATTAAGTCCATCCTAATTTTTAGGAGCTTGTTGCCAGGGCAAGGTTTTATACATTTCGGGCTAAACTGAGAATTACTTGTCCAATTCTTTCTTCCATAGCTCTTATTTCTTACGTGCCTACAATTTACATACATTTTTTTTCATAAAGCATTCTTATTTCATTCGTAAAAATATTTCTTTACTATTTTTTTGAACCCTTGCTTAATCTTTTCCAGGAATTCTAATTGAATTTTGCCCAAGCCATGTTCTTCTTTGAAGCTTTGCCTAAAGACATTTTGAGGTCATTCTCCTTTTCTGTGCTTCTGTCTTGAGTATCCCTGCCACTATCACAGCTCCTTATGGTGGATTTCTTTTTTTGTTAGCTTGTTCTTCCAGACTACTTCTTGACTTTAGATTTTGTTAGGCCTGAGGGTGGCGACACTTCTTGAGGAAAAGTGTAGGTTGGTATTGATGCTATTTTCTTGGAACATTGAGTGTTATGTCATTCCAAGTTCTCAGGGACAGGCTGAGGTCCAACAAACTTTCAGTACTCCCAAAGCAGTCTGATCCAGGGAAAATTCTACTTCCTCCCCCACCCCCACCCCCCTCAAGTTCTGCATGTTCCTGACCCTGGGGTTTGGTCTGAGCAACAGAATCCGGCTGCTAGACTCGGTTTCTATCAGCCAACTAGAAAGCTCTTTTGGTTCTTCTTCATTTGTTTCAGTCATATCCAACTCTTCACAGTCCCATGTCGGGTTTTCTTGGCAGAGATACTGGAGTGGTTGGCCATTTCCTTCTTCACTCAATTTTACAGATGAGGCAACTGAGGTAAACAGGGTGAAGTGACTTGCCCTGGGCCACACAGCTAGTGAAAGTGTCTGAGGACATTTTTGAACTCAGTTCTTCCTCACTCCACACATGACACTCTATCCACTGAGCTACCCAGCTGCCTTTTTTGGGGTTCAGAGTGACATAATAGTAGGTCTCCCATTGGTCTGGGCTCCCTGCTTTGGTTATTCCTCTGCAGATTGGACTAGATGTTAGAACTCAGGCTCTGAGCCACACAACAGCTGCTTGCTACACTTCTTCCTTTTCTTGGTATGCCACTCAGGGCCTCCATATCCAGGAACTCCACTCCTGGGCAAAGGCCCCCTCCACAATCTATTCAGGATCCATGACCAAGAACCAAGTCATAATGAAAACAGATGCCATTTAGCACCTTTTCTCTGCCATCGTGCATTGGTAAGGGTCTGGAGGTGACCAGATAAGCATCTGGAGCTTCCTCTACCAAAGGTGTACAACTTCTCCCAGTGTGCTGTAGTGCTCTGTGAATAGTACCTCCTGGCCAGAGCCCCATCCCCAGTGTATTCCAGTATCTTTGTCAGTCTCCCTATGCAAACCTGGGCCAGACCAAGGATTCACTGTGACTTTTTCTAGATTTCTCCATCAGTATTCAGTCTGGTGCATTTTCTAGTTCCATTTCGTGCTCTGTGGAGGGGAGTTTGGTTGCATTGCTTCCTTTCTACTTCTCAAACTCCAGAACACTTAAAGAAAGAAATATAACTTGCAAAAAAAGCTAATGAGGTAGAAATTAGATCAGAAATCATAGTACTCAATGTCAAAATGAGACAAAATAATTGAGAGCAGATAACAGAGAACATACTCAAAGTAGTAGAGGCTTTTAAAGAGACATAGATTTTTTTTTTTTGCAGGGCAATGAGGGTTAAGCGACTTGCCCAGGGTCACACAGCTATTAAGTGTCAAGTGTCGAGGCTGGATTTGAACTTAGGTCCTCCTGAATCCAAGGCCAGTGCTTTATCCACTGTGCCACCTAGCTGCCCCAAGCCATAGATTTATTGTTCAAAAATATACAAGAAAAAATTTGTAAAAAAGTAAAAAGACAACAACACTTAACACAAGTTCTACATATCCAAAATATCTGACCTTAAAAACCGGATATACATAAAATTTAATAATTATAGGTCTCCCAAAAATGATAACTTTACAAACCTGAATTTCATCCAAGTAAACTGCATAGAAAATTTAAATACAGACAATAAAGCACTGATCAATTTAATTCATATCATCACCAGAGGAAAAACCTAATATTTAAAATAATTTGTTACATTTTGGAATTTAAAAGTCAAACAAATTTTATAATCAACCATGAAAAAGGCCTTCAACTTTATGGTAATGTTATTTTGAATAGTTCAAGATTGCTCTATAGCCATCAAAAGATCAAGAGACATTGAAATACAATATTTCAAAAAACAAGGGATGTTTCAACATTAAGAAAAAATTAACACAATCACATTAAGAACAAAAACAAAACGTATTATTTCTTTTAAAAAGCAACTAAAAAGCATAACCACAAAAAGTTAATTTTAATGTGATAAAATGTACATATTTACAACAAAAAACTAGCATTACTTGCAAAGGAGAAGCACTAGAAACTTCCCCAATAAATAGAGGAATAAAGCAAGGATGCCACTTAACTTCCTTACTATTTGACATAGTTCTAGAAATGTTAACAATATCAATAAGATAAGAGAAAGTAATTAAAGGCAATCATTGGCAAAGAGGAGACAAAATAATCCCTATTAAAAAATAGTTTATTGGGACAGCTAGGTGGCGCAGTGGATAGAGCACCAGCCCTGGATTCAGGAGGACCTGAGTTTAAATCCAGCCTCAGACACTTGACACTTACTAGCTGTGTGACCCTGGGCAAGTCACTTAACCCCAATTGGCTCACCAAAAAAAAAAAAAAAAGATAGTTTATTTAGAATACACCATAGAATCAAGCAAAAAAAGATACCGAAGACAATTACTGAATAATCCCACAAAATCTAAAGCAATTCTGTATATCAATAAGAAAAAACAAAAGGAAATGATAGAAAATAGCATTCAAAATGCACAAAATATCTAAGTCCATTTGCAGACACATGAGAAACATATAATTATAATTCTAAGATACTTCCTTACAGAAATAATAGAAGAAAACAAAGGGATATTTGTTGCTTGTGGTTGGACTACAACAATACTGTACAAATAATGAAACTACTTAAATCAATTTATAAATTCAGTGCTGGATCAACTGGACTACAGTTAGGTCCCAATTAGTACAAATAATAAATCCCCTGAAATATCCACATGTTCAAATTCATATTATTTGAAGTTATAATTATGTAAAACAAGGTAATTGGTTCCAGACTAATGGATAGATACAGTGTGAATTTGAATAAAACAACAAAGGGATTCATTATTTGCACTATCTAGACCTAATTTTAAAACCAACATGTTATTGTATAGAGCTATGCAAAAAATTAACAAAATTAATTTGGAGGAACAGAGTGCTCAGGCCAGCCACCTCTTCACTTCTCACCAGGCTTACAATCCAGGTCCTCCATCATAGCCCAAACCTGGTTGCCTTCCTCCCTGATCCCCTTCAGCTTCCTTTTGTTATCTCTCCCCATTAGAATACAAACTCCTTGAAGGGCAGGGACCATTCATTTTTTCTTTTTTTTTTTTTTTTTAAACATTCCCAGTGCTTAGTACAGTGCCTGGCACACACCTAATAAATGCTTGTGGCCTTTCTAGACTTCAAACTATACTATGAAGTATTAATCATTAAAATTATTTGGCATTGATTAAAAATAGAAAAGTAGATCAATAGAACCAACTATACAACCAAGAGTTAGAAACAGTCCAACTCAATAGCTCAGTGTTTGATAAACCAAAGAATATAAATTATTTGGGAAAGAATCAAGTAAACCAGAAAATACTTGGGCAAAAAAAAAGGTTTAGAAAAGCATATATCATATATTTTAAAAATAAGTTTTGAGTGGATATGTGACTTAAATATAAAAAGTTCTATCATTAAAAAAAATGTAAGAAACAGAAGGAGGTACCTTCCACAACTATGACTCAGAGAAGAATTCATAACTAAATATGTGATAAAGTAGATGATTAAATAGACAATTTTGATTGCATTGAACTGAAAAACTTTGCATGAATTAATACAGCTAGGATAATACAAGAGGAAATTGTCAATTGAGTGGGAAAATCACTGCATCAAATATTACATAAAGGTCTGATATGTGAGATATGTAATAAATAACAAAAATATAAAAGAACCATAGCTATTCCCATATGAAGTTGTCAAAATCAGAATAACGTAATTATTAAGAAAATTACTATTAAGAGAAAAGCAAATTAAACCTCTATGGTTTCACTTCACATGTAGCAAACTGATGAAGATGATCAAATAGTCAATATAGCAAGGACTGGAAAGACAGAACATTATTTCACTGTTGGTGGAACTGTGAATTGGTGCAAACATTCTGAAACACTATTTGGAATTATGTAAGAAAAGTGACTAAGCAAGCAGATTCAGGAAAACTGTATACACAATTAAAACAACAGTATTAATTAAAAGAAAAATAAACAAAAACCTTAACATTTTGAAATTATAATTAGTCACAGTGGCCCTGTAGAATAGATGAAATGTTTGCTTCTGTCCAGTTCCTCTGTCCCTGTGATTCAATACAAACTGCCTCTTTTTGGCAGTAAAGTATTTCACAACCTGATGTCCATCTACCTTTTCAGGTATATTCATTTGCCTTAGGCCACTCTACAATCCCGTCAAACTTGTGACTGTGCCTTTGCACAGGCTACGAGAAAGCACAACCTCCTCACATCTGACTCTTCAAATCCCTAGCTTCCTTCCATGCTCAGTTTGCATTTATTTTGTATTTAGATTACTTGTTTTCTCCTCTAGGAACTATAAGCTCCTTAAGGGTCAGTACCTAGCATAGTATTTGGCGCAGAGAAGGCACTTGTTAAATAAATAAATAAATATTTTTGGATCATCAAAAAGACCTTCATTTCTTATCCTTCTTGACTTCTCTGCAGCCTGTGACATCACTGTTGACTACCTTCTCGTAATGTTCTCTCTTCTCTAGGTTCTCTCAGACTTACCATTCTCAGCCTTCCACTATTCATGTCACATACATTACTATGGATATATACTAAGGCTACATCCTAGAGTCCCTTTTCTTTTCTCTTCTCTCCATCAGTTCAGTTATGAACCCATGATCTCTATGCAGATGATTCCCAGCTCTACTGCATATATGTAGCTCTAAATCTCTCCCTTGATCTTCAATTCCACATCACCAAGTGCCTATTGGACATTTCAGACTGGATGTCCCATAACAGCATGTCCAAAAGAAAATTCATTAGCTTTCCCTCAAAGCCTTCTCCTCTTCCAAACTTCACTTACTCCTGCTAAGGGTACTGCCATCCTTCCAGTCACCCAGGCTCACAACCTCTATTTCTCCTTTAAATCTTCATTCTTACTCTACAAATCTAATCATTTGCCAAATCTTATCATTTCTATTTCCACATTTCTCCTATATGTCCCTTTCTCTTCAATTATATAGTCACCATTTCTCACTCAGACTACTACAATAGTATAATTGGTAGCCCTTCCTAAAGACTCTTTTCCACTCCAGTGTATCCTCCACCATGTGCCAAAATGTTTTTCCTAAAGTGCAGGTCTATTCACGTCATTTCCCCATCCCACTCCCTTCCTACACACACAACATTCAATGAACTCCAGTAGCTTTCTATTATTTCTTGGATCAGAGCTTTTCACAACTTGGGCCCTTTCTATCTTTTTAGACTTTTACACCTCACTCATGTCTATGCACTCTCTACAGGCTAGCCATACTTGCCTTCAAACTGTCCCAAATGAATGGAATACTCTCCTTTCTCAGCTACACCTCTTAGAATTACTGGCTTTTTTCCCCCCAAGACAACTCAAACATCTTTTCTTGTTACCTCAGATGCTAGTTAGTGCCTTCCCCCCCTAAGGTTACCTTGTATCTATATTCTGTATACATCTTGAATACATACATTGTATTTTGTGTGTCCCATTAGAATATAATCTTTTTGGGAGCAGGGACCATTTTCATTTTTTCTATCTCCAGTGTTTAACCCAGTGCTACTTAAGCACAAAGAATTATTTATCATTTAATTGATGATAAATATTTCCTCTCAAGAGGCACCTTTACAAGAACTGTCAAAAAGGAAAAAATTAATTTACTTTGGAGAGGAAATCAACTCTGGTAGAAAGATGAAAAAGAGCTAAAAAGAAGATCAATGGAAGGAAATACATATGTATATTATACATATATCTCCAACTAAAAATGCATTAAAAATTAACTACATTCCATTATATTAGCTTTATAGATTGAGGGTATTGTTAGAACAAATATTGATGTAAATTATCAACGAATTTGCCCTGCTCCCACATTAAGTAAAATATATTCTTAGAATAAAATTTTCCATTGTTGAGGAGGCATTTTCTAAATGTACTTTATAGTGCCAAAATAAGTTCATTATTTCCCACAAAGTTTGCAGTTTACATGCCGTGACTAGTTTACTCTCTTTAGTTATGAAACAGTGATATGATGAATCAAAAGTAATAGATATTTGTTATAGTAAGTTGATAGTCCTCAAATGCCAGTTCTTTATATTAGGAACTGGGCTGTTAGGATTTGTCACACTAGCTACCTACCTTGTGGTGCTTCATTCCTCATCTACACAATAAAAACGGCCTTCATTACATATACACTAAAGATTATATAAAGGAAAGGAGTTATTTGTAAAAGGAACCCCCAGGTGAGGAAACGTTCTCTACCAATGCAAGCCATCACCTTCTCTGCTGCTTAGTCTAAAAAGTTGCCTTGAGCACTGAGAGGGTAAGTGACTTGCCCCAATTCACACAGCTACCATGTGTCAGGTGGCACTAGAACTCAGATCTTCCTAGCTTCAAGGCCAGATCTCTATCCATTATGTCCTAACAGAAGATAATAACTGGGTCAAAGATAGGATTTTATATGAAACAAACTACAAACCATTAGGAATCAATGCAACTACACTTGGTCATCTTAATGTTCACTTTGGGCTGTGATGGCGGGGCAGGGCAATGAAGGTTAAGTGACTTGCCCAGGGTCACATAACTAGTGTCAAGTGCCTGAGGCCAGATTTAAACTCATGTCCTCCTGAATCCAGGGCTGGTGCTTTATCCACTGCACCACCTAGCTGCCCCCATCTATCTTAAAAGATACTGAAGACAACAGATTAAATAGGATTTTTAACTGAATGTTATTTGTAGTTACTATGGTTTATTAGGTATTTAAAATGGAGACCTGTGTGGTCATTCATCAATCAGTAAAAAACTAGCATTTACGAAGTGGCCTACTATGTGCCAGGCACTCTACTAGGTCTTAGAGAAACAAAGACAAAACTAAAAAAGTTCATGACTTCAAGGAGTTTATATTCTCAAAGGAAAGATATATGAGGTTAAGTACTTGCTCAGGATCACATAGCCAGTATATGCAGAGGCAGGACTGGACCTCAGGTTTTCCTGATTCCCAGGCCATCTCTTGATCAACTACATCATCCTGCTTCTCATTATACACTATTAAAATTAGAATTTGTTGTCTGGTAAACAAACTGTAAGGGATACTTGGAAAAAAAATCTGTATAAGATTCATTAATTAAGTACTATGGGGGGGCAGCTAGGTGGCGCAGTGGTTGGAGCACCGTCCCTGGAGTCAGGAGTACCTGAGTTCAAATCCAGCCTCAGACACTTAACACTTGCTAGCTGTGTGACCCTGGGCAAGTCACTTAACCCCAATTGCCTCACTAAAAAAAAAAAAAAAAAAAAACCTTAAAAAAAAAATTAGGTACTATGGGGTAATGGTGCTGTGCAAGAGAATATTTTCAATTCCAACTTGAATAAATAAAACCACTATCACTTGCAAAAGCAAAAGGTCACTGCACCTTTTTTTCAGATTTGTTTTTAATAATTAAACTTTCTTAATGTGACTGTACATATATAAGCTATATCAGATTGCTTTCTGTCTTGGGGAAGGGGGAGGGAAGGGAGGGAAGAAAATTTGGAACTAAAAACTTATAAAAACAAATGTTGAAAACTATCTTTACGTGTAACTAGAAAATAATAAAATACTTTTATGATTTAACAAAAAATAATTAAACGTATTTCATTATACAAAGAACAAAAAGAGGATGATCTAAGACAGTGTTATAAAACTCAAAACAGAAACAGGTACCTGACAGGATACTAACTTAGAAAAAAATAGCAATATCTATGTTTCATTTTATATTTTATTTATTTTTTACTTATTTTGTGAAATATTTTTCAATTATATTTTAATCTGGTTCTAGCCTCACAAGGAGTTTTGCCCCCATGAGTTGAATACCTCTGGTCTAAGTTTCTTGGCTTCTATTTTACCATAGAATCTAATATAAAACAATTTTCAGAGATTCTTGATTACTTATCCTGTCTTCCCAATATTTTTATGTAAAAAACTGTATTTAGGGGCAGCTAGGTGGCACAGTGGATAGAGCACCAGCCCTGAAGTCAGGAGTACCTGAGTTCAAATCCGGCCTCAGACACTTAACACTTACTAACTGTGTTACCCTGGGCAAGTCACTTAACCCCAATTGCCTCAATTAAAAAAAAACTGTATTTAAATGTTTTATTCATTTTAAAGCACATCTCTGTCATTTCCCAAGACCCTTTTTCTTTCCACTCCACCACCCACAACCAACATACCTCTCACCTGTGACAAACTACATTCTTTATAAGGAAATTCCTAGAAGTCAAGTACATTAATGATGTAAGGAGGCTAAGACAAATAAGGCTTTTTGCCTAGGCACGTTAGTTACTTGGAGAGGAAGGATATTTCCCAGGGAGGGAGACTGTTTTCAAAGACTTGCAACTTTCCCCATCACCCCCTACAAAAATTAACCTATACTCATTCTACCAAGGCAACACCAGGTCAATTGAAACTACAGTGACCTCTGGACAATAGAAACAATTCTATCACCCCCCAAAAATCTGGTTTCTTTTGCAAGAGCTTGTGTGTGTCCCATTAAGAATTTCTTTAGTAAGAATAACGTTCAGGGGCAGCTAGGTGGTGCAGTGGATAGAGCACCAGCCCTGGAGTCAGGAGTACCTGAGTTCAAATCCGGCCTCAGACACTTAACACTTACTAGCTGTGTGACCCTGGGCAAGTCACTTAACCCCAATTGCTTCACTAAAAAAAAAAAAAAATAAAAAAAAATAAAAGAATAACGTCCACTGAAGTACACCTTATTTCCAGAGCAAGCCTTCCATGGTCAGTGGAAACATTTCATACTTCCCAGAGCAATGTAGAAGTCCCTGCCTGACTCTTAGACTTTATCACCTGCTTCAGTTAGCCCCTCTCCCAGATTGTTCCTTCTGCTGCTTTTTGCACCCTCAAAAATAGGAGATACTTAAATGATTTTGCCCCAGGTAATAAATTCCTAGCTACATGTGTATATTTGTATATTCTTGCATTGAATTGAACTGATAATCATGAGAGTCGTTTTATATATTCTTCAAAATTCTTCACAGAAAAAATGTTTTAAAATAGTATCTTTTACTTATTTTTGAGAAAAACTCAGTTGAAAATAACTTTTAATTTAATCTCCCTAGTCTTTTTTCCAGCATTATGTTTCTATACAAATGTAGAAAACACTAAAAATGGCATTTCATTATTTTTTAAATATAACATAAATATCTTAGAATCTGAGAAACTTAGTAGACAGAAAATATAACAAGCATAACACCTCCTTACCTGCCCCCCACTACCCCCCCCCACACACATTTGTTAAACTATACCTTTACTGGCTCTGTTGAAGGTGCATTTTCGGTTTTCTGACTTAAAGTGACAGGCCCATTTTCAGGACTGAAAAATAAAAACCACAAAGGTTGTTTTTTTTTAAATTTAAATCAATACAACATATAAATCATGTTCATTATAATTCAATTTGAAAATCAACAAGTATTTTGCCCACATATCTCTAAGATTCATTTAACAAAATCCTATCAAGAAAATACTAATTTGAATTAATATCAACCTCACAAATAAGTTGAAAAGTAACAGCTTTTCAACTTCTTTCTTGTTTTAGTTAAGATTTGTCTAGTTCTGAAAGGAATACATTGGGGTCCCTCACTATTATAATAGTACCATCTATTTTTCCTCTGTAATTTGATAAACTTTTCCTTTTAGTATTTAGATACCATGCTATTCAATGCCTATATGTTAAGTATTAATATTACTTTGTTATCTGTTATTTAAACATCTAAACATAACACTATTTCCCTACTTATCTCTTTCTATTGGGTATGGGTTTTTTTAATAATTCTTTTGTTTTGTTTTGTTTTGTTTTTGTGAGGCAATTGGGGTTAAGTGACTTGCCCAGGGTCACACAGCTAGTAAGTGTTAAGTGTCTGAGGTCGGATTTGAACTCAGGTCCTTCTGAATCCAGAGTCTTTGCTCTATCTACTGCACCACCTAGCTGCCCCTATTGGGTATGTTTTTAATTGTTGCTTTGTCTGAAATCATAGCTGCTACCCTTGCTTTTCTTGTATATCTGCTTTAACTGTAATCCATTCTGAAACCCTTCTTTCATTTTAGGGGCAATTTTATCCCACTGATATTCATGGTTATCATTGTTAATCCTCTATTTCCCTTGATTCTCTTGCATTTTTCCTTTATTCATTTCCAATCACCTCTCTTTAAAAGAAAGTTGTATAAGAGTATTTTGCTTAACACCACTGATCTATAATTGAAGTGATATTTTCCTTTCTGCTGATCTACTTCCCTTACCTTCACCCCTCAATTATAGGTTTTTACTGTTTGTTTCTTTCTTTTCTCCTTTCTTTCTTTCCTTTTTATTCTCTTCTTCCCAATCTACTCTCTTATGCTGGAGTTTGTTTTGTTTATAACTATTCCCTTCCTCATTCTGTTCTCTATTTTAAACCCTCCCCCCAAACCTCCTCTATTTCCTACTGAGTTTAATTAATTTCTACACCAAATTCTGTGTGTGGGTGCACATATATAATTGTGTAAGTTAAATCTTCTTTAGCTTCATTTCTCCCAGTTATTTCTGGAGTCCATGCAGCAAGACATGTTGTTTTGGTTTTTTCCTCTGAAGATCTAATCGGATGACTTATTTTGTAGTACTCTCCTCTTCTGGAATTACCTCTTGAACTCTAGGACCACAGTATTTCTTCATTGTGTTTAGCCTGTTTCTCAGTTTAATCTCATCTGCAGCCTTAAGTGACTGGTTTAGGGCTCTGTGCTTGGACCTAATGCTGTTTTCTCCCATATTCCCATATACAGTACAGGCAAGCCCTCCTGGATCCTGGATATGACAACTAAGAATAAGTACTGACTTCTGCAAGAATTTATGGGTTTTGGCCAAATCTCCTAGTCTTAGATTTTGGCTTTCTCCTCTTCTCTGTTTTCTTTTGTGCATGGTCCCAAATCCAGACTTAGTTCTATCTCTTGCTATATAAGCTTGACCGGAATCAACCAGATGTTATTGGTTATGCTGGTAGCAGGTATTCTGCAAAGCCCCAAAGCACCTTTGCCTCCCAGGTACTTTCCGAGGTTTTGTAAGAGGCATTTGGTTCTTTTTCCTGCTCTTGTTCCACAGGCTGCTGCTTGTACGCTTTGTCTTCTACTGACTCTGGCTTGTCTCTGCTAGGAGTAGAGGGTGGGGGAAAGGAAGATGAGGGAGAGTGGAGTTTGCAAGTGAGCCTGACTTTGTTTACTGGCAAGATTATACAACATATTATTAACAGAATGGTTAATGAACAACTATAAAAAGGAAGTGATGATCAGAAAGGGCAAGCATAGCTTCATCAAGAACAGGCCATGCTAGACTAACTTTTATCTTTCATAACACTGTAACTAGACTTGTAGATCAGGAAAATAATAGTTTCTCTATATTTCAGCAAGTGACCAAGTCATTCATGCTATTCTTTTGGAAAATACAGAGAGATTATGACATAATTAGATGCATTTAGAACTCATAGAATGCCTAAGACAGGCATTAAGCTTCATTTCTATATTAATAATGAATAAGTAAAGGAAAGCTGAACATGTTCTGAACCAAACCCTTAAGTTTTGTAAGCGTGTATATAAAAATTCAAAGAAAAGATAAATATCCTAAAATTCTACTGGGGAAGTCAAATTAAAGGGGCTAGGAGACCCTCAAGATCAAAATTGTGATAGATGCTTATTAATTTATGACACAAACTATAGGAGGGATGTGAACATGTATCAAAGAAAATGTGGTTTCATAAATAATTGACTAACTTAGATCTTAAAAAGAAATGTCATGAAAACAACAAATTTAAGTGTTTTCAATGACAGTACAGACAAATGGCTCTCAAGTCCAACACTGTATTCCAGAATAACTGATGCCATCCAAGCCTGCCAATACACGTTTACATCCTTATACTTCTCACCTCATTTGCCTTGGAACAAGTCAGCTAAGTTTTCTCTAGTGCTTGTTGAATCAAGGCAGCTATGGACTGAACAGTCAGAATATGATTTCAAATTACATGGAACTGATGAAGCTAGCTTCTGTTTTAGAATAAAATAATTTTAAAAATCAAAGTAAAGGAAATCCTTTTTGTGGCTAAGAGGTAAATTAAAAGCATAAATTAGTCAGCATAACTCCAGCCACTTTAGAATAGCACATTATGGCAATACAAATATTGATAAT
The DNA here is from genome assembly GCF_019393635.1 of Dromiciops gliroides. Classification (NCBI taxonomy): domain Eukaryota; kingdom Metazoa; phylum Chordata; class Mammalia; order Microbiotheria; family Microbiotheriidae; genus Dromiciops; species Dromiciops gliroides. The sequence continues at coordinate 213,376,921 of NC_057863.1, read as the reverse complement.
ATTTTCTTTGTAGTATAATATACACATCATTGTTAAGCAAGATTCTTATCTGCCTATTTAATACAATGAAACACAACAAACATTACTACAACTTAGCTTTTCTTTTGACTAATTTAGCACATAACAGTACTTGCTTCTAGCTAGGGCGTTTCCTAGTTCCAAGTTCCATTTATGGATTAGACAATAAAGGTCAGAGAGTTGAATTCTTACCTGACCTCTCCAAAATTAACAAACTTAAATTCAAAACATTTCAATGCTTCTTATAAGGAACATGTAACCACTGATTAGGTTATAACAAACTATATTCTTATGCTGTGATAGAAACCATATTTCATTTTTTTTTGGTTGAAACTTGTAATTGTTTACCTGTATAACTTAGGAACCCCCTATGAGAAAACTCTCATCACCAGTGCAGATGAGCAATTGTTCCGAAATTAATTTTCTTAGAGAGCTGCCTGAGGTACTGAAAAACTGAAGGTCAGTCAATCAATAAGCATTTGTTAAGTAACTGTTAGTACCTGACACCAAACTAAGTTCAGGGGAAAGACAAAAGATGGTTCCTATCTCCAGGAGCTCAGAGTCAAAAGAGGGTGACAACATGCGAACAGCTAAGTACAAACAAACAAGCTACATACACAATAAAGTGTAAAGAATCAACAGAAGAAAGGCATGAGAGTTAAGAGGAAATGTGAGAGGCTTCTTCTGGAAGCTGGGAATGTGGCTGGTACTTGAAGAAAGTCAGGGAAGCTAGGAAGCAGATAAGGAGGAACATTCCAAGAATGGGACAACCAGGTCAGTGTCGCTGGGTCATAGAATATGTATGGATTAGGGGGTATAAGGTATAAGAAGACTTGAAAGGTAGGTGTGGGATAGGTTAGTTAGAAGGGCTTTGAATGCCAAATGGATGTTTATTATTGTTTTTTTGTTTGGTTTTTTTTTTGGGGGGGGGTGCAGGTCAATGAGGGTTAAGTGACTTGGCCAGAGTCATACAGCTAGTATGGTTGGATTTGAACTCAGGTCCTCCTGAATCCTTGGCCAGTGCTTCATCCACTGCACCAAATGGAGGCTTTTATATTTGATCCTGAAGGTAACTGGGAGCCACTGGAGTTTACTGAATACAAGGGTGACATGGTCAGAACTGCATTTTATGAAAAGAAATTCGATGGCTGAGTGGAGAATGGAGAGACACTTGGAGCAGTGTCAAAGAAGATAAAGGGGTATTTTTGAGAGATGTTACAAAAAGGAAAATTGAAAGGCCTTAGCAACAAATTGGTTATGAAGGGCAAGAGAGAATGAGGAGTCAGGGATGTCACCTGGTTGGCAAACCTGGGTGAGTTGGAAGATGGCAGTACTCTCAACAGTAACAGAGAAGTTAATGGAATACTAGAAGTTGTTGGGGGCGGGGTATGAGTTCAGTTTTGGATATGTTGGATTTAAGATGTCTATGGGAAATTCAGTTAAAGATGTCCAATACACCACTAGAGATAAGAGAGTGGAGCTCAGAAGAGGTGATTAGATAAGTAGACTTGAGAATCTTTAGCATAAAAATGATAATTGAATCACCACCAAATGAAAGAATATAAAAGGAAAAGAGAGGAGGGCCCAGGACAGAACCCTGACCTGACCCATGGTTAGCAGGCATGACCTGTACAATACAAAGAAGTAGTAAAGGAGACAGAAACAGGTGGATACATAAGGGAGTAGGGGAGGGGGGAAGAGAAGAGAGAAGAATGAATCAATACAGCAAAGATAGTGTCAAAGATTGTACAGAAGGTAAGGATGGAAAAAAGGCTGCAGGATTTGGCAGTTAAGAAGTCTCTCTCCTTGCAAATTAAAACAACTCTGAGGTACCACCTGACACCTATCAGATTGGCTAAAATGACAAAAAAGGAAGATAATAAATGTTGGAGAAGCTGTGGGAAAATTGGAACACTAATGCATTGTTGGTGGAGCTATGAACTGATCTGGCCATTCTGGAGAGCAATTTGGAATTATGCCCAAAGGGCGATAAAGCTGTGCATACCCTTTGACCCAGCAATTCCACTTTTAGGTCTTTTTCCCAAAGAAATCATGGAAGGGGGAAAGGGACCCACATCTACAAAAATATTTATAGCTGCTCTTTACATGGTAGCAAGGAATTGGAAGTTGAGGGGGTGCCCATCAATTGGGGAATGGCTGGACAAGTTGTGGTATATGAATACAATGGAATACTATTGTGCTGTAAGAAATGATGAGCAGGAGGAGTTCAGAGAAACCTGGAGGGTCTCGCGTGAGCTGATGATGAGTGAGATGAGCAGAACCAGAAGAACATTGTACACAGTATCATCAACATTGAGTGTTGACCTACTGTGATGGACTATATTCTTCTCACCAATGCAATGGTACAGAAGAGTTCCAGGGAACTCATGATAGAAGAGGATCTCCAAATCCAAGAAAAAAAAAAAAGAACTGTGGAGTATAGATGCTGATTGAACCATACTATTTCTTTTGTTTTGGGTGCTGTTTTTTTTTTTTCTATTTTGAGGTTTTGCATCACTGCTCTGATTTTTTCTCTTGTAACAGGATTAATGCAGAAATAGGATTAATGTTATGTGTATATATATATGTGTGTGTGTATATATATATCTATATGTATATGTAATAGATATATAGATATAACCTATATCAGATTACCTGCTGTCTAGGGGAGGGGGGAGGAAGGGGAGGGAGGAAAGGGAGGGAGAAAAATCTGAAATTGTAAAGCTTGTATAAACAAAAGTTGAGAACCATCTTTACATGTAATGGAAAAAATAAAATACCTTATATGTAAAAAAAAAAAAAAAGAAGTCTCTCTCCTGGCCTCCATTAGACAAGCTGGTAACTGCCCACATATGAAATGCCATCTGTACCACTGCACAAGTATTACTTTTCTCCTAAGCTGTCCTTCAAAGAATTTCTAGCTACCTTCAAAGCACAGTTTAGGTACCACTGCCAACAAGAGAACTTTTCTGATTGCTCTTTATATAGATACTAGCAGTCTCTACCTGCTAAAATTACCTGGTGTTACTTTTGTATATATTTTACATATGGTTAATTGTGTACATGCTAAATCACAAACACCCCCCCCCCAGTAGCATGTTAAGTTCCTGAAGGGCAGGAACTGTTTTCTTTTTGTATTTATATCTCCAGCACTTAGCAGAGTGCCTTGCATATAGTAGGCGTTTAATAAATGTTTGGTGAATTTAGTCTCCTACAAATAAGCATAAATTATATATATACACCAACTGAGAGATAAGTGTAGTCTAGCAAATACATAAAATCTTAATAGCACAATCATCATCATCATAATAAGTAGGGGAAAATTTTTTGAAAGGTGATACACAACTCGAATTCAAATACATAGTAATTGTGCTATTTCCCCACCAAGCAATTTATTTATATATATATATATATATATGTGTGTGTGTATATATATATATATATACATACACACACACATACACACACACATATATATACATATATATATATATACATATATATATATATACACACATATATATATATACATATATACATATTCAGGTGAACTAGGAAGTACAAAAATAACAGTGAGAACTATTAGAGGTGGGAAAAATGAAGTTTGAATATATTAAAACCGGAAAACTTTGCCGAGAGACTTGTTCTAATTATCCATTTATACAGTCTTGGATTTTGGCAGACAGAAGATAATGTGTTCCTAACAAATTTTAAAAGGTTAAATAATTTCTAAAAGAAGCAGTTTGGCATAGTAGATAGAAAGTCTTAAAGGCAGGAAGGCCTGGATTGAAATATCACTACTGACTATCCTGCATGTGTGACCCTTGATCACGTTGCTTGACCCCTAGGTTAATGTTCAGTGCTCTAGCTCAGTGTCAAACTCCCATAGAAACCAGGGCCACTGATTCTTATATAAGGATCCCTGTGGGCTACATACTGACTGAGGGGTTTAACTTCTCTGCTCTAGGTTACTCTCTAAAACTATACTTTGCAGAGACAAATGCCCACTTGGCATTGGTAGAAGTAGTTTCTTCACCTGGGAGTTCTCTATGAATGAAATCATGGGTCCAGTTTCTATCTCTATAAATATATAATAATGAGATGGTTTTCCTAATGTGCCATTAGGAGAGTTCAAAAAATAAATGATAGTTTAAAAATACATTTTTCTCTAAGGCATGGAACAAAAAGGAGAAGATTCACTTTCTTAGTTCTATTTTAGCTATGTTGGATACTGATCATTAGAAATTTTGTCTCTTCCTTATTTGAAGTAATACACACCTAGGTCACCTGATACATAGCATAGAGAACTGAGATAAATGAGAAAGTGGCCTAGTTTTCAATACTACTCAAAGGTGATAATGTAATCCATATTAATTAATGGGCATGAATCAATTTTTTAAAACCACCTAGTGATAATTAAAGACTAACAACCAGTCTATAAACATCCAGTCTCCCAGAGAAAGGATAGGGGGTGCGGGTGGGGAGGAAATGTCACAAGAAAAGGAACAAACAAGCAACATCAATAATGATCTAAATTGTAATTGTCATTATCTGTTCAAAGTTTAGTCATTTTTAACTAAGTCCTTTAATAGTATGGAATAATATATAGTCTAAAATTCCTTGAGATCAATATGCTATTGAATGGGAAAATATAAGAACAGTACTTCGAGGCAAAAGCAAGTAACTAAAATTAGCAACAATTAGTAAAACAAAACAAAAAACTACTTATTCTAGATAGTTTTGGAGAAATTCACATAAGGAGCTTTTAGATGGCTACATTGTGTCACATTTTTTAATTTTCTAGACTTAAGTCCTCATATTATACTGCTTTGCTTAATGAGGAACAGTGCTTCTGTAAAGGGTGGTATACAAACCTAAAAGGTTATGAGGCAAACAGAAAAGATCAGACAAAGTTTAATATTTTAAATCTTTTTAGAGAGAATGTTAATTTTAAATGGATAATGTATTTATCATGTTAAACTACTCACAAATTGGCAAAAATCTTCATATAGTCATTTTTTAAATTGTGGAAACCATATATAAAATTGAAATTAATTCTATTGTCCTGAAATGTAAAAATTACTTACAGACCATTCCATTATACTAACATATTCTATATATTCTATTCACAGTTTTAAGCAAACTGCACTAAAACTTCTGGGACACTTTATACTTGCACTATTTTGGTTCATAAAAATTTTGTCATTAATTCCACTAGAAATACTCCTTTAAAAATTCATGGATAGGGGACAGCTAGGTGGAGCAGTGGAACACTGGCCCTGGATTCAGGAGGACCTGAGTTCAAATCCAGCCTCAGACACTTGACACTTACTGGCTGTGTGACCCTATGCAAGTCACTTAACCCTCAATGCCACCCACACAAAACAAAACAAAACAAAATCATGAATAATTGATAGTTTTTAATCAATTACTGATCATCTGTATGATAAAATTTTACCTTCCTGATGCAAACCAGATTTTTAAAATTTGGTCAATTTAAAGAGAGAACTCATAAAGTCCTGGTAAACTGGCATCCTTAGAGTATGCCAAATCAATCTATAATGATTTATTACCTTTTTTTTTAATCCTGTAAGATTATTTTTTCTCCAGGGCAAGATAACATTTTATTAACAGTGACATAAATTGTCAGTAAAACGGGTCAGCATGGCCATCTCAATCAAAAAACCTGGGATCTGAGCATGATTAAATTTTAGTTGGGCTAGAAATAACCAATAAATTGGATCAATGTTCTCTCTCAAAGACCAAAGACCCCCTAGTGAGGAGCAAGAGGGTCTTTTAAACTTAGGTCTGTCTTCCTTCTAATTGGCCTGACAGTACATCATTTTTCCCTCCCCAGAAAAAAAGGTAAGAGATCCCCAATTGGTAGACATTTAATAAGTAGGTGGGTTAAGAGCTATCTCAGCTCCCTATTATTTCCTCATTGGGAGAAATAATCCTCAAGTGATAGAATTAGTCTGCATCTGGGAAAAGTGGGTTGGCTTTCAGGTATGGTGGCTCACACCCCTCTCTGGGCAATTAAAAAATGTTAATTGCTTGATGGATATCAATAGCCTCAAGTAATCTTGTTTTTGTTTTTTGTGGGGCAATGAGGGTTAAGTGACTTGCCCAGGGTCACACAGCTAGTCTGAGGCCAGATTTGAACTCAGGTTCTCCTGAATCCAGGAGTCACCTAGTTGCCCCACCTCTAGTAATCTTGGTTAGAAAATCAGAACTATGTGAAGCAGGACTCCCCCATCCTCACTTTGGTTTCCCCTTGGAGAGTAAATCATGCCTAACTTTAACAAGAAAATAGCACAGGAGAGTTGTCCCCTGAGGAGGGGTCTAGCACAAGCTAGTTGTTTTTTTTTCCTTTAAATAAAACAAAGGTCCCAGGTAAAGAAATTAAGTGCCCCAGGGACTAGGAATATAAATTCTGTAAGATTATTAAATTAAGATTATTTAGTACTACTTCTGTAATGTTCTTTAGAAAAGTGTGGGATTTAAAGCCGGGAGGAATAGTAGTATATGCAGACTTGTAGTCCTTACTGCTGAGGAGTTTGAGATGGGTAGATCACTTGAGTTCAAGAGTTCCAAGCTGCAGCAGGCCTAAACTGATGTGGTGTTACCTAGCACTTCTTGTTGTTTGCCCTTAGTTCTCCAAGAGGACCATGACATCATGGTGATTTCATGATTTACACTGAATTGAATTTTAAGGGAGGGCTATGCAAAGTCACCAACCTCACTTGCTCCTCCAGAGATGGGACCATTTGGGTCCAGCGGCAAAATATATATCAGGATGACTAGAGATGACCCTGAATGTTTTAAGGCAATTGGGGTTAAATGACTTGCCCAGGGTCACAGAGCTAGTAAGTATCTGAAATGAGATTTAAACTCAGGTCCTCCCTGCTTCAAAGCCAGAGCTCTATCCACTTCACCACCTAGATGCCCAGGTGTCAGCACTAATATGGTGATTAGCATGAAGGAGCAGAAGGCCAGCAAGCTGCCACAAGAGGAATTATCAGCCCAAGTCAGAAAAATGAAGATGGTTAAAGCTTCCCTAAGAGGCAGTATTTGGATCAGGCCCATGAGTAGGTGTTGCACTTCCAGCCTCTAAATTAGAACAGGAAGATCTAGGCTCAAAAAAAAAAAAAGTGAGGAAAGTGACCCTTCAAAAGTATATTTATTGGCATGAAGGAATCCTATCAAAGGACAAGCAATTCCAATGTCTTTGGCCTCAGAAGCCTTCCCTTCACCACCCAAAAAGTGTTAAAAAAAAACATTTTGAAGATCAAAGTGAAATGAAAGGAAATTTTATTGGATGATTTCATGATACCCTTTAAGATAACTGCTGGTAACAAGTGATTTCAAGATTGTCCTTACAAAATGTACATATGCTATGAGGCCATTTGCAAATATAGTGATATAGATGAAAATGAGTCAAACTGGCTGATGGGTAGTGTAGAGTGGTACAAGGAGTCAATGCAGGAAGAAAAAAGAGAGTGGGTTGGAAGGAAACAAAACATTCTGCTGAAAAAATCTATAGATACAAATTTAGGAATTAAAAATTGTGGAATAATCTAAAAATGTGGACAAAAGTTAAAAGAGATTCAAATTTTCAAACATCATATACATATATGGATTGTGAAACATCACAATGTCCAAAGAACCAAAACTGCAGGTGACCCAAAAGACAAGCTGGATCCACACATTAAATGACTTTGAGGGGGCAGCTAGATGGTACAGTGGATAAAGCACTGGCCTTGAATTCAGAAGGACCTGAATTCAAATCCAGCCTCAGACACTTGACACTTACTAGCTGTGTGACCCTGGGCAAGTCACTTACCCCTCATTGCCCCCCCACACACACCCCCAAAAGACTTTGAACAGGGCTTCTTAATCTTTCAGTATGTTATAGAATCCTTTAGTGATCTTTTCAGGATCATGTTTTTAAACATATGAAATAATATACATAGGATCAAAGGAAGTCAGTTACACTGAAATAGACTTATCAAAATATTTTTAATACAAACTCATAAACCCCTGGTCAAGAACCCCTAGCCTAGTAAAAGGTCTTAAGTGTGTTATAAGGATATTCTTCAGCAAAATTATGAAAGGATACAAAAAAGAATCACATAGGATGAAAAGGCATATATGGGCTGTGATGTGCACCAGAGAAGAGAATTCCCATGTTAATCAGGGCACAGATTCATGAAGGTTATTTAAGGGGTTTTTTTTTGGTCACATTTTGAGTTGAGTTGTCTCCATCCTAAGCCCGCATAAGAGAAGGCAAACATTTGATATAGATATGTAAGTAGAAACATACAATTCATACTTTGATATATCAGTTCTTTCTCTGCAGGTGGATAGCATTTTCTTTCTTAAGCCTTTTGTAGTTGATTCAGGAAGTTAAAAAATATATACATATGGCATCTGTATATGAACTTAAGCAAATACAAATGCTATATACTAACTATATAATATGTAAATCCCACACATTTCCCCATGCTTTCGATTTTATAACATATAAGGAATTACAGCTACGCAGAATTTGTGTATGTGCACACAAACACCTACATACATATGTGTACAAGGAGTACACCAAGGGAAGACAGATTAAGTAATATAATACATGGTAACAGAAAAAGTCATGCTGTCTTCTACCATGCCATAAACATTATTTCATGATAGGGAAGCCCATTCAACTGAGCTTAGCCTATCCACTTCATCTGTCTATTCTTCAATGGTTGAATTACTCACACCTCCATTTTAACACACCTGTTTGATTTAAAAAACTGACCTGCCTGAATGGATAGCAAATGAATAGCTTGCAGAAGGATAGAATGGGATAAAGAACATGCGAAGCCACACAGGCCTTGTACAGCTTTGGTTCTGTTCAACAGAAAGTACAGTAGAGTGTTCAAGTCCCGTTCATCTCTTATGAAAAAGAGAGCAGTGACTACTGTCTCAGGGTAGAGTGTAGTTTCGTCAAATAGAATAAGGGCAAAATTCATTCAGAAGGTGGTAGAAATCTTGGTTAAGTCTTACATCCATTTGTCAAATGAAATAATAGCCAAACTGGGTCAGTATTATTTTGAGATATTCAAGAAGCAATGCTGTACAGATATCAAGAAGGAATGAGGAAATTGCTCTGTATATGCTTCTAAAAAATTTTATGTAAGTAGTTGAGAATTGGGAGGAAAGGTATCCTCTGCTCTTACCAGGTAAAAGTACTTAAGAGAAAAATACCAAAGGAAAAATAGATAGCTTGAGCAAATATTAAACTATCTGAAGTCCTATCCCTTCACTCACACCTTACAGCTCCCAGAAGAATGCTTTCCCCCCCCCCTTATTTCTATCCATCAAAATCCTAAGGTGTAACTAAAATCATCCTCAACAGTAGATTTCAATTTCCTCCTTGAAAATTGCTTCTAAAAACTGTAGCCAACACAGATCCTTTTCCTTGACTAAGGATCTCTTGCTGGTGGTAAATGTAACAATCAGTTCACCACCCACAAAGCACACAACACACTTTAAAGTTTAATTTTCATTATTAACTTTTCTCCTTCACTTTCTTAAGTCTAGACAATAAAATAATAGATCAAGCCCCGATTTGTAGTATTTGCCAATTTCAGCTCACACTGATAATTTAACAATCAGCTCAAGCCTGTATAGAGTGGCTCCAGCATGCAGTCTATACCACATAACTGAATACCTTATATGCTTTTTTTCTCCTCTTTGTTTCATATTCATAAATCTTATAAACTAGAGCAAGGACCATGTCTTATACCTTCCCCCCTTCCCCCCCCTCCCCCGGTATCCGCTATAACACTTAAAACAACCTGGGGAGGTAGCAGGCATTTCACACATTTTGGTTGACTTTTTCATCCACACTGTATATGGTTTCATCTTTTAATCAAGGACAATAATCAAGGATTTTGGCAAAGCAAAAATAACTTTAATAGTTCCAAAAGAAATATTTTAATAACTGTAATAATCTTAATCACTTCAAATTAGCTACATACAAATTTTTTCAAAGAAACAAAAGTGCATATGGCTATAGACTAAATAGAATGTCAATTACCCAAGCCCTCACTCTACTGTACACCAGGACCCTTGTGCCTTAGGTGCTTCAACATTTATTTTTCTGTTTCTGCACAGGCATATTAGTGAGATAAATTATTTTACTATTATATTAATAACCAATTATTAAATTGGGATCCAGGCTTTTCTCCTGTTCCCTCAGTAAAGCCAAATTCCCATAAAAAGTCAGTCTTTCTGAATGTTTGAAATTAACCCTGCCCTCAAGAGACATGCTCTTTAATCTTGTGCAGAACCCCACCCAACTAGGAGACCTAACTTTTGTTTATAGAATAAACATAATCCAGTGTGGGTGAGTTCTTACCCACAGAAAAGGAGACCCTGTCCTTGTTCCTCTCCATTAAAAGTTTGGAGTGACTCAGCTCCCAGAGTGGTCTTGATGGAGTTGGATTCCCCTGTCCAGACTACTGGAGGTAGAGTGTCATGATAAAGCCCCCTTCTCGGCAGGAGGAGCTGAAGTCTTTTAGCCGACCTTCTTATTAAGGTTAATTTTCACTTGTCAGGGCCATTCCCTTTTACAAAGGTATTTAAGGCATTCCCTGTCTCCATGCCCATCTTTGGTTACACAGAGGAACCACTGACCATCAATTTATTAATTGCCAGCTTAGCCTACTTAATAAAATGATTATTAATTACCCAGAAACACTGTTTCTCCAGATTTTTCATTTGTCACAGCAGGCAAGAATGGGCAGCCATTGAGTGAACTATATGCATGACAAGGCTATAAGATAAAGTCAGTGCATTATGCCATAAAGATCTTTATGCTCATGTGCCAGAACTAACTAACCTTGTGCTGGTCCTGACCAGATCACTTCACTTCATGTCTCCTGGTTTATGGACTTCTCTTCGGCCTGTTTGGTCTTGTACAATAAGCCTGGGTAGGTAAGTGAGTCAAGCCCTGACATTTCAAAGAATTATAGAGAGTAAAAGGTGAAAGCAACCTGTGAGACTATCTAGACAACTCCTTTCATTTTAAAATCAGAAAAATGAAGTACATAAAGTTAAGTGATTTGTCTACGGTCTTGGATGTAGTCAGTAGCAGAACTAGCTCAAAAAATGGGGGTAACAATATTTGTACTACCTCCATCAGTACCATTGTGAGGCAAGCCTTTTGTAATTGCAAAAGTGCTAAATCAATGTGAGCTATTACTGCTATCTTCCATACCACTGGTTATCATCTTTTGGCTTCATGTTATCAGTGAAGGACTAAAGCAGGGCAGTTAATAAGGCTGTTAGCCTTTTTGTGTCTAAGATGTGTATGTACAGCTGTGCTTGTACTGATACAATGTTCAGTGACTGAACTATTGCACTAACAAGAACACTTCTTTGCCAGTGCTTTTCCAACTTTCTCTTTCAAGGCTGTCTTTAACATCTGAATAAATATTGGGTCCTGATTTGGGTTTGGAAATCACTGGGTACTAATACTGAAAGAGTTGCCCTGTAAACTGGTGCCATTATATTATTATTATCATCCCTCATGCCAGCATTTGCTTATCTGATTAACACTGTGATCTGAGAGTAAACAGATAAATCACTAAGAAGTTAGAGTTTCGTATCTCAGTTTTTCTCATTTGTCAAATGATGGTGCTAAACTAAATGACCTCTGAGGTTCCTTACAGATCTAAATCAATAATGCTATGAAGAACACAAGCCATTTTTTATTTGTTTCCACCTTTTCTCATCCACAAAGCAGAAACAGCCTGTTTCATGTAACCCTACTCCCTCATTACAGAGATTGTAGCAAGTTGTCCTGCATCATGAACCTCATAATTGACCATTTCCACAATTGACATTTTGACAAGTAACTATATGCCTTTACTTACATTCATGTTTGTAAATCCATGCAAAAAGTTCCTGTATAAGAATTAGATGACAATGTTAAGAACATAAAATGATTTGCAGACCGAGGTCTTTTGGGATAACAGAGGTTGACACATGTAAGATTCTAAATTTAGCACAAAAAGAATTATCGTTAAGCAAGACACTAAAAATAATATATGGAGGTTAAATATATAAGGCTATATAAGGTGAATAAGGAAAGCATTTGATCACTTATTTTAAAGGGAAAATATATTCTACATCTATTCAGTACATACTATAACAAAAAACTGCTGTTCATCTCACTAATGCCAGTATACTCTTTTGTATCTCATCCCCTTATAAAACTATGAACTCCATGTCTTCGTGGAGGACATGGACTATCTTATGTAAATAGCATTTTTGCATCAAGCCTGATATACTGTTAATAAATGCTTGTTGAATTCTGCAATATCAGATGAATACTGCACAAATAAGATACTTATTTTAATTACCAGGTCCTTGAAACATAGAAAAAGTAATTTAGAGGTGAATAACCCCATCTTTAGGGTCTGCAGAGAAGTATATGGAACTAAGGTCAATCTCACTAATTAATCCATGGGGAGATTCAGCTAGAATGTGTAATGGATCCATATATACCAGTTATGCATAGTTTTATGAAGTGAACATGACAGATTCATGAGTTACAGCATTAAACAAATAAGCTGTGTGCATAAGATGTGTGCCCACACTGGCTTCAAGCAAATTGCGAATTATGAATCAGTTTCTTTACAGACGAAAGATGAATAATGGCTGATACTGGACTTCAGTAGAGTACAATAAGCATCCTTTCTATAAATGATACAAGTAGAAACAAAAGCATTTAAGTAGAAGGTGGCTTTGAAGCGAAACAATCTATTAGCTAACACAATGGAATGATGTTATGTTTCTGTCTCCTTATTTTGTTCCAGTAAGGTTTAACTAATGGACTAGTCAAAGTAGTACTACTGATCTGTGTATTTAGTTACTGAATATAATTATATTATATGTATTATGTGTCATATTGCATGTGACTTTTTTCTTATATTTGCAATGTTGTCATATATAATATGATTATGTTAGTTGCATGTTCAATGGCCAGATGCATGCATTCTAACGTCAATTTCAAGTTAGGTACTTGTATATGCACTATATTTATACTATAGTATACTATACTATACTATAGTTGGGATTGCCTATGACTATGTCATGGGCAAAATTATGTTGATTATTATATATAATGTAATTTATTAGGCATTCATATTTGTTACTGAAGGAAGAATATAGAGATTCAAATTCAAGGTTTTCACTGGTCCAAATAAAACACTAATGTCAGGGTTTTTGTTTGTTTGCTTTTTGCTTTACTATATTCTAGTCAGTGAAAATCTTGCTATTTCCTCACAAACAGTAAAAAAACAAACAGAATATTGCTATCACACTCAATTCAACTATTTATTAAGCATCCACTGTGTGCAAAGCACATAGTATATTAGGCACTGGGGCTATATAGACAAAAAGTGAATACTTCCTACTCTCACCAGCAAGTGCATGAGTAAATAAACACAAACTACATAACAAGTGACACAAAGTAATTTTAAGAAAGAGAACAACTGGGGAGATCAGGAAAGATCTCATGTATCAACTGATACCTGAGTTGTACTTTGAAGTAGTCTGTGGACTATAGGAGGTGGAGACAAGGAAGCAGTGCTTTCCAAGTATAAAAGGACCACCTATACAAAGTTTTAGAGGTAAGAGGTTAAAAATCATATAGTAAGAAATAGCTAACATGCTAGTCTGACTAGACTATAGAGAAAATAGAGGTGAATACAGTTTTCTCTTCCACATCTAAGGGGTTAGGAGCAAGGCACCCTGGAAAATCCAAGTAAAACTTTTTGGCCTTCCCTTCATAACAGAGAATAAGTCAGCATTTTTTTCTTTTTCTGTTATGGGGTGTTTTCAATACCTTATTATAAAATTTGGGTTATACGATACTATACATATATTTTGTGCATTTCTGAGTTTCTAATTTATTTCTGTCATCTGTAGCTTCTGCAAAACTCTCCAAAAATTCCCATTTAATTTCTTATGCCAAACCAGGATATTTCAAAATGACAAAGGTTATTCAGAACCGTTAAGTAAGGAACTTAGTAGGTCCTCAACTTTTATCTCAACACCAAGATGTTTCAACCACAAAGAAAATGTTTAAAGTTAAAACAAAATATTTTAAAGAAAAAATATACAAATACTGTGGTGTACATCACAAATGACAGAAGCATTTATTTCCTAAACTAATGAGCATTTGCATCCCTTTTCACACTATGCTCTCACACTGCTGTGATATTCTTACTTATTTTGGGAAAAAGTAAAGAGGTCAGATGAGGAAGGATTGTTAAAATGAGGGCTACTGTAAAAGATACATTTCTTTATTTCATCAAAAATCTATCAACTTATCAATCTCATTTCATAATACATGACAGCACAAAAATCAGTAGCAGCAAAACCTAAAGAAATAAAGTTACTGGTAAATTTTCCACCCCAAAACTTATTAAATGTCACATTACATAATAAATCTAATTTACCTAAACCTTAAATGTTGTCACAATCACGACTACATGAAATACTACAATATGCCCATTTAACATATCTTCCAAACTCAGGAAACTGAATCAACATTTTACTACTTTGCTAGACTAGAGGCAATGGAACTTCTTCACTCAAAACTATTTCTAATACTAACCCCCTCCTGAAGAGTCTTCTTCATTGGGTAGCTCTCTTCACGTACAACTTAAAAGTGGTTCATGATATTTAGAACTGAAAAGGGAACTTAGAGATCAACTATTCAATCCTCTTCATTAAACAGATGATGAAACTGAAGCCCAAAGACTTTAAAGGACCTGTCCTAAATTACACAGAAAACAGCAGAAGCAGTTATCTAATGTGGACTTGGAATAGAAGCTCTGACTATAAGCAGAGACCATGTCTTAATTATTTTAAATTGAGATCAGGGGTTCTTATCCAATTGTATTATTACGGACCCCTTTTGCAATCTAGTGAAGCCTTTGGACTCCTACTCAGAATGTTTTTAAATGCATAAAATAAGCAAGATTCTAAAGGAATCCAATTATACTAAAATATAGTTATCAAAATATTTCTTTCAAAAACAAGTTCATGAACAACAGATTAAGAACCACTAGTCTAGAGGACCAACATATATGCTCAGGATTCAAACTTAATAATTGATTGTCCTGATATTTTAAAATATTCAACCACACACAGCTACTAAGTAAATGGAAATGTTTAATTTACTAACAAAAATAAAATGAAATTATCTGTCTGCTGCAATGAATATATATATATGTGTGTATATATATATATATATATATATATATATATATATATATATAATAGGGTCACCAGGATTTTAAACATCACCATCATCACCAGGATTTTAAAAAAAACTTTTGGAATATGAAATCCTAAAAGGTAGATATTTTCATATATTGGTCTAGGATTCTTCAAATCTGTAGAAACAGGAGCAAAAGACAAGAAGACGTAGGGTCATGATACACCACACACTTCTTGTTAGTAGAGTGGAAGAAAAAAGAGGGGTGTGGGATGTTAGCAAATTGCTAATACTCTAGTCCCACTTCTCACCTTCATTACCTAAACCAACTATCTAATCCAAGTTGAAAGAAAAGGTATCAAAGTTATCACCAAGAGATATTTTGAAAGTCCCATATATCATGTCTTTTATAACATTTCACTTGGCTGTCCTTAAGTAATAGGAACACAAAGGGAAAAAAATTTGCTATAGAATACTGTATCACCGAGAGGCCAATTCCTAAAATAATAAATCTCCCTGAGAACTACTGAAATGCCCTAGTGCATGCCTGATATCCTAACAAGAAAAGTGAATTTTCTTCAGTTGGATTAGCTGATCAATCCCTGCTTCAGTTCCAAATCAATGGAAATATAACCACTGACAAACAGTTTCTCTACATCTGTCCCCACTCCCACACTTAACACACATCTAGATGGCATTGTTTGGAAAGCTATTCCTGAATCTGAAGATTGATCACACTAGATACTTTGGTAGTCCTGTTCCACCTTAGCACAAGGGAAGATCCAGATTTACCACTGTAGTTGTCTCTAATATACAAGGCATTAATCTACCAAACATGGCATTTTCATTTTGAAAATATTCCCTAAATACTAAGTAGCCATTTATATAAAATTGACTCAAACTCTTTATTAAGAGTTTAGACCTTCATTCAGCAGATGTTCCTTTCATCTTGAAATAAAATAAAATCATGACCCAAATTGCCATTCTTTGCACAATCTTGTTAAAATCACTAAATTGTATTATTACATCCAGTACTACTTAGGGACCCCATTTGTTTTATTATACTCTTAACAATGACTTTGGCCCCTCAGTTTCCATTACAGTAAGGGAAACTTGGAGTTATTTTTCAAATGTGTTTCCTGTCTCCCCTGATACCTTCTGAAAAGTGGTAGTGGAAATGTGTTAGCTCCTTATTTAAGATGAAAACAAAATGAAGTCATACAATATGTATGTAATTAAAATAAGCATTATAAATTAAAAATCTCAGCCTTTGCCTATAGATAAAGAGGAAGAGAAAAGAGGTAAGTGACAGGAAGACAGGTCACTAATAGAATTAGCTCATACAAGAAGGAAGTTGATTTGAGAAGTCCCTCAAAAGCCAACTTCAACTCTACTAGGAAGACATTTCTTTGTAGTTCCACCCACTGCCCTTAAAGCATGGACCTTTCATCCCTACCTCTGAAAAAAATTACCAAGCCAGCAATGTAGTCTTAACCTGGATTCACATACTTCCAAGGACTTTCAAGTGTTCTGTTTGAGCACCCTTAAATATCAATAGTTTCACACTTTTGCTGAGATAACAAGGATCATTCTAAAGAACTTTTACTATCGTGCCTTTCTTCAAATAGTAACAACAGTTTTAACTGATGCACAGTGTAGTGATAGTATCCAATACTATATAAAAAGAAAGTAAAAGGAATGCATATATGAGCACACTCCTTAAGTAAGAAGTTTTGAGTTAGGTTTTTAAAAATGTGAACAATCAGTTAAAACTGAACCCCTCAGCTCTCACGACCAGCAATGACAAAAATACCTTGAACAGCCTAGAACAGTGAATTCTAACAACAAAAGAATGATACTTTTCTTTTAGGATTTTGTCATTGACCCTGCAATTAAGTGAAATATAATTTCACCTATTTTACTAATAGGGAAACTGTGACTAAAACAAAAAACAAAAAACCAACCCAGGAACTAGGCAGGGATCAACTGAAATTAGTTGACTTCCATTTCTCTTTACAAGTCACAAAAATACTCTGTGGTAGATGAAGCCTCCTAAACTAAATAAATATTCTCCTTAGATTATATATTAGATTTTGCAGTGACTTTCTAGTTTCTGGCTGCGGTGGGAGAGAGGAGAGGGAGAAAGTAGCAAGGGTGGCCTCCCTTTTAATCAAAAGTTTAAAAGTGATGGGGAGTGATTGGTCTTAGATTTTTTTAAAAGCTTCTTTGAGGATCAAGGAAGGAATGGATTGAGGAAAGTATGTTGTAATGCCAGATAACCACAAACTTTACTAAGACAGTTTCATTTTACATCAGGTGGGAGGGAAGGATTGCTGAGAGAGCAGAGGGAACGACAGGCCAAGAATCAGAGTTTCTGGAAAGTCTTAGGGAGCTCTAGGCAGTTGACTGCCTAAAAGTGTGGTCAGGAACATAGCTAACGCTTCAGAACCCGGCCACTGGCGGGTTCTCTCGCTAGTGTTCGAGTTTGGACGAAGTCTTCAGCACTCAGTCCCGTCCTTGTTTGGGTCATGAAGATCTGGACAATGAAAATAACAGGATGCTCCTAAGCCCCCTTCGTGGGGCGGGCGGCTGCGGGGTGCGTCTGAAAGTATCGCCCAGGCTGCCACGCCTAAGGTCCAGCCCAGTCCACCTCCTCCCTAGCTCGGGACGATTTCTAGGTTTCAACTGACAACCGTTTCCCATTAGAGCCTGCCGGGCTGGCAGGGGGAAGTGACTTGGACTAGGGGACGTGGAGAAGTGTGTGTGAGTGTGTGTGTGTGAGTGTGAGTGTGAGTGTGTGTGTGTGTCTGGGGGGGTTGTGGCGACAAGACGGGGAGAGGATGTCCAAGCGCAGAAAGACCCCGGGAGTTGGGGGAGGGGGCTTAACGGTCGAGGGGTCGGACAGGAACCGTCCCCAGACGTCCGCGTCAGTGGCGGGCAGTGACGGGGTGGGGGGAGGCCTCCTCCGCCGAGGGGTGGGAGCACAAGCGCAGCTAACTTTGCAGGCGAGCCGGCGCCGCGTCTGGGCGGATAGAGCCCGGGCCAGAGCCGCGCCGCCAGGTTACCCCCCCTCCCCCGCCCCATTCCCGGCCCCCCTGGCCCCGACCGACCCCGCTGGCCCCGACCGCCCCCGCCTACCTGGGAGCCCCTCCAGCCAGGGGCTGGCTCGCCGCGGGCTTCTCCTCCTCTTCGTCCCGGGAAGGGCTTCGAGGAGTGAAGAACCGGGAGAAGCTGGGCCAGGAGGAGCCGGCCCTCCTCCGGCCGCCGCCGGACATCTCCGCGGGGGGAGAAGCGGCCGCCTGCCCCGAGCAGCGGGGGAGAGGAGTGGAAGAGGGGCCGGCGCGCGCGGCGCCGCTCGCGGACCCCGGGGGCGCGGGACCCCGGGCCGGGGGCGGGCCCGAGCGGGGCGGAGCGGGCGGGACGGACTGGGGCTGCCCGGGCTCCCGCTCTGCTCCCGGCGCGACTTTTAATCCATAACCGGGGAACTAGCCTGGCGGGAGAGAGCGGTCAGTGTCGGGACTGGAACTCGAGAGAGCGCCGAGCTAGCCCTCGGCGGCCGCGCCCCGGCCCGCCCCGGCCCGGGAGGAGCCAGAGGCTCCGGCGCCGCCCCCAGCCCCGGGGAGCTGAGCCCCGCGTCTTCTCTACCCGGTCCCCAAACCTGCCTCTCCCGGCCGCTTGTAACTTCTGATTAAAAGGAAGGACTCTGCCTTCCTACCCACCCGGTTCCGCCCTGCAACCATAAATCCGAGGAGTCGGGGAGAATCTTTACCTAATCTAAGGAGAAGGCTCAGACCACCTCCACCCCCCAGGGGCACGCTTATTTAGTGCTAGGGGGGTGGAACACCTGGGTCAACTCATGCTGGAGAGTTTTCCCAATTGGTTAAGGGACACTTTTATATAGGTATCTATGTCTATACACAGACATAGGTGTTAGCTGTACTACACTGTAAAAGGGATGCCCTAAAAAAAAAAAAAAAAAAAAAAGGGATGCCCTAGCAAGGATAACGGGGGTGGGGGTGGGTGTGGGGGAAGGGGGTAAGAGAGAGAGAGAGAGAGAGAGAGAGAGAGAGAGAGAGAGAGAGAGAGAGAGAGAGAGAGAGAGAGAGAGAGAGAACTGCAGGGGAACGTGTACATACACATACACACACACACACACACACACCCCAAAATGCAGTGCAAATTAAACATTTATTAAGAACCTACTGGAAAAATGTTCTAAATTAAATTTTAAAGAAAAAATCTACCGTGACCAAAACTTTGTGCTAAGCACTGGGGAAATACAAAGATGCAGCAGTTTTTGTATGAACAAAGTGGTATATGAGGAAAAGCTTTCTGAAAGTGCTTAAGTGAGGTCGGGAGGCCATACTACTTTGATGAATGATCTTAAAACAACAAAACCCGAAAGAAAATAAAAAGTGCGGATTAAAAATCAAACCAAAGCTAAATCATCCCTCCTCACCCAAGGGTTTAAATGCATTTTTAAGGGCACCTTTGGAAAATGGCTTAGGTACCCATAAAATAATAAACATTGCCTCCCAACCCCCATGGAAATCCTTCAAACTTCTGAATCATTCAGCTATACTATCCTTATAAAAGGAGTGCCCTCAAGGACAAAAAAACACGGAAAGCACCAAAGAGTTCCTAATATATGATACTACACTCAAGGTCATCTCCCCCACCCCCAGTCCATACATTGATGTATTCCACATGATCCATAGTACCACAAAAAATGCAACGTCCATACATGATTGCTCCTCAGTTCAATTCCTGTGTTGAGTGGGTTGCTCCTCTACTGTGGCCCCTTGTCTGGTATATGCTACTTTGCTGAAGTACAAGAATGTCACCCAGCAGCTTCTAGCTTAGGTCTCCCTCCTAGTGCCTGTGTCATCAGTCAAATAACTAGCGTTTATTAAACACCATGTGACTGGCATTGTGCTAAGTGCTGGGATAACAAAGAAAGGTAAAAAGCAGTTTCTGCTCTCAAACTCCAAGTCTAATGGGTTCTTTAATCCTATCTAGGGTCTCTGTGGATATAGCAGCCATCAGCAGAGGCCTCATTACAGGCTTATTGCAGCTCTATCTCAGACCTTCCTGGTACTTCCAAGTCTTCACTGTGTGCTCTAACTTTAGTGAAAAGTCAGACATCTTGAGAAATGTTGTCTGAACCAGAGAAACTTGCAGCCTGTATGCCTCCTCTCAGGTTGGTGAGGTGGAAGGAAAGGCTGCTCCTTTTACGGCTCTTCCCCTGATTTTTCCAAATATCATTTATAATCCATACTGATCCAGAAATATATACTAAAGATATATTTCCCTTATGTTGCTTTTCTATTATCTATGGTCACTTGTGTTTTAGGCATTCTCCTAAGAACATATGGAAAACTTAAGAGGGCAATCAGGTGGAGGGTTTAGGGATTCTCTTTTGGTTTTCACTCTATTCAATAAAATAGATAATCACAGCATGTCGAGTAACTCTATCCTGTGGTGGTGAGGGATAGGATTATTTTTAAGTTAGCTTTTGTGCCTCCTTTTCCATTTGGCCAGTTGTATTTTTTAAGGAATTGTTTTCTTCAGTCAATTTTTGTCCTTTTCCCAAGCTATTGACTCTCTCTTGCATAACTCTCATTTCTTTTTCCAATTTTTCTTTTGCCATAGTAGCTTTCTATATTGAAGGTTCTTTTCTGTTTCTTACTAATAATTTAGCCTATTTTGTGACTTTTAAAGTTAAGTTCTACTCCTGGGGCAGAGGGGGTGGGCACTGTCCCAAGCTTCTTTTGCTGATCAGGTCAAGGACCTGATGACTGGCTTTCTGCTCCGAGGCTTCAGGGGCTAGATTTGCTCTCTGTGCTGGAGTGGCCCGGCCTAGTTGTGCCTGTTGTGTAAAGGATATCCCACCTGGAAGTATGCCTTCTGCACTGGAACTTCACAGCTGGCCTGCTGTGCCACTAGTCTGCTAAGTCAGGACTGAGGGGCTTTAGCTGTTGATCTGTGCTATGGCTAAGAGCCTCCCATTGGCTTGCCCAGACACTGTCTGTACTAGGCTGCTCTCTCCCAAATGAGACAGACCTTTTTTGAAGTCCTAAGTTATCTTAAACCAACTGTAACGATTGGAATGATGCCACCTGCTGGAGACTTACTATAGGAAAGCTCCACCATGAGGAGAAGGTGCCTGAGGGCAAGACATGTGGCTTTTCTTTGGAGTCTGGAAGTCATGTTTGCTTGTGGGAGGAAGAGGGGTGGGACTGGTGCTCTCACTCTTGCCAGGACTCTTATGGAGAATGGCGCAGAACTGTAGCTCCCCGAGATAGATAGCTGAATCTAGGCCTCTTTTTCTCTCTTTACCAAATTCTTATTCTCCTTAATAAGTGCTTAAAAATCTAAACTCTTGCTAAAGCTTATAATTTATTGGCCACTACTCATTAGATATTTTAGACAGACTGGCTAGAATTTTAGCCCCTTACACAGAAGCATGTTTGACTCTGCATTTTTTTTAGGTTCTATAGCTCCAGAATCCATTCAGAGGCTTGATTTAATGTTTCTAAGGGAAATTTGAGGGAGCTCAGGCAACTTCGTGGCTTCTCTCCACTATCCAAGGGATAGGGACATGATAAGAGAGAGGAGCATCTGGATACAGGGCAGAAACAGGTAATATTCCATTTCAATCCCATATATAACTCAGATCTGTCCAGCACTCAGCTTGAAGAAAGGAGAGTTGGTGGTAGCCAGGAAGTTTCTTACCCTGCAACAGCCAGTTAATCTTGGTGGCCAGTGGGTATACTTCAGCTTTTAGGAAGGTTTCCTTAAGTGAGCTAGAGAGAGGAACTGAATGGGCTAGTGGTTTGGAGAGACTGCCATCTACCAAGCAACTTAAAAGATTGCGCTCCCTTGTTGGATAATTAATACAGTTACATACTGTCATATTTTGAATTTAAGAAAGGCAATACACAAGCCTATCTGGACTGATTGCAATGTTACAACTGTCACATAGGTGTCACACTTGGCTCCTATAAAGTGCCTTGCTTGGTTGATCTCCAAACTGGTTCCTACTATCATGTGTCCCACTTTAAGGTTTGCCAGGATTTTTAAAAGGGAGGTAAATGCAGCCTGTAACAGTATCCTTTTACTATATTGCCATTCAGCTATGAAAGTACCACTAAGGATATTTTTTTCTGAGAGCACCTTCTCTTTCTCCTTGCTCATTCCCAACAATTCTAAGACTTCACCAAAATATTTTTTAAAATGGGGGCAGCTAGGTGGTGCAGTGGATTAAACATTGGCCCTGGATTCAGGAGGACCTGAGTTCAAATCTGGTCTCAGATACTTGATGATTACTAGCTTTGTGACTCTGGGCAAGTCACTTAACCCTCATTGCCCCACCCCCCAAAAATAAATTTAAATTAAAAAAAAAAACCCTGCTCTTCCTCCTTTTATTCCTAATGAGTCTTTTATAGATAAAGAAAACTAGCATCCAAAGAAGCTAAGTAAATATAGCTATTTAGAAGAACCAGAAATAGAATCCATGCTTCCTCCTTCCCAATCCAGTGTTTCCAGTGTTTTGCCACACTGTTCTTAACTAATTTTGAGGGACTATAAAATACAAACATGAGAATGTCATAGTCCACTAACGTTGTCACCACAAATAATGGAAGCAAGAGTCAAGTGTGACTCTAAAACACAAGTCTTTTTTGTCGGAAGAGTCTGTCCACAGGATCAAATGTATGCTTGCACCCTAGAGTACAGTATTTACCATGTGGCAGGTGGCCCAGGCATATTAAGACAGCTGTCAACATCAAGAACAGCACCAACCCATGAAAACCAAGCAGATGGAATGGGACACTTTGCTAGCTGCTTCCTATTAGAATAGTGGTATATGGCCAAAATGAAGTAATACCATTCTGCTCAGGGCAGCAAAAAGACATTACCAAACACTGACTCTCAGTTTAGAGTTAAGGAGGAAAAGCCAGTTCTGCTATGGTTCCTTAGCTTGCCTAGCTGTGGTTTTCACTAAGAACCACTAAAGCAAATGAGAAAAGGGAAAAAAGATAGCACTTCCCAATTCTGTTATACCCTGTTTATCGTGGTTTGAACACATGGGGGCAACCCTTTGCCTAGATGCTTCACTGGGAGCAGATGGTGAAATTTTTAAGTAATTGGGCATTCTGACTTTAACAGGACCCATGAAGTCATACAGTCTTTGTTTTTTATGGAGAACATAAGAATGAGATTCTTCTTTAGATAGCATTCCTATAATACTTAATAAGAAGTGTACTAATCTAAACCAAATTATATTTACATGTATTCTTACCCTGCCCCCCAATACAGTGCTGTTATAACAGCTTCATAAAGTGAAAGGCTTCTTTCCTTCCTTTTGGAATCTCTCACATCAGTAACGTTAATAAAAATATCCTTGACTACAAGAATGTAATTATTAGCTAATGCCAAAGCATCTGTATTCTGAAAACAATTTGCAAGCTGAAAGAAGAAATTTCCTTTGGCACAAGTATACAATAGGACAAACACATTCCAAAAAAAATTGTTCATATGATTTCAGTTTGATGTTGTCCATTGTCACATAGTCTGAAATACACTGCCATATGTACTATATACATTTTATTAATGCCTAGTTAATGATGCATTCCATAGAAGATGGCTCAGTACCCGAATCAAGTCATTGCCATGTCAAAAATTTCACATAGCCCCTTTCTTCCACTTTATCCAGTTGTTTTAAAAATATCTATTAAATTCGAAAACAGAGTATTGTATTTTGTGATATAATAAACATTTTTTTCTTCTGGAAATCAAGTGTTTTAAAACAAATTCTTAGTTTTATGAGTAAAGTTCATTTATGGGGCTTTATGAGACAAAGCTTTAGAATAAAAGTTGATTTGCCAAACCAGTTTTCCTTCTTTCCCATGTTGAGGTCTTAGAATATATAGCCTCCCAGCAGTCCATTGATGTCCTCTCTCTCTATGGACACTTTGTTCCCAGTATGATTTGTTGCAAGAGGCTCTAAGAAGAGACACATGGGCAGCTGTTATTGTGAACAAATGCTTTGGTGCAAAGAGAGAAGGCAGCTGGAAACAGTGCATGTGCATATTATTAAGAATGTATTCTAATTTTCACTTGAAGCTATTGCAGGATTTTACCTATATTTCTCTTATACAAAATTAATCACTTGCTACAATATGGGGTGTTCACCTTTATCTGGTGCTTAAGGTATCAGATTCTAAATTTGTTATACTTACATAGGAAAATCAAGCTTACCAACATCCTAAAAATGATGAAATAATAAAGTGATTAAAATTAATAGTCCAAGGAAGGTCCTTTTAAAATATTTCCCAAGTTAGTAGTCAAAACCAAGACACTCTGGGCTAATTAAAAAGAAATACTAATATATATGATTTATTTTCAGCACACATTCTGATGATCCCATACTAATCTATATTAAAAAATTTGGGTTACCAAATTATCCTTTTGATTTAGAGTAATCCCTTTAATAGAAGTCTGTCAAGCTAAAACTTTAATTGGCCTTGTAAGTACCAAAATGTTTTCAAAGGATCATTACTTTACAGCTGTAAGTAACCTTTGAGATCATCTATCGATTCCAGAGGTGCCAAATACATGCCCTGCAGACCACATGCAACTCACAACACTCCCTATATCACCTGAACTAGATTAAAATGTAATTGGGATTGTTTTTTTTTTTTCTATTTTGAGGTTTTGCATCACTGCTCTGATTTTTCCTCTTGTAACAGGATTAATGCAGAAATAGGATTAATGTTATTATGTGTATATATATATATATATATATGTGTGTGTGTATCTATCTATCTATATGGATATGGATATGATATATAGATATATAGATATAACCTATATCAGATTACCTGCTGTCTAGGGGAGGGGGGAGGGAGGGGAGGGAGGGAGAAAAATGTGAAATTGTAAAGCTTGTATAAACAAAAGTTGAGAACTATCTTTACATGTAACGGAAAAAATAAAATACCTTATATGTAAAAAAAATGTAATTGGGAGATATTTTTTAAAAAAATTTTAAAATGTGATAAAACATAGATGATGGTAATATGTGATTTTCAAAGTCAATATGAGGCCTGCATATTATATGTATTGTACATTAAACCATATTATATGTAGTTTAGTCACTCCTGTTTCTTCTTGAGCTTTATATCACTGATCTAGTCCAACACCTTTGATTTTTTTCATTTGAGAAAACCAAGGCCAGAAAGTTTAAGTGACTTGCCCAAGATTGCATGTGTAGTAAATAACTGAGCCAAAATTTGAACTCAGGTGTCCTAATTTTAAATGGAATACTGCTCCTCCTATGTCATGATTTTAAGCAGTCTATATACTCTTACCTATTATTTTTGGGCACAAAGTTCCCTCTTATTGCAAGAGATCAATGAGGTAATTTTTAAAAAGGTGGGAGGAAGGAAGGAAGGAAGGAAGGAAGGAAGGAAGGAAGGAAGGAAGGAAGGAAGGAAGGAAGGAAGGAAGGAAGGAAGGAAGGAAGGAAGGAAGGAAAAGAGGAAGGAAAGAAAAGAAATTCCTAAGTTCCAATGTACCAAGCAAGTAATATGTTCATAAAATTAGCAGAGGAAATTACAAAAGTTCTATATATCACAGTTTTCTATTTTTTAGCACAAATAGTTATTTTTAAAGGATTGTCAGCTCTACAACAAGGAAAGAAATAGAATGTGGTTAAGTATTGATGATTCTCTGATTATCAATGCTAATTACTCATTTCATGTCAAATTTTCTGTCACTATGCACAATTTCCCAGCTTGCCTTTCCCTAATTTACAAATATTGGACTCAAGGAATGGAAGTTAATTCTAAATCAAGAAATGGCAAACTGTGGTCTAGTATAAAGAATAATCAATTTTAAACAAGCAGAACTGGGTTCAAATTATGATTTTCCACTTTGTGACCTTGGGCAAGTCTTCTTCATGTCATATGTAAAATGAGGAAATAGATAACTTCTAAGATTCATTCAAACTCTAATTCCTATGATCCCTTCTCATTCTCAGATCCTATAGAATACATTCCAATGCCAGATAGGGATTACTTTTGACTTTGACCACCCTCCTTCGTGTCTTTCCTCAATTTCCCCATTAATGGAAATAACAGATAGTTGCCTGTATCTGGAGGAGGAAGACTTGAGAATTTGATTCTAGTCCATCCCAGTTGTTCCATCTATTATGGCTCTTCAAACTGCAGCACTTCATTTTGCCAATGCTAAAATGAAGAAATAAAAAACAAATGAAATCTTGAGAGATGTACTATAAATTACATTAAATCCCATGTCCTTAAAGATCTTTTAATAGTTATTCCTCATTTTATAAATTGCTAGAACCTATGTAACTTGTAGGAAGAATTAATTTGTTTCTGAGCCCAGGGAAGATCAAGTTTGAGTTGAGACAATAGGCAGTAGTATCTTTTTAATGGAAAATGCAGTCAAGTAATGTAAGTATGATCAAGGAAGATTAGTGTCAACATACTTCATAAACTTCCAATGTCTGGTGTGTAGAATGTAAAATTTCAAAGGGAGAGCCATGATTTCCAAGATTGGTTTAATGTTAACAGTCTTTTCGTAACAGTAGGAAGTCACCATAATCATATCTTAGCTTCTATTCTATACCCACAACATAGGCTTGTAGTCTACTTCTGTAACTCATCTGTTTTTTTATTTCTCATATGGCTAACCACATTCACAAATTAGCTTGGGAGTAATGAGTCAAGCAGCCAATTAAACACATACAAATAATTTTCCAAGACCTTCCACTGGGCTTAATTTTAATTAAATGAAATGCTAGTTCCTTTTATGTCTGGTTGCACAGAAACTCTAAGTTATGAAACCAAAAGTATATCATCAAAAATTCAGTAAGTGTTCATACTACATGGACAATAAGCTTCCTAAAAACAATAGCCTTTAATGCATGCCTTGTGCCACCATCAGAGAAATGATATGAATATGTATTTCTAGCCATTTTCTTTCATCTCTCATCATTTACTGAAGAGAAATCTAAAGGGTAGAATGGGATCTGATTAATGATGATGATGGTGATGATGAAAGTATTTACATAGTTATATTACATACCAGGTTTTCTTTTAAGCACTTTACAAATATTATGGCAATTGATCCCTGAATGAACCCTGAAAGGTATATTCTATCATAAGCCCCATTTTACTGTAGAGGAATCTGAGATAAACAGGTTTTAAGTGGCTGGTCCAAGGTTCAACAGCTCATAAATATTTGGCTGAGGCAGGATTTGAACTTGGGTCTTCCTGACTCCACATCCAGTGCTCTATCCATTGCACCACTTAGTCGACCCTGAAAACCTTAGTCTAGTTATAAAATTAACTTTCATACACAAACTAGGCACTGATAAAACTATTTCAGGATGGTAATTAAAGTAATTTTATATACACCATGGAGCTGGTCTCTCAAATTACCATTCCAAAAGCATATAGAGTTCATTATGCTTCTAATAGTTGTTAAACACTTTTTCTCTGAAAAAAAAAAATTGTCATCCCTTTCCCTCTTTCCATTGACTATGGGAATGATATTCATGATTCTACGTCTCAAATACATTTTTTTTCAGTTATGAAGATTTTCACAAGGAAAAAGGATACTCTAAGATAAAGTTCGAAGTCTGATGGATAATTTATTAAATGAGGATACATTCTGAAGGGGATTTTTTTAAACAGTGGAGGCCTCTCTGCAATCTAGAGCTCCTCACTCCTAGATTCTAAAGTCTCTCTACAAAAGGAATAATCTATTATTCTGACAAAGCCTTTTTTATATTCAGCATTCCTACTCCTCTAGGACAGCATTTCTAAACTTAAAGTCTTGCAAACAGAAAAGTCTATTACAGTTTCTAGAGTAATGGAAAAAAATGAAATAGGAGTTAAGAGACCTTGCTTGGGTTCTAGTTGAAACTCTCCTACCCTATAATAAGACTTAAAGCAAGTTACTGAATTCTTTGAGGTTTCAGTTCCCTCATCTCGTCAATAAGGGGTTTGGATTAGATAATCCTAAATTCCCTTCTTACTGCAAAAATTTGTGACTGACTAAAAAAGAAACAAGTCATAACCATGAGCACCTATAGTACAAGATACATTAAATTACTCAATCAATATTTGTTCATTGATGGATTTGGTGAGGCAACATTTGCATGAATATAATGTTAGAAAATACAACTACTGCTACATGAACAATCAGAAGCCCTGAAATATAAGGGCTTCCTTAAGTTAATATGAAACAGTGTTTGGTAAACCATTCCCTACACTTTTGGCCTTCAAAATAATTGTCTGATTAAAAAGTAAATAGAAATGTCAAAGTATGAAAAGTATGAAGGTGGAGTACTCACAGCACTGTTCCTAACATGACCTACATAATCTGGGTATATAGCTGCCAAGTCATGAGCTAGACAGGTTAGACCAGCACATCAGGCTGGAGAAGCCAAAACACTGACCGAGTAATTCACTGAGAGTTCAAAACAGGGCTGCAGATGAATGTTTAGCAGCTGAAAGTCCTTGCCTTCAATGTCACACATATCTGGAATGTCCACTAGAATATGGTCATATTTGTAGCGTCATTGTTGTAAAAGAATCAGAAAGACACTTGACTCACCCTAATTTTTTTAAATAATATTTTTCCCAATTACATGTAAAAACAATTCATTTAAAAAATTTGTGAGTTCCAAATTCTCTCCTTCCCTCTCTTCCCCTGCTCTTCTACCTCACTTAGAAAATAAGTAACTTGACCTAGGTTATTTGGGTATAATAGGGCAGCTAGTTGGTACAGTGGATAGAACACTGTGCTTAGAACCAGGAAGATTCATCTCTGTGAGTTCAAATGTAGCCTCAGACACTTACTAGATGTGTGACTCTGGGCAAGTCACCTAACCCTATTTGTCTCAGAAGGAAATGACAAACTACTTCATTATCTTTGCCAAGAAAACCCCAAAATGGGGTCATGAAGAGTCAAACATGACAGAAATGACTCACCAACAAAAGTACATGTGCAATCATGTAAAACATATTAGTCATGTTCTCACATTTATTTTTAGAGAGTATTTAACAAATACCTTTTGATGATGGTGACTGTAAAATGTGTGTTTATGATGTATTTATAAATAGTCATAAATACTAGAAGTCATACCTGTGTAGCTCATTTTCTGGGACTACTATCCCAAATTCTACTTGCAGACTCCTTCTATGAGTACAAATATGGTCCTAATACCTAAACCATGGAAAGGTAAAGCAGAGGAAATAAAGCTAATGACAAATATCCCTAATAAATATTATTACAAAAATATCCAATATTAATGGAGGGAGTAAAACAATACATTAAAAATGATTACAGATTTCAACCTTATACCATTAGTAAAAGGTTGGTTTAATATTAGGAAAATCATAAATACAATATCATCTATATTAATAATAAAAATAAGAATCACATGATTACTTCAATAGATGCAAAAAAATAATTTAACAAAATACAACACTCATATTAACAACATTAAAAATAGATATCAGTAGATCTTTCCCTAATATGGTAAATAGCATCTATCTAAAACCAAAAGGTTAATGAGGTGACACTAAGGGCCTTCACAATAATATTGAATAACCCAAAATTTTCCATTGTCACTACTATTACTATATTTAATGTAGTTTTAGGAATGCTAGCTATAACAATGACAAAAAATAGGAAATTTAAGGAATAAGCACAGTTTTAAAAAAACACCAAAACCCCCTCTTTTTGTAGATGGCATGATATTCTTGAGGAGAGTCAAGTAAAAATAATGGAAATAATTAATAATTTAGTAAAGTAGCAGGATGTAAAACAAACCCACAGAAACATTAACTTTTCTATATATTGCCAACAAAACCCAAAAGAATGAGGCAGAAAAAAAGACATTCCATTTAAAATTATTACAGAATATATAAAATATTCTGGAGTCCAAATACCAAGAAACAGAAAGGAATTATATAAATTCAACTACTACTGCTCTTTACAGAAATAAGGACTGACTTACATTATCAGAGAGGCATTAAGTGATGTAATTGGATTGTTCCAATGTAATAAAGATAACAATACTATGTAAATTAATTTACAGGTTCAGCGCAATTTGAATAAAACTGCTTAAAAAAAGATAGGGCTAAAACCAAAGCCAATCAAACAAAAAAAATTTACCAAGATAAACAAAAGGACAAGAATCTTAAAAGAAATTATGAAAAATAAAAGGGGGAGAAAGAAGGAAGGATCTAGTGATACCAGATCTTGAATTATATTACAAAGCAGAAACCATCAAAACTCTTTAGTACTGGTTTAAAAAAATTGATTGGTGGAACAGATTAACTACAAAACACTCAAAATCAAATAAACCTAGTGTCATGGTGTTTAGAAATGTAAAGATTCTAACTACTAGGGGAAGGATTCACTCACTATTTGATAAAAACTGTTAGGAAAGCTAGAAATTGGGTTTAAACCAACAGCTCAAACCACATATTGTAATAAATTTCAAGTTGATGCGAAGTCCTAGGTCATAGAATTATAGGATCATAGAAGGGGCCTCAGACACCAGGTGCCCCAATCTCACCATTTTACAGATGAGAAAACCAAAGACAGAAAGGTTAAGTGACTTCCCATACAGTCAGTAAGTGTCAAAGGTTGCATAAACAAATTAGAGTAGCAAGAAAACAGAGGCCTTTTACAACTCTGGGTAGGGGAAAATTTTTTTGACCAAGCAAAGATTAGAAAGAATTGTTATCAGGAAATAGACAATTTTGAAAAGTTTCTGCACAAACAAAACCATTGCAGTTAAAATTAGAAGAGAATTAGTTGAAAAAAACATTTTTGAACCAAATTTCTCTGATTAAGGTCTTATAGTCAAGATATATAATGTAATGATAAAAATACATAAGAATAGCATATATTAGTCAAAAGAAGAAAGACAAACCATCAGCAACTACATGAAAAAAATGCTCTATGAAGATAAAATAAAATTGAATTGGAAAAATTTTCTAAATATCTAATAATGCAAATAAGAATTTTTAAAGATCTGAGGCTCTCCCTCACACCAATCAGCTTGGCAAGGATGACAGAATGGAAAAATGGCAATTGTTAGAGCTGCTATGGAAGAAACAACACTGATGTTGGAGCCATCCTGGTCAGCAATTTGTAATAGCCAAAATTCACTAAACTCTGAAGACCCCTCCCCCCCTTTTTTTTTCAGGGCAATGAGGGTTAGGTGACTTGCCCAGAGTCACACAGCTAGTAAGTGTCAAGTGTGTGAGGCCGGATTTGAGCTTAGGTCCTCCCAATTCCAGGGCCACTGCTTTATCCACTGCAACACCTCACTGCCCCTCTAAGGCCCCTTTGATTCAGCTCTAACACTTCTAGATTTCTACTCCAAAAAGAGCAAAGAAAAACAGAAAGTATTGATAAATAGAAAATTGTTTACACTTGCACTTTTTGCAGTAGAAACAAAGTGGATGCCCATTAAATGGGGAATGACTGAACAAATTATGCTATGTGAATGAAATAAAATATTATTGCACTGTAAGAGATGACAAAAGGGAAAGATTCAGAGGACGCTGGGAAGATTTGTATGAACTAGCAAAAAGTGAGGTAGGCAGAGCCAGAATTATGTATACAATATATACAACACTATAAGGAAAAACTACTGTGCAAGTCTTAAGAACTATGATCAGCACAATTACCAGTGTCAGACCCCAGAAAAGTGACAGTGAATCATGCTCTTTACCTCTTGACAGAGAGGTGACAAATGAGAGGTGCAGAGGTTTTCAGACACAAAGTGTGGATTTGTTTTGCATAATTATATTTATCTATTACCAAACATAGGGGTTTGTATTTGAACTTAGAGGAAATAACAAAGCTGGAGTTTTTTGAGCAGAGGACAAACAGGGTTCCTGTCAGAGAATCAGCCAGTCATTTATTAAACACCTCTGTGCATTTATTTCTGTGGATTTTTAAGCTCTTGCATGCTAGGCACTCTCCTAAAAACTAAGTAGACAAAGAAAGGCAAAAGACCATTGCTTTAGAAATGTCATCTTGGCAGCTGTGTGGAAGATTGATGTAAGCAAGAGATTTGAGGTAGGGAGACCAATTAGGAGACTGTTACCAGGTCTGAGGTGATGAGGTTTTGAACTAGATTGATAGCTATGTGAGTAGAGAAAATAAAAGACATGGGAGAGAGAGAGAGATTGTGGAGGTAGAATTGACAAGACTTAGTAACCAATTGGATATGTACTTGTCACAGTATTGGTCACAGGGAAGTCTTAGGGAGGTCTAAATCAGTGATATCAGAGTATCTGAGAGTATTGGAAGTGGCTTTGAAAATCCATAGTTTAATAAATTTGTATATTTTACATACTAATCAGCTTATATATTTTCATAAATGTACATGTTAATATTGAGTCAAGAGCTTTTTGTCCACACTTATGATTTCATGGTTGTTCAGTGAGGAAACCTCTCTATGAATGCACATCAGTAATTGTTCTGCAACTTAAAGTGTTAGAGTTTGGGGAGCACAAGGGCATTTTGATTTCCTCAAGGAAATAAAACAAGTATGGGCCAGAGGCAATACTTAAACTCAGCTCTTCTTGACTCCAAAGCCTGGTTCACTATCCAGTATGCCCTGATGTTTCTCACTGAGTTCAGTATTTCCTTAAAATAATGGATCCATATTTTAATGTCATGTCAGTTTTAGCTAGAGATCTATTTTTCCTATTTTTAAAAATTAATTAATTAGTTTATCTATTTATTTATTCATTTATTCACTCTATCTGCTCATTCATTTATTTCTTTGTTTATATATTTGTTTATTTATTTATTTGTTTGTTTATTGCGGGGCAATGAGGGTTAAGTGACTTGTTCAGGGTCACACAGCTAGTTAAGTCAAGTGTCTGAGGCCAGATTTGAACTCAAGTCCTCCTGAATCCAGGGCCTGTGTTTTATCCACTGTACCACCTAGCTGCCTGACCCTATTTTTTATAAGAGAATTATGCATGAGATTTAAAATTTTTTTTTTTTTGGTGAGGCAATTGGGGTTAAGTGACTTGCCCAGGGTCACACAGCTAGTAAGTGTTAAGTGTCTGAGGTCAGATTTGAACTCAGATCCTCCTGAATCCAGGGCTGGTGCTCTATCCACTTCGCCACCTAGTTCCCCCTATGCATGAGATTTTGATGAAAATTATGGATGAGATTTTGGAGGGAGGGGGGTAGTGATGGCATTAAGACATAGGGTATGAAAAAAAAGAAATAGGGTACATTTAAATCCTAGTTTTTTCAATACTAATCTTAAAAGTGATTTGAGGAGTAAATCATCATTCAGAAATTAAGGGATACTCCCATTCCCCCAGTAGTTTGAGTAACACTGTTCCTGCTGTGGTAAAAAATGAAAGCTGTTAACTAACATTTAAGAGTTGGCTAAACAATAACTGAAGGATGCTAGTTTTTGAAGGACACCCTTTTCGGGGAGGAGACAGTGATGAACAGCCGTGTGCCTGCTGATACTCAGGAGAGTGTGACCGAGCACTCCACTTCTGGGGTGTGAGCTTAAAAGCAAAGAGAGAACAAAAGTGGTCTCTCTCTCTCTCACTCTCTCACTCTCGCTCTGCACACACATGCTAACTCAGGTTTGAAGGCGTGGTCTGGTGATCAGCCTGGTCCTCGGTAGCAGCACCTTGACGAGGTTCTCAGCCTCAGGGGTGGCCTCGGGATTCCGTGAGTTTTATAAGGAATATAGACTAAGCTTAGATCTAAGACTATTAATTTGTATTTCTACTTTCCTATTTCACTAATCAGCATCACCTTGTTTGTTGGCTAATTAATTCCCAAACAATGAAAGCTAAGTAATGCATCTCTAATTAAAGCTCAGAGGCTTCTTTCTCTTACTGGTCTGGGAGATATATAAGGGAAAGGTTAAAGGGGAGTTTAATGCTCTTATATCCAATTTTAAATCTCACACTGCCCTGGCTCAAACCTTGTCATGATCATAACTCTTGAAATAACTTTGAACCATTTAAACAATCAATCAAACAACAAATATTTATTACATGCTTTACTGTGTGTCTGGCACTTGGGCTAATGAGATAGATTTTTACTTTACAATAAACTGATGTTAGAAAGTGGTTGATAGACACCCTTTCTCAGCTAATAGTTTGCCTCTAACAGACTGATGTGCATCTACATTCAATAGCAATAAGTATGTGTAATATCCTCATCTGTACAATGACAAGATTGGACCAAATGACCTCTGAGATCCCTCCTAGCTCTAAATGTCTGATCCTATGGGGAAAAATACAATACTAAATTGTCATTAAAATGAAATAAAATCTTCAATTTGTATTTATAAATCACATTAAAAGGAAAAAAGGAATATTATTAGTAGGTTTACCAAATGTGTGTTTTATATATATATATAGTTTTTCATATATATGCATATGTGTGTATATATGTCTATATATCTTGGATGCATACACTCTTTTAGGGTAACCAGTCCTATTTGCAGAAATAATAGGAAGTTACAGCAATTTGAGTAGCCTTGAAGGAGCAGCTAGGTGGCACAGTGGATAGAGCACCAGCCCTGGATTCAGGAGGACCTGAGTTCAAATCTGCTCTCAGACACTTGAAACTTACTAGGTGTGTGACCCTAGGGAAGTCACTTAACCCCAATTGCTGCACCAAAAAAAAAAATTTGAGTAGGCTTGGTAAGTGACAATAATAATGACGATAGCTGATGTACCTTTATAGTCTTCTTACACCTCACACCTCACCAAGCACTTTTCAATCCAGTGTCACTGGCCTCATTGCTGTTCCTCGGAGAAGATGATCCATCCCCCAGCTCTATGCATTTTCGCCGGTGGTCCCTCATTTCTGCCTCCTACCTTCCCTAGTTTTCTTGAAATCTCAGCTGAAGTCCCCATCTTCTGCAAGGAACCTATCCTGATCCCTCTGAAGGCTACTGCCTTCTCTCTGCTTATTATCCCCAATTTATCCTATTTCTTGCTTGTTCATGGTGGTTTACATGTTGTCTCTCCCATTAGATTATGAGTTCTTAGAGAACAGAGACTCTATTTCTCTTTCTCTTTGAATCCCTAGAGTTCAGCGCAGTGCCATAAGTACTAGTTTACTGACCAATGGACATTTATGGAGTACTTGCCTTTATATATATTATCTAACTAGATTTTCACAACAACACTATAAAGTAATTTATATATATATATATATATAATATTATCATCTCAACTTTACAGATGAAGAAACTGAAATTTAGGAATTTAAGTGACTTGACTTTTGACTTTAAGTGTCAAAAAGAGTTCAAACACATAACTCCAAGTTTGGTGTTCTTTCCACTATACCATATTGCATAAAATTATTGTACTGTAAAATATCTCTTTCTTCAGACTGTCTAATCCTACAGCCTCCTGTGAGATCTGGAATTCTTATAAAGCCATTAAAAGTCCCTTTTAAGATTAAAAAATAAAGAAAAAAATCAGAAGTGTAGATATATCTAGTGGACAGTGGAGGATACAGTGTCCTGGGCAGCATAAGAGCAATAGGAGTAGGGAAGAAGGGATGGAAGTGGGGGAAGAAAAAGCAGCAATGTAAGGTGAAAGTAGTGGCTAACATTCCACTTTGGGTTGTCCCTACTCTAAAGGGATATCACTAAAATTTCTGAAATTTCAGTGGAGGGAGGGAGGGAGGGAGGGAGAGAGAGAGAGAGAGAGAGAGAGAGAGAGAGAGAGAGAGAGAGAGAGAGAGAGAGAGAGAGAGAGTATCTATCAGATGTCTCTCCATGAGGCAGCACACTACCAACTCAAGGACTGTGGCTCCTTAAGAGAAACACTATGAGCAATCTGGACTGATATCTTCACTAGGGAGTCGATGCTCTTGTCTCTCTCCCACCTTTAGAGGCCCTAACCTCTTCCTAGCCCCACTACTGCCACCTACTCTATACCAGCTTTCATCAGGCCATCTAGACTACTGCAGATATAAAAACCTTGTGGTAAAAAAATATGAAAGTTTTTTAACAGTCGGTTAGGATAACTGAAAGACTCCAGTTTTTGAAGGACCACCCTTTTGGGGAGGAGACCAATGGCATGAGCTACGCACACCAGTCCGCCTGCTGCACACATCAGACTGCCTGCTATGCACTCGACTTCCGGGGTGCGAGCTTAAAAGACAAGGAAAGAATGGAAGGGGGCTTTTTCCTGCTCTGCTGGTCTCCTGACTGAGCTGCACAGACGGTCTCTCTCTCTCTAAAGGTGGCCTTCGGTTTTGGTGAGTTTTTATAAGGAGTATAGACTAAGCTTAGACTTAAGACGATTTGTATTGTGTTTCTACTTTCCTATCCTTCTAATCAACATCACCTTGTGACTACCATAACAATAAAAGGTCTATCTAGAAAACCAAAAGCTTCTTCCATTTACTAGTCTGGGAGATAAATTAAGGGAAAGGTTAAGTAGGGGAGATTTATGATCTAATATCCAATTTTAAATCTCACAACCTGAATTACTTTAGAGGGAGAAAAATCAAAATGGGAATAACTACTATTGCCTAATGGGAAGAATGAGACAATCTACTACCTTATGGATAGACAATTCTCTTCAGTCAGAATCACTGAGTGTGATTTAGAGTTGAAGGCTACCTAAACAAACTCCCTTCCCCTATACTCTGCTCCTTTATCCCCATCCACCTCAACCCTACCCTACTTCTATTTCTATTCCTTTCCCTTCCCAATGTACTTTCTTGAACTTCATTCTATTGTTCATTATTCCCCTTGAGACTGTTGTCCTTTTGGTTTCTCCCAATAGAATTTATTAATTTGTCTAGCTCTCTAAAGTAATTTTAAGTAATTTGATTGGTATGAAATACATCTTAGTTGTCATTTTACTGTATTGGTCTTTCCTACCCAGGGACAAAGGCAGCTAGGTGGTGTAGTGGATAGAGTGCCAGGCCTAGAGTCAAGAAGACCTGGCCTCAGACACTTACTAGCTGCGTGACCCTGGGCAAGTCACTTAACCTTAGTTGACTTAGTTTCTTTATCTGTAAAAGAAGCTGGATAAGGGAATGGCAAACCATTCAAGTATCTTTGCAAAGAAAACCCCAAATAGGGTCATGAAAAGTTGCACACAACTGAACAACAAACCCAGGAGCAATTCATATCTCTCTAATTGTGTAGGTATGTATTTTTGAAGAATATTTTATACTTATAATTATATAGTTTCTATGTCTTGGTAGGTAGATTTCCATGTATTTTTATAAATTTTATAGTTATTTAGAATGGAATTTTTTTTTTATCTCTTCCTATTGAGCTTTGTCGATAACATAAAGAAATGCTGATGGTTTATGTAGATTTACTTTATGTCCTGAAACTTTATTGAACTTGATAATTATTTCAATTAATTTGTAGTTGACTGTAGTGTTCAAATAAATCAACATCACCAGCAAAAATTGATAATTTGTCTTCTCTGTCTGCTCATTCCAATGATACCCTTTCTTGTTTTACTGCTATGCTTAGTACTTCTAGCACTGTTACAATAATAAATGGTAACAATGGAAATTCTTGCTTTACCTCTAATCTTTTTGGAAAAGCTTCAGTTTATCCCCATTGTATATAGTGTTTACTGTTAGTTTTGGATAGATACTATTTACACTATTAAGGAAAAAGGTGCATTTATTCCTAAGGGTTTTTTTTTTTAACAGACATGGGTATTATATTTTGTGAAAAGCTTCTCCATCATTGCTATAATTCTGCCATTCTCCTTATTAATATGTTCTATTTTATGTTTACAATTTTTCTAATACTGAATCAACCCTGCATTTTTTATACAAATCATGTCATAATGTGTAATTTTTATGATATGCTTCTGTATCCTCTTTGCTTATATTTTATTATATTTTTTCATTGAGATGCATTAAGTATATTGATCTCTAGTTTCCTGTTTCTATTTTGTCCTGCCTTTATTTCTTATTAAGACTATATTTGTATCAGAGGACTTTGGCTGGATCCTTTCTTTTTCTAATTTTTAAAATCATTTATGTGATATTGAAATTATTTTTTAATGGAATTCACTTTTAAATTAATATCATCTTAGTATTTTTTTTTAGTGAGGCAATTGGGGTTAAGTGACTTGCCCAGGGTCACACAGCTAGTAAGTGTTAAGTGTCTGAGGCCGTATTTGAACTCAGATACTCCTGACTCCAGGGCTGGTGCTCTATCCACTGCACCCCATATCATCTTGGTATTTTTTCCCCTCCTTTGGGAATTAATTTATGGCTTGTTCAATTTCTTTTTCTGAGGTTGGATTATTTTAAATTCTCTATTTCTTATCATGTTAATCCAGGCATTTTATATTTTTAAAGTATTGATCCATTTCATTTAAATTGTCAATTTCATTGGCATTTAATTTGTAAAATAGTTTATAATAATTTTCTTTATTTCTTTTTGTTTGCTGTGAATTTTTTAACAAATAATTTGGCATTCCTCATTTTAAAAATCAAATTATTTATATACATGTATACACACATACAAAAACTTCTAGTTCTACTAATTCAACAGATTTTTGCTTTTAGTTATCTTTATTTCCTCTTTGATTTCAGAATTTTAATTTTGGTCTTTAATTGGATTTTAAAAGTTTGGTAATTTTCTAGTTGTTTTAGTCGCATAACCAAATTCATTAATCTTTTTATTTCTCTCTTGTTGATGAAAGTGTGAAGATAAATTTTCCCCTAAAGATTGCTTTGTTGCATCCCCAAATTTGTAGTATGTTGTCTCATTGTTGTAATTTCCTTTAATGAAATAATGTATTGCTCCTATGATTTGTTTTCTAATAATCAGGTTTTTTTTTAGCATTACTATTTATTATCTAATTAATTTTAATCCTTTCTCCAAAGGCCTTTTGTTGAATATAATTTTATTGCATTGTGGTCATTAAAAGATATTTAATATTATTGTCTTTCTGCATTTCTTTGTGAGGGTTTTATGTTTTAGTACATGGTCAATTTTTGTTAATGTATCATGCAGTACTGTGTGTTATACGTATACTCCTTTCTTTTCCCATTCAATAATCATCATAGACTAGCAAATCTAAATTTACTAAGATGCTATTGAGGTCCTTAGCATTGTTTGTTTGTTTGTTTGTTTGTTTTTTAGTGTTAGATTTGTCTATTCTGAAAGGGACACAATGAGGTCACCAATAGTTTTATGATCTTATTTCTCCTTGTAACTTTTTAATTCTCCTTTCAATTTTTAGATGTTAAACAATTTAGTGTGAGGTTAGTGTGAACTAATTGTCTATATTGCCTTTAAGCATAATGTAATTTCCATTGCTCTCTTTTGAGTTAATTTTTACTGTTGTCTTTTCTGAGATCATGATTGTTACCTGTACTTCTTCACATGAGGCATGAGACTTTGCTCTAGCCCATTCATTTAACTGTGTGAATCTTTGTGGTCAGGGCCTGACTCACCACTCTAGGACACAACCACAGCCCCCAGCTACCATCTGCTGAATCCTCCACCCTGCTCCAGGTTAGGTCAGAGAGATGCAACTCCAGTCTTGCCTGTGTCTGCTTCATTCTCTGGCACATAGCTGGAAGCACTGTATTTGGCTTTCATGGATGGTCTGCTTTTCCAGTGCCTATAGGCCTCAGAATGTCTCCCTGGGTGGACTTGGGATAGAAAAATGACTCTGGTGTCCAATTCTCTTGGATTTACTAATTACCACTTGGTGCTCTTCTTTGATATTTATCCTTGAAGTAGTGTGAGAGAACTGAACCATACTCCTTCCTCTTACTTAGCTGTCTTTGCCAGTTCTAGCCTGTCTCAGAAGACAATGGTTACCTGTTTACCTCTACTAGTATTGGACATACCTTCTAGCATTCTTCCTTACTTTCACACACACACACACACACACACACACACACACACACACACACACACAAACTCAACCAGGACAAATAACCCTTACTTCTCACTGCTTCTTCCTGCCCCTCAGGAGCCCACCCCACACCACCCTTCCTCACTACTCAATCACTCAACAACCTTTCCTCTTTTGAGATTTATTCTGTCATCTCTATCTCCATTAGTCAGTGGTCTCCAAAGTTGGGTGTGGGATAAAAGCATTAGAATTTTTATTTCTATTTATTTTTATCTTTAAAAAGAAAATCAGGCTTTACTAATATTAAACAATGAAACGATACTTGGTCCATATCTCATATGTGGCATATGGGCATCTCAATGGATGAATGGAAGTGCCATAATGCAAAAGGGTTGATAATGATACCCTCACTAATCCCTTCAATTTTAGCATTTTCTGATGGTTGCAGATTAGTTGTGTACAATTAAATGGATTTTTATATATAATATTCAGTTTTAACAAAACTAACCTTCACAAATGGTCAAAGAAACCATGGATCGAAGA
The DNA here is from genome assembly GCF_019393635.1 of Dromiciops gliroides. Lineage (NCBI taxonomy): Eukaryota > Metazoa > Chordata > Mammalia > Microbiotheria > Microbiotheriidae > Dromiciops > Dromiciops gliroides. Next base: position 213,336,157 of record NC_057863.1, on the reverse strand, counting down.
AAATACTACTAAGTTGAGCATAAGTAAACAAGAAAACAGCAGCAATGACACACCCCTACTCCTAATATAACTGTTTTGCCAGTCAAATTATGAGGTTAAAAACCTGATGACCCAATCAGAGCTGACAAAGTCCACCAAAAAGATTAAAAATCATCATTATTGGGGCAGCTAGGTGGCGCAGTGGATAGAGCACTGGCCCTGGATTCAGGAGGACCTGAGTTCAAATCCGGTCTCAGACACTTAACACTTACTAGCTGTGTGACCCTGGGCAAGTCACTTAACCCCAATTGCCTCACTAAAAAAAAAAAATCATCATTATTTGAAATATTGATTTTATGTCCATTATTGTTAAGATTGAACTTACCTCAAATGAGCGCAATTCTTTGAGAGGTTAGTTAATGATAGTATGGAGTCATGATAATTAGCAGGCACAGGAAACATTCGTACCTTTGAGGGTGTGTTCTACCTCCATGATCCAGAACTCTGAAATTCCTCTAGCCATAATTTCCTCTACTTCCATCTCTGCCTATAACTCAATTTTTCTGAACTGTTTTTCATGTTCACTGCAACTTCTCTCTGCTTTTCATTTCTATCATCCCTACTCTGGATTCACTTTCTTCCCTTAGTAATCTTGATACCACAGTCAAACAATTAAACTTTATGCAATTCCTTTACCCTCCTTGTCATATCTTAGCTCATTTCTTTCCAAACTCCAGTCATAGATTAATCCCCATCATCTTCTCTTTCTGCTTCTACTTGAATGCTATTAAAGAGTGGACTCACATAACTGTATTTACTCAGTCCACTACAAATTTATATATGAAGTTCAACTGGGCCCCCTGGTGCACAGCAGTCCTTTTCTTCTTCCTTTTTTGACTAACACTTTCCAACAGCTTGTGTTCTTTGGCGAGCCAGCTAGGAGTTACTCCTAAAACTTTTCTTTAGTCACCATCCCTCCTCCTTCCTTTCAGCAGAGGGCCTTACTTCATACTTTACTAAGAAAACAGTGATCCTCTATTTCCATCACTTCCACCCCAAATCTCTTTGACACAATTTTCCCATTCTGTTCTCTTTTTGCTCCTCTCTCAGAGGACATGGCCCTTTATCTTGTAAAGGCTAAGGCTTCTACCTCCAATAGAATTTGTAGATCTCTTTACTAATCTCCTCTAATCTTTAATCTCTCTTTACTCTTTGGTAACTATAAACATGCCAAGATCTCAAACATCCTTGGAAAACAAAACAGCTCTCAATTGATCATGCCATCCCTTTAGGGTATTGTCCTATACGTTCACATTCAAACTCTTAGAAAAAGACATAACAGGAATTGGCCTCCCCTGTTTACCTATCCCTTGCTTTTCGACCTTTCACCATCTGTTGTTCAGTTTTGTATCAGACCCCATTTGGGGTTTCCTTGGTAAAGATACTGGAGTGGTTTGACATTTCCTTTTCATTTTACAGACGAGGAACTGAGGTAAAGAGGGTTAAGTGATTTGCTCAGGGTCACACAGCTAGTATATATCTAAGGCCAGATTTGAATTCAGGCAGACTTAATGAATAAAGCACTGAGACTGGAGTCAGGAAGACTCCTCAGGCCCAGTGCTCTATCCACTAAGCCACCTAGCTGCTCCTACCCTATTCATGTGACTTTATGCAGGGTGCAGCTAGATGGCACAGTGGATAAAGCACTGGCCCTGGATTCAGGAGGGCCTGAGTTCAAATCTGCCCTTAGACACTTGATACTTATTAGTTGTATGACCCTCATTGCTCCCCCCCCCCAAAAAAAGTATGCTATTTATTTCCCCATAGAGAGGTGGTGGATTCAGAGTACAATTGAGGCATTTTCCTTTACATGCTAATATAGTAATTTGTTTTGCTTTATTATATATATTTGTTTGTAATGGGTTGTATTTTTCTTGTATTCTCAATGAAGAAGAGAAAGTGGTGTAAGAGAGAGAATTTGGAGTTGAAATAAAATCGAATTAAAAAAATAAACTGCTTACCATTGTCAAGATGATCTTGATATAAACAAATCCTAGAAACCATTTTAAAAATCCCTAACTCAGTTTGATTCAGTTCAACAAATATATGCTAAGTATTTGTAGAAGACTGCTAGGTAAGACGTAAAGTTTAGATAAGACAAGGTCCCTTCTGAATACTCTTACAAAAGGAACCATAGTATAAAAGTGATTTAGAAAAGCATAATTATACTTAGATAAGAGAATAAGAATCGGGAGGGATCTTAGATGCCATCTAATCCAGTTGTTTTATTTAGTAGATGAGGAAACTCTGAGTCTTTTTTAGTTTCCAGTCATTAAAACCAAGTATGTAAGTAAACTGAATTTAGAATGGGATCTAGATAGGCTGTTTGTGTTGTCCTTCTCTCTAATTCTGGTGTGAGGTTCAAATGAGACTTTATGTTCTTTCCCTCCCTTTGTTTGTATAATCATATTCTTGTGCAATTCTTTCTTCCCAAGGGAGAGATAGAGTCAGTGTTGCCAGGTAAATCAAACTCCTGACATCACTTTGACTACCATCAACCCTGGTGACGTATTTAGAATCAACCTTAAAAGGAGAGGTTGCTGTCATAGAGAGGGAAAGCATAGAAGTGACTGTGAGGAGTAAGCATTGTCTATTCCTCCTCCTGGCCTGGTGTTTTAGGGCATATGAAAGGAGGTTCATACAATTCTGGTGAAGGTGGCCAAGGATGCAGTGTTTTCTGGAGAGGGCCAGGTTTCCCTGAGTACAAAAAAGATGAAAAAAAAAAATAAAAGTGAGAAGTAGAGTTTCACAAACATACTGTTTCCAGAGAGTAGGATGGAAGGAGAGAAAAAGACAGCTATTCCAGAGGAAGTCTGAAGTGAATAGTGATAAAGGAGTAGGGAGTGATAGCAGACAAGAATTTTAGTAATAAAAGGTTGAAGTTTTACTGATGTTTATTTTACCCTTCTCAGTATGCAATGGTTACCCTGTACCAGGTCTCAGTTAATGAAGATTGATGATGTTGATTGTTTTATCTTCTCTGATGTTTGAAGCAAGATGGTTTAGAGCAAGAGTCAACAAACTATAGCCCATGGGCCAAATCTGGCTTTCTTTTTTTGTACAGTCTATGAGCTAAGATAAGAGTAATTTTTAGATTTTTAAATAGCAGGGGAAAATATCAAAATAAGATTAAGATTTTGTGACACATGACAATTATATGAAATTCAAATTTTGGTGTTTTATTGGAACACAGTCATGCTAAATTGTTTATGTGTTATCTAAGGCTGCTTTTGAGCTACAATATTAGAGCTGAGTATTTGGGACAGAGACCATATATGATACTCATCACTTCACACTGCTTCTCGGCACACTACAAATTGCAGTGATGTTGTTATAACTTGGCAGCATTCTGTGCTAAGCATATTACCACACTGCCACATTTTAAAAAGTTACCAGTGCAAACCTATCATATCAAAGAAAGAAAACTGGACTTCGAATTAAGGACTTTGAAAGCACAGTGGAGTGTATAGTGGTTTGTTATAGAAGTAGATGGCAAAGTATTGTTTATTATGCAATGACACAATAGATAAGCTAAAAGAATACAACATATGTCAATGTTATGAGACTAAACATTTGTCACAATATTCCCAACTTACAGAAAAGCAATGGGAAGAAAATTTGGAAAATGTAAAATGGGATATCTCATCACAGCAGAATTTCTTGACAAAAATAAAAGTGAGGCAACAATTAAATTTCCAAGTAGCTGCTTTGTTAACCAAGCAAGGAAAGCTGTTTACAACAATGGCAAGTCAATTAGATTATGTGATTACAGCAACCAATGTGTTCAGAGAAAACAAACTTGTTTAAGACTATTTGCCTTTTAGCTCAATTTAGCTTGTGGATTGATATCAGTATTTGGCAGTATCTATGTTTGTGAAAAGACATTTTCAATGATGAAATATATAAAATCTTATTGCAGATGAAGACCAACAGATGAATATTTGCAACTAAGTTTGATGTTTGGGAATGCTAACTTCAACCCTTGATTGAGCGAAATATTATTCCCCCCCCCACAAAAAAAGAATTCCATTCTTCTCATTAGTAGACTTGTATTATTAACATTTGTAATCAATTATTATAAAATTTATACTTTCATTAATAAAAATTTGTGGAAATGTTTTCTTGCTTGTTATAGAAATACCTACATGATATACTCGGTTTTGCCTCTTGACTTGCATGGCTTAAAGATTCACTATCTAGCCCTTTACAGAAAAGGTTTATTGACTTCGGGTTTAAAGGGCTGGTGGATCTTTGGATCTCTGACAGTTGATGGTCAGTCTAATTTTCTTCTCTATAATTTTAGATGAAAATATGGAAAACTAGACATATGTAGATTACTAGGCTTTGGAAACACAGGAGTAAATCACTACTTCTATGCTTTTATTTATTTCTAATGTATATTTAAACATGGGCAAGTGAGGCAGTGGGTAAAAGGCTCAGGCTGAAGTCAGTAAAATCTGGGTATGAATCCTGCCTACAATATTTACTTGCTCTAGTTATCGATAAGTCATTCTCTTTGAGACTCTGGTTCTTAAACTGTAAAACTGGGATAGTATATATATATATATTGCCTACTTTACAGAATGGTTGTGAGGATCACATTAGAAATGTAGTTGTGGGGCAGTGAGGTGGTGCAGTGGATAAAGCACAGGCCCTGGATTCAGGAAGACCTGAGTTCAAATCCGACCTCAGATACTTGACATTTATTACCTATGTGATCCTAGGCAATTCACTTAACCCTCATTGTCCCACAACAAAAAACAAAAAAAACAAACAGAAATGTATGTAAAGTTGTTTGCAAATTTTAAAACACATTTGTCAGCTAGTCTTAGAAAATATTGCTCTGTCGTATTTTCAAAACTCATTTGCTTTCTCTAGTGAAAAGACTTCAACAATTTAATAATAGTTTTGAAATTGTTGTTTATTTAAAGTCTCTGTAGACAAAGGAAGCTATTTCATGATTCCAGTTCATTGTATGATATCTTTATTAGACATTTTCTGGTTTCCTTTTCAGTTTTTCTATTTTCTCAACTCAGGGCACTTAATAAGGTTAAACACAGTCATATGTAATTCCTTTATAAATATGTCTTCAGACCTGAGGCCATTTCCTTGCAAAAAAAATTATTTTTCCCCCTTAAAAATATATTTCCTCAGTGAACAAGTTGCTGTGTAATTTCCCAGGTGAAAGGTGTTTTCAGTGGCTTTAGTCAATGTGTTTACTGAAGAGAAATCAGTGACAAAAATATGAGAATTTGTATATTTGATTTATGTTTTGCATGCATCTTCAAATCAAAAGTATAAGAATTCTGAAGTGTATATATACTGCATTTTCCTTAGTTAAGCAATACAGTTTTGTGATTCATAATTGTCTATTATAAAAAAGCTCTGTGACAAAAGAGGAGGCAGTGTGGTAGTGCAGTGGTGAGAACTAAAGTCTTTAGACACACAGAGTCAACCATAAAGCCAGACAAGGAACGAAATAACTTACAATCATATTTTTCAATCTAGAACAGAAATTAAATTGTCTACTTAGCCAAAGAGATGAAGCCACATACTATATTAAGATAAATAACATTTTCTTTGAAATATTAGCTTCTTTTCAAATGACAATAAAATATACAAGCTGTTATCTGGTGCCATCTTAAAAAGAGCAACATGCTTTTCAGCCTAAACAAACACACAGTAGTTGATACATTCATTTCATATTTTATTAATGATAACATGTTATACTTAGTAACAAGTTCAATTCATACTAATAATCAGAATCCCTTATGAGCATCTGTAGTCCTGAAAAACAGAATTCATAAAGTTTCATCATGTACTAAATTACAAAAAATGAGACCTCTTTTAAAATAAAAGATACTTTAAAAAAAAGATTGAGCCAGCACGTAGAGATGGCATATATTTTACTTTTAGGTATACTAAAATGCCAAAAAGTGATTAAAATTGAATGCAAACATTTAATGGACTGATTATTCTAGTGTCCCTGCTAAGGGATGATTTGGTCTGAATATAACTCATTGCCTCAGCATACCTGAGAAGTTATATTGCTAAAAAAATAAAAAGCTCATTCTTCTTGAGTCCATAAAGGCAAACAGAATAATGCATGTTATTAAACACACACACACAGGCAAAGCCAGTGTGTAAAATAAAAACATAAATAACAAAGTGTGCTTTAAGAAATCATGCCTCAAAATGAAACAACTGCTGAAGTTTACGAACATCATCATATCTTATAATCATTATCTTTTCATATCTTCACCGCTTGGATCTGATCTGGTGACAAGAAATAAAAAGGAACAAGCATCAATCTTCACATGGCAAAAATGCACCAAGTAATCCCAAAGTACATACAGCATACCCCAACGTTATACATATACTCACATTTTTATAAAGTTTTATGCCATCAATTTGACAGCATTTACCACACTGAAGTGTATAATAAAGTAAAATGTAAGCCAAGCATACTAAGTGGGTATTTTTTTTAAAAAGTATTTTTAAAAGTGGCTGTGGGGGAAATAATTTATGGTTCTATAAAAGGAATGCATATACTCTTAAGGTTTTACTAAACAATACACTATACTTTATTGGGTATCTAAGAGTCCTGCCTTTGTTTTCTAATAAATAGGATACAAATAGTTATACAAAGCCCCAAAAGAAGAGAACAGGATCTTAGAGGCCATTCAATTCCCTTCATTTTATACATGACAAATATGACACTAAGAAAAGGAAATTTTTCAAAATGAAGTTTAAAATATTAAATATGTACAATATTTATCATAAAATTAATGAGATTTCTCCTTTTTTCTGTATTAAGACATGAGAGAAAAAAATCCCAAAGTAATCTGATCTCTTGACTTTATATTTTACAATGTCCTTTTTCATAATTTAACTTGACATAGATGTCTTTGGTTCTACATATCAGCAATTATGTACCCTAATGAATATAATTTTCTGTATTTGTTTATTTTCCAAAACAGTGTAAGCTTAGGCCCATTGTGTGGACATATTTAATAAATGTCTTTTGAATTGAATTATGGAAGATATCTAAGAGAATCTTAAGGCATGCTAAAATGCTGCTTCTTTTATGAGATGTTGAAGAATAATTCTAGCCAACTGAACTTTCCCCTTAAAACTGCCAAAATACTGTTAAACTTTTTTCTGTGCTCATCATTCTCTATTTTGTATTATAGTTATGTATACATCTTGTTTGCCCTCCTAAATTGTAAAGTCCTTAGAAGAAGGGATTATATCTTATTTATCCTTCTAACCCCCCTCACCACCTAGCACCAGCCTTGCTTATGATTGTAGGCACTAGGTAAATGTTTGATAAATTAATTCATTAAGCAATGAAAATGTAAGCTGTCTACCATTACAAAAGTCAACATAACAATGTCCCCAAATGAATTTATAAATAAGTTCAAATGCTAAGATACACAAATGTTATATTCATAATTATATATGTATATACACATATATACATACATTCATATATGTACACACACATACATACACACATACATACACACCCACACACCAAAAAAATAGTCAAGGCATTTCCCAATTATTTTGGACCACTACTGACACCTAGTGGTTAGTTCAAAAAGAACACTTTTTAGGAAACCTAGTACTGTTCTTTTTATACATACAGTACTGATGATCCACACTCCTTTCCCCAATCTCCTTTGTAAATCATCAATAAGCATTTGTAAAATGACTGGCTAATCAATCAATCAATCCATCAATCAAGAAGCTTGTCTACATGCTAGGCATGATGCTAGGCACTGGGGCATATATAGAGAGGCAAAACTATCTTTGGTCTCAAGGAGTTTATATCTTTAATGGATAAACCAATATATAAATAAATGGCTACATATAAAATACATATAGAGTACACAGAAGGTAACAGAGGGGAAGGCTCTCTCAGATCAGGAAACCAGGAAAGGACTCCTGTAGAAGGTGGCATTTGAGCAGTCTTGAAGGAAACTACTGAGTCTAAGAGGTGGAGATGAGAAACCAGGCATTCCAATCCCAGCTTTGGGGACAGTCAGGTTCAACGACCCGGAAACAGGAGATGTAGTGTTTTGTGTAGGGAACGGCAGGGGCAATGGTTGTATCACAGAATGTGTATAGGGGTGTAGAATATAAGAAAATTGGAAAGGTAGAAAAAGTACAGGTTGTGAAGAGGCTACCACTGGGTAAAGGACCTTATTTTTGATCCTGGAGGGTAAATGTATGTGTGTGGTGAGTAACGTGAGCAGATCCATGCTTTAGGAAAATCACGTTGGTAACTCTATGGAAGATGGGCCAGTGTAGGGAGAAATGTGAGGCAGGGAGGCCCATTAGAAAGTTATAGCAATAATCAGGTAAGAAGTGTTGAGGGGCTAAGGAACTGAACTAGGTGTGATGACTGTGTGAATGGAGAAAAGGGGACATAGAGGAGAGATTCTGTGAAGGAAAAAATAACAAGATGGGACAAATGACAGAACACAGGAAATGAGAGAGGGTGAGATAAGGGTGACACTGGCCAGAGTCCAGCCAGAGTTAGGCATATCCTTGTTGCCTTTAGAATAGGATGATTCTCTCTGCAAGTTAATGGCCCCATGTGGGAATTCCACAAGGCTTAAGTTTGTTTGAAATCAGTTTCTATAGAGGAAGTGCCCATCTCAGTGAGGTCATGGATCTGCTGAAGAATTAGAGTCCTAACTTATAATGTAAGTTTAGGCCCTAGTCTCTTAAACTGTGTGTTGCAGTCCCATATAGAGTTGCTAACTGAATATGGGGGTCATGAAAAATTTGGCAGCAGTAAAGGGTTATGTATATCTATTTTATATACTGATATACTTGGGGTTGAGTAAAAATTTCTTGGGTGAAAAGGGGTTGTGAGTGGAAAAAGTTTAAGAAGCTCTGGTTTAGGCCACTCTGGGTATACATGAGCTATTCCTGACACAATGATTCTTCCAATGGTACTTACCATGTAAGAGAAAAAAGTGACTAAACTTACCAAGAAGTAGAGAAAAGGGAGGTTTAAAACAGTAAGTCCTTGTCAATTAATTTTATTCATATTTTATCCTGACCAGAGCAGAAAGATACTGTATCAAGAGGTCTTACTAAGATCTCAGAGATGTTTATTATTATTATTATTATTATTATTATATTTTAGTGGGGCAATGAGGGTTAAGTGACTTGAACAGGGTTACACAGGTAGTAAGTGTCAAGTGTCTGAGGCCCAACTTGAACTCTGGTCCTCCTGAATCCAGGGCCAGTGCTTTATCCACTGCACCACCTAGCTGGCCCCTGGAGATGTTTATTATTGATTGTGAACATTAGAAATGAATCCATCACGAATGACAAGGAGCACCTGGTATCATATGGCTTCTTTTGAGAGGCAGTTTTTGAGACACAGTATCTTTGAACCTTCACTAGAATCTGCTACTATTTATAGTGCAAATTCAGATTTAAAAATGTGTCTGTTTCTTTTCTTTCAAAATAAGATAATATTAACTAACCTACTCCATGAAACTATCTTCATGAGTAGTATAAAAATACATCTATAGTTCAATTCAAACTTTTAAATACCTATTATGTTCAAGGCATTGAGAGCATACATATTACACTCTTCATAATAATGTTACCTATAGGAGTTGGAAAGAGAAAGCATGCAAGATTCTTAAAAGGACAATTTGGTTCACACTATTCCTGTTTTTTCCTGTTATTGATGACAAATGTTTGAATTCAATCTAGTCACATTACACTTATAAACTTTTTCTGTACAAAAAGCCTTAAAAATATGAGAAAATGGAGTAAGATTCAGGGTACTTACTCTGTAGTTTTTTCTGACAGCAGAATTAAGTGGAAGTAAGGGAAAAAAGACAGATGACATAACCAAAAGAAAACTTAGAAAAGAAATAATTGAATAGAAGGGAAACAAAGGGATGAAGATATATAAGGTATCAAATGTACCTTGTAGCCAGTCTACACCTTCTTGTAACCCTTCTCCCTTAATGGCATCACTAGCACTGAAATAAAAACAAAGTACAAATCATATAAGTGTACAAAGAGCTACATTTTAAGTCTTTGTACAGAGCTATTATAATTCAATATCACATATTCTTCAAGTTTTATGAAAATTTGAAATCAGTAGAAATAGTAAAAGAAAAACCACCTGCTCAAAAGTAAAATATGAGAGCTATTCATAAAACACACTGAATTTCTGATAAACAGTTTTTCTACCCTCAAAAAAAGCTACTTTTATTATACCATAATGACATATAAATAGAACATGCAATTTCAGTTGTTTCTCCAGAACTGGCAATGGATTTGTACTGAGAGATTTACACCGAACCTCCTCGTCCCTGTCTGTAACCTTTGAACTAATGGTATTTATTTATTCATTTTTGTTTTGTTTGTTTTGCAGGGCAGTGAGGGTTAAGTGACTTGCCCAGTGTCACACAGCTAGTATTGTGTCAAGTGTCTGAGTCAGGATTTGAACTCAGGTCCTCCTGAATTCAGGGCTGGTTCTTTATCCACTGTGCCACCTAGCTGTCCTCTAATGGTATTTATTTTTAAGGATATTGTTATAGTCTGACCATGGAACTGGGTCCTTTTTCTGTCTAAAGATAATTGACATGTACAGGGACCGAATCTGTAATTAGCCAGTGAGCTCCTCTAATCAAATGAATTCTCTAAACTGTCTTCTATAACATGTTCACTGTTTTATAGACAACCACAATCTAGTTATAAAGCTGATGAGAATATAACTATAGAGGTATAATGTTGTAGATAGAAGTATACATAAGGAAGACATGGGTGCAAGTCCTTTCTTTTTTGATACACAATGGCACTGTGACCAGAGACAAGTTACTTAATTTTCAGTACCCCAGACAATTAAGTTTAGAAATTATGGGTAAAATGCCAATCTGTAGCACTGGAGGGAGGTTTTCAACCTTGCTGAAATTACAAGTCTTGATAAAAAGATAATACAATTTGGACCACCTTATGGAGAACCAAATATCCTACCTTTTTAATAAAAATGGATACATTGAATTTAGGTGTGTCTAAATAGGTACATTGTATTTTCTGTAAAAATTTCTATTAAGAAATATTAATAAATAGGTTCTTTTCAAAGAAGAAATAAGATACTCTAAGAACAATAGGCATATATAATTAGTTCTTTCAGACCACTAAGCTTCTAAATCTCATATAAAAATAACTTTATGTTATTATAACTTTATGTTAATATAACTTTATATTATATGTTATTTATAACCATAAAACACTTTATGGTTTGCAACTAGGTGGCAGAGTGAATAGAGTTCTGGTCCTGGAATCAGGAAGACTTATTCTTCCTAAGTTCAAATTTGGCCTCAGACACTTATTAGCGGTGTGACCCTGGGCAAGTTACCTAACCCTGTTTGCCTCAGTTCCTCTTCTGTAAAATGAGCTGGAGAAGGAAATGACAAACCACTCCAGTATCTTTTCCAGGAAAACTCCAAAATGAGATCACAAAGAGTCAGGAATGACTGAAAACCAAAAATAGTGATCTGCGTTAACTAAGATCACAGGGTCATAGATTTAGATCTAGAAAGGACATTAAGAGGCTACTGAATGTTACCCATTTACTTTACAGATAAGGAAACTAGGGTATTTAACCTCTCTCACATGGACACTTAGCTAGTTAGTGCTGAGGCAGAATTTGAACTCAGGTCTTCTTCCCAAATCCTAAGCATTGAAGCTACCATATCATCTAGCTGCCTACCCCAAACCAGAAATTATTTAGTTTAGAAATTCAGAAATTGTTTAGAAATTTAATCCTTAATAAAGTATCAGAATTAAGGCAGAAATAAGTATCAGGATGCTCAGTCTAAGATAATCTGACTTCAGTTTCTTCATTCTCATTCATTACTCAAACCTCAGTAACACTGTTTTTCCCAAAAGCTAATTCTTTTATTTGTGTCCTTAGTTCCATTAGGTCCTATCTTTCACAGGATCCTGCTCCAACAGTTATCTCCTTTCTACGCATCTTCAATCTTTTTCTCCTTCCCATTTAGCTACAAATGTGTTTGTTCTCACCAATCCTTTAAAAAACAAAGAAACAAACCAACCAACCTTCCCTTAACTCATTGAGCCCACTGATCTACCATCTTTTCCCTCCAAACATTAGTATTAAACTACTTGAAAAAGTTGTCTACACTCAATGCTTCTATTTTTTATTTTATTTGTGGGGCAATGAGGGTTAAGTGACTTGCCCAGGTCAATGCATCTATTTCCTCAGTCCCTTATTATCTGGCTTCTAACCTACTACACTCACTTTTTTCCCCCCAGGGCTCATTCTTTATTTGCAGCTCTTGATACTACTGAAAACAATCCTGATATTTTTTTCTTCCTCTGGCTTCAGCATACACACACACACACATAGATCTCCCACCTCTTTAATCATTCCTGTTTTGTTTTCTTCACTAGTTTATCTTTCTTCTGGACCCTTTAATATGGTCATTATGGGTACTGCTCAAGGATGTGCATGATACACGTATAAGTGCTCATGCAATTTTACTGTGGTGGGGAACTTTGGGTGAGGTAACAGGCTTTTGCCAATACAGATTAAGAACCATTTCACAACTTTACATCTCAGAAAGCTAGCTTGCTTGGGGTCACAGAATAACTCCATTCCAAAGGGAGGACCTGAATACAGGTTTTTCTGCCTCCAAGACCATTTTTCTTCATTACTCACTATTTTCTCTATTCGTGCTGTTTCTCTACTCAAACTTACCTTCTTTAATGCTCTGCCTCAGCTATCTCTTACCCTCCTACAGCTTCGCCTACCACCTGGATGAGGATGACTCTTAAATCTCTTTCTCTAAGCTTCGTGCCCAATCTTCTTGACCTCTTCAACTTGTCAACTGCTTTTAGATATATTAAAAGTAGCTCATTAGATCTATTAAAGGTTGTCTGCTATTTTAATAATCTTTATTTCTGTCTTCTTGTTGACTTTTCTTTTTCCCTTACCTATCACGTACATACAACTGTGCTGTATTTCTTACGTTATTACCCTTCTCTTTACTCCCATTGCCACTACCCTAGTTCAGGTTGTCATCACTACCTTCTGAAATTAAAACAATATCATAGAATTCATTTATCACATGTTCTTTCTGTAACCCTCTGTAGCACCTTTTGTAATGTCCTGGAATGAATAAGAGCATTGGGGGAAGAAACTATTTAAAGGGGAAAAGAGAGAAAAGAAGAGGAGAAGGGGAGCAGTAGAGAAAAACTTTAGCTACCTTACTTTTTTTCTTTTAACCTGGGGCTGTTTCTTTTGGGATATCTTGTTAATTTTGTTAAGGTGAGTGTTAATAATCCAAATCAGCAAGAAATTGTTTTCTAAATATACAATAATTTTTTTGGAGGAATGAGGCAATTGGGGTTAAGTGACTTGCCCAGGGTCACATAGCTATGAAGTGCAATGTGTGTGGGGCTGGATTTGAACTTAGGTTCTCTTAACTCCGGGGCCAGTGTTCTATGCACTGTGCCACTTGGCTGCCCCAATAAACTCATTTCTAATAGTAATTAATTATTTCAATTAATTAATTAAATTAACTAATTTAATTAATGTTCGATCTTATTAGGTTTTTCCAACATCTTGCACTAGTACCATAATAATCTTAGGAATATATAATTCTGAGAAATAAACATTTCAAAGAAGTACCACATCATGAATGTCTAGCTAGTTAGTGTATAGAGCACACCTTTACTGCTATGTTGTAGTCCAGAAAAGAATGATCAAAGCTGAAAAATGTGCTTTTTTATGGGAAAGAACAATCATGAAACTTTACCAAATATGCCATGGTTTATCTTTGATGTTCTCTAAAGACAGCAACTGAGACACTTTTACAGATGTTACTGCATCCCTGAGATCCATTTTGTTAGCAAAGAATAAAATTGGTATTCGGCGGTGCTTAATATCTGAGAAAGCAAAAACAAACAAATCATTTTTAAGTCTATCATTATCTTAAAGTTATCAGAAATGAAAAAAAATTCGGAAAAATGCTTAACATTTGTGTGTTTCTTTATTGCACAAAGCACATTTAAAAATATATGCATATATAGTCATGAGATGATGAAATTTATCATTTACTAGAGGCAGCAGTTCTGAACCAAGTTCAAGGTGGAAGACAATGGAGAGTTAATGATTTAGGAGTTTATTAGAACTTTGGAGAAGCAATCAGGTACTTGCAAAAAAAATAATCTCATCTCACTAGTATCACCAAAAAGAATTTGTTCCAAAGATTTTACTTATAGGGAAAATGTAAATTTCAAGAATATATTTCTTAAATTTAAAACATTTCAAAAGTAGCTTTGAAAAAACCGTGAGTCATTGTGTGCCTTTAATATAGCAAAGACAAACTTTAAAACATTCAAAAAAAGTAAGCAAATGAAGCAAAGGGAATTATGCATCTGTGTCATATAATGTAAACTTATAAATTTTGGAAATTCAACTACATAGCTACAGGGTAGTGTAGTTATTACTACAAAGTATTGGAAGATAAAGTCACTCACCTGGATGATTCAGGAGAATGTCAAGTTCTTCTTTGGCTACAACCATTCTTAATCTGTCACTACTATCGATGACAAAAATAATGGCCTGGCCTTCTCTGTGTAATATATAAAAGCAAGGAGAAAAATTACAAATGCTTATACAAATTACCAACAATTCTATTAGTAACAAACTAGGATTTCCTCTTTGCTGTATAAATATATGTTCTTCCAAATATGCTTCATAGGAGATGTTGATTTCAAACACATGCTTGCTCCAAGTATGGTCCCTAAGGACTATAAAAAGTTTTTGGAATAGAGTAGTCAAATTTTGTGTAGTAAAGTTGGGCAAATTTTTCATATAAGAACTTAAGAATATTTAGAAAAATGATAATAGGTGACATTTATCCAGTGTCTTAAGGTTTGCAAAATGTTCTACATATTACACACACACACACACACACACACACACACACACACACACAAGCATTTGCTCATATAAATCTCACAACATAACCTCCCTGGGCCTTAGTTTCCTCATCTCTAAAATGAGGTGTTTGGGGTCCTTTCCAGTTCTCAATCTCAGATTCTAGCAGTCTATGAACCCCTTCAGGTAGGGACTAAAAATGTTATCGTCCTTGTTTTTTACATGACAAGAATGAGGCCCAGAGAGATCTAATTTCTTGTCTAGAGTAACAGAACTAGTAAATGTCAGAGACAGAAAACAACCCAGACCATTTTTGATCCAAACTATGTCACCAAGCTTATTTTAAGCATAGCAAGGTATTAAGCATGGTAGTATTTTTAGGTGTGATTCAAATGAATGGGTAGGAGAACAATTTAGTGGTATTAAAAGTCATTTACCTTAGTTTATATGTATTCCCATGCATCTCTATATTCATCTTTTCTTACAGTGTAATAATCTTTCTTTTTATATTCATGTAACACAATTTGTTCATTGTTGTATTTCCCCCAACCTCAAATTGATGAACATCTACCATGTTTCTAATTCTTTGCTACTACAAAAAGTGCTGTTATAAATATTTTGGAGTATATAGGATGTTTCTTTTTATCACTGGCATTCTGGGCATAGATATGCCTTTATAAGTGGGTCCTCTGAGCCAAAGGCTATGGACATTTTAGTAATTTTATTGGCATAATTCCAAATTACTTTCTAGATTGTTGGGACTATACCCAATCTTTTGTCATCATTGCAAATTTTCTAGGTGAAACTTCAGAATTGTGTTGATCTGATTGGCATTTTTCTTATGATTAGTGACTAGAAGTGATTTTTAAATATGCTAATAGTTTGCAATTCTTTTTTTTTTTTTTTGAGAATTCTTCGACTCCTTATCGAAAATGATCAAGCTTGGCCCTGAAAAAGAGATATGAGACTATAAGAACTTCCCTCCCTTCTTTGCAAGGGTAGAGGGCTATAAGTGTGGAGTCCTACATATTATGATGAACTTCATTGATGTGTTGTTTAGTTTTAGTGAACTTTTTTCCTTTGATATTCTTTGATATCCAGAATGGCTCAATGGGAGAAGTAGTGGCCATCTATCACAGGTTCATAGATTAAGAGATGGAAGGGACCTTAAAAGTCATTAAATACTCTCCCCCCCACACACACACATTAGGACATTATAACCTAGAGAGATTCAGTTGAATTGTTACAGGTCACACAAGAAGTGGCAGAGCTGGAATTTGGATCCAGGTTCTCTGACTCCAAGTCCTATGCCCTTTCCACTGACTAGAGAGCAACAAAAATTAAAAGAAAAAAACAGTTCACAATTTCCTGGGAAGTTTTACTGTATTTTGGGACAATATAGACTATGAAAATGTTGACTTACTGCAGTTGTGTAGCAAAGCTACAGGTAATGCTTTGCTACTCAAATTTCTGAATAAGAATATCAAAATAGGCTAAAATGAAATGAAAAACCTCTAAAAATTTCAAGTATACCAAAGCAAAACCACCAATACTTTAACAATGCTGTATCATATCTCTGCTTGTGATTTTCTAAAAGACTAGCTTTATAACAAAATGTCACGAAATCAATTGTATGTAAATTCAACTAAGACACTATGACATTATGTGATGAACCTTTCAAAAGAAATATTCTGGGGCAGCTAGGTGGCACAGTAGATAAAGCACCGGCCCTGGATTCAGGAGTACCTGAGTTCAAATATGGCCTCAGACACTTGACACTTATTAGCTGTGTGACCCTGGGCAAGTCACTTAACCCCTACTGCCCCACAAAAACAAAACAAAACCAAAAAAAAAAAAAAAAGGAAATATTCTTCAATCTATAATTAAAACATAAAACTTTTAAGTGAACTATTTCTCCCATCTAGTGGATTTTTTTCATATTGAAACCATGAATTTCCATTATGTGCAGTTTATTTTTTAAATGTGTATATTAAATGTAACAAAGTGACAGAATTGCTATTCGTGTCTCTTTCTGAATGTGTTTTCTTTTGTGTATTTTAGAAATGTGTTATTTCTGGGGCAGCTAGGTGGCGCAGTGGCCCTGGAATCAGGAGTACCTGAGTTCAAATCCGGCCTCAGACACTTAACACTTACTAGCTGTGTGACCCTGGCAAGTCACTTAACCCCAATTGCTTCACTTAAAAAAAAAAAGTGTTATTTCTGCATTTAATGTATTTTGAGAAAAAGAACTTGGTATAGTTTAAAGAAGTGGTAAAACCTAAGAAAAGTTTTCCATGCTGTCCTAGTTCATACTGTTCTATCAAGCATCATAATAAAATTATTAGTGTTTAAGAGTAAGTTAGTATCAATATTTTCAGAATAAATGATAGAATTAACAATATACGTGTTTGTATACTAATATTATACTCGTGTGAGTATTGAACTGGCATTGAAATGGAGTCAGAAGGACCTGAGATTGAATCCTGGCTTTGACAGTTACTAGCTCTGTAACCCTGGGCAAATCACTTCCTCTTTGAAAGCCTCAGTTCCCTCATCTGTAAAATGGGATGATGATGATGATGATGATAATAACAACATTTGTACTACCTACCTCACAGGGTTGTTGTGGGGAAGCACTTTGTAAACCTTAGAACACTACATAAATATGAGCTACTACTGTTTTTGGCAGTAGGACAGACAACATCAGTCAACATCAAAATCTAATACCTCAGTAATTACAGTTTTTAAATAGCACAACTATACATACAATAAGAGCAGTGTCAAGTATAGTACCTTGTACACTGGGGCTTCTTAATAAATGTTTTTTAAATTAAATTGAATTTACGTGACTATTGAATCATCTTGCAGATCACAACTATGGCTTTTTCCCTCAAGACATTAATTACTTAAATTAGGAGAGAATTTAAAACTATATGCCAAAAGCCCATTCAAATCTATTAAAATGACCATTTATATAATTTGCTATGATTTGCTATTAAAACAGAAACAACCATTTCATCAACTCACATTGATGCTGATTCAAATCAAATTCTACAAATGCTTCTTAAGCACTTATTATATGCCAAACCCTATGTTTGGCATAGAAGGCAATATAAATAAACACATATGTCCAAAATGCTTTAATATATTAAATACATTTAAGACATTAAATACATAGAAGTATAAAATTCTATGGAACAATTGAGAATTTACTTACTTGTAATAATGTTCCCATAGGTTTCTATATCTCCCTTGACCTGACATGTCAAATACTGTGAAAGACATACTGCAAAAGAAATAACAGGCCAAACTATGAGTCACTAGTTGGAATTGTACATGCACTGTTAATTTTTTTTAAATAAAGAAATAACTTCTGGATGAAAGCTTTAAACTAAAGAGGTTTTAATTTTCCAGCTAAATAAAGTAACAGTGAAATGAAATAAATTTTTCTAGTAAACATGGCTTTACACGATATGGAATACAAAAAGACATGATCTTTTTACTGGTCAAGTTATCAGAATTAATTTTAATGCTCAAGTATACTAAAAATTCAATGAACTTCACCTTTTGATACCTTTCAAATTATTTGCTTTGGAACAAAAAAGTGGTAATTGAGATTCATTAATCATTTATAATTTTGAGTAACAATAAAATTATAAGTTTGTTTTTTAAAACTAACCTGAAGCAAATAAAAAACAGGAGTATAATGGGATCCCAAATTTTCAAAACATGATAGAGAAATATTCATTTGGATCTCAGGCTATATTTTTCACCAAATTTTATAACCACTGGCAGAGCCAAGATAGAGGCAGAAATCCAGGTTAACTCTCCCAACATTTTCCTATAAAAAAACATGAGAATAATGCCTCAAATCAAATATTGGAAGGGCAGAGCCAACAAAAGGTCAGGTTGAGACATATTTCCAGAAAGTCTGTGACACTGGGGTAGGGTCTATCCTGGAGTTCTGCGGCTTCAGGAACAGCTGTAGGCCTTAGGGGAGGCTGTGATAGCAATAGCAACAGCAGTAGCAGCTTTGGGAGTTCTCAGACCAGAGACTGAAAGAAGATTGGACAAATGGTCAAAAAGAAGTCATAGAGGACCCTGAGCTGACACTGGCACAGGCTCTGTTTAGCAAATCCATTGCCCATACACAGTTCTGGATTGCAGTTCCAGGGTGGAGATAAGCAATAGCTGTTTGTGGATGCAAGGGACCAGGGGCCATTCCTGGGTAAAGACCAGGAGAACAGTGACCACAACTCTCCCTGGAAAGCACTAACTTGGAAGTACTGACATCTTGCAGACACATAGAACAAGCTTTGAAAACAGGAGTGCAGAAAAACCTGAAGCTTGGGACAGTTCCTCTCTATCCCAGGTGAACATAGCCCAATTTTAACATAAAGTTCAAAGTCAAGAAATGGACCAGAAAAATGAGTAAATAGCAACAACAACTAACCTGACTAGAAAAGGCTACTATGGTGACAGGGAAGATCAAACACAAACTCAGAAGAAGCAAATAGAATAAAAACAGCTATAAGCAAAGACTCAGAGGAAAATAAAATGCAAACTGGAGATAATATCAATAAGAATTAATGGAAAAGTTAAAGAAAGAGAAACTAGTGGGGGAAAGGAAAAGAAATGAGAGTGATGCAAGAATTATGAAAAGAGAATTAATAGCTTGGTAAAAGAAGCACAAAAAGATAGTGGGGGCAGCTAGGTGGCGCAGTGGATAGAGCACTGGCCCTGGAGTCAGGAGTACCTGAGTTCAAATCCGGCCTCAGACACTTAACACTTACTAGCTGTGTGACGCTGGGCAAGTCACTTAACCCCAATTGCCTCACTAAAAAAAAAAGAAAAAAAAAAGATACTGAAAAAAATAACACCTTAAAAAACATAATTAGCCAAATGATAGAGGCACAAAAAAATCCCTGAAGAAAAGAACTTCTTAAATAGCAGAATTGGCTAAATGAAAAAGAGGTGAAAAAAAAAGAGGTTGTGGGGACCAATTTTTAATTGGGGAGTGTTAGTTAAGCAGCTCGCCACAATATTGGGGCAAGGAAGGAGACCGGCAGCCTCCTTCAAAACAGAGCAGGATTTATTTTAACAAGAACGAACTTAAAAAAAACAAACCACAAACAGGATCAGTAGGATCAAGGGAAAGGAAATAAAATGGGGAAAAGGAAATTATACAACCTGTAAAGATACCACCACCTAGGAATCAGCTGAAAATACGCAGCAGAACTCCTGTCATTCCAATGTTCAGCTAGAATGTCCTCCTCCAATCCCAGAAAAACCCCACACAGCCCCAGGCAATGGGATGGCCGCTCTGACAGTCACATGACTGCCCTCACTAGGTTTCCAATCATTATAATTTTGCCAGGCCCATGTAGGCATCGGCAAGTGGTGATGACATGAGGTGCAGCACCATGGCAATGGCTACAACCAGTGGGTGGAGCACTGTGCAGTTTGCGGAGCCCCAGGCCAGTGTGCGCCAAGGCATAAAAACCTCAAATAACAATTCTGTACAAGGTGAAAAAGGTAACTGAAGAAAATAATTCCTTAACAATTAGAATTGGGCAAGAAGAAACTAATGACTTCATGAAACTTCAAGAAACAATTAAACAAAGTTAAAAGAATGAAAAAAAAATAGAAGAAAATGATACTGGTGATTTTACCAATCAAACAACTGACTTGGAAACAGATTAAGGAGAGATAATTCAAGAATTATTGGACTACCTGAAAGCCATGATCAAAGAAACAGCCTAGGCAAAATATTTCAAGAAATTATCAAGGAAAATTGCTCTGACATCTTAGATTCAGAGGGTAAAATAGAAATCAAAAGGATCCATGGATCACCTCCTGAAAGAGATCCCCAAACAAAAATTCCCAGGAATATTATATCCAAATTCCAGAGTTGCCAGGTTGAGAAGAAAATATTTCAAGTAGCCAGAAAGAAAGCAAATATCATGGAGTTGTAGCTAAGGGCTTGGCATATGATTTTCTGGAAGGTAAAGGAGCTATGATTATAACCAGAAAAACTGAATATAACCCTTCAGGGGGAAAATGGATATTTAATGAAATAGAGGACTTCCAAAACTCCTAATGAGAAGGCTGAATAGAAAATTTGACATTCAAATACAAGACTCAAGAGGATAAACAGGTAAAAAGGTTAAAGTGTTTATATTCCTATATGATAAAATATGTATAACTCCAGAATTTTTTCATTACTAGGGCAGTTAGAAGGAGTCTACAAAGATGGAAGAAATGGGTGTGACCATCATATTGGGATGATCTCAAAAAATATGAAGGAATAAGAAAGAAGGATGCATTGGAAGAAAGGAAGAATGCGAAAAATTATCTCACATAAAAGAGGCATGCAAGGAAGAGCTTTTACAGCAGAGGGGGAAAATGGTAGGAGGATGAGCAACACGAATCTCACTCTCATTGGAATTGGTTCAAAGAGGGCAGAATAAATAAATAAATATACACGCACTCTTCTTCTCCCTCTCCTTCCCTTCTCTCCCCTCTCTCTCAAAATTGGTAATAGGAATCTATTTCCAACAGGAAAGTAGTAGAGAAAGGGAATAAGAGAAGGGGGAAGGGATAGAAGGGATAGCAGATATAAGAAAGCAATGGTCAGGAGCAAAATAGACTTTAGAGAAGAGAAAAAATGAGAGACAGAGAGAGACAGAGAGAGAGAGAAAAGGATAGAGGGAAACGTACAATTAGTAATCATAAAAGAGAATGTGAATTGGATGAATTCACCCATAAAATGGAAGTGCATAGGAGACTATATTAGAAACCAGAATCCAAGAATGTTATTTGCAAGAAACTCACTAGAATCATAAAGATACACATAAGAGTTAAAACAAGGGGCTGGAGCAGAATCTCTTATGCTTCAGATGAGGTTGAAAAAGGGCAAGGAGTGGCAATCATGCTCTCAGACAAAGCAAAAGCAAAAAAAAAAAAGACCTAATTAAAAGATACTTTTTAGGGAAATGACATTCATTTTGCTAAAATGCGTCACAGACAATCAAATAACATATAAAAAAAATTAAAGCAAGTTTCTTTGATAAAAGCCTCATTTCTCAAATGTATAGAAAATGGAGTAAAATTTATAAAAATAAGAACCCTTCCCCAATTGATAAATGATCAAAGCATATGAAAAGACAATTTTCAGATGAAGATATCAAAGCTAAGTAGGGTCACATGAAAAACATACTCTAAATCATGATTAATTAGATAAATGCAAATTACAACAACTCAGATACCACTTCACACCTATTAGATTGGCTAACATGACAGAAAAGAAAAATGACAAATGCCGAAAGGGTTGTGGAAAGATAGATACACTAATGCATTGTTGGTGGAGCTGTGAACTGGTCAAACCAATCTGGAGAACAATTTGGAACTATGCCCAAAGAGCAACTTTGGAAATGCTTTGACCCAGCAATACCACTACTAGGTCGGTATCCCAAAAAGAGCAAAGGAAAAGGAAAAGAAACTCTGTGTACAAAAGTGTTTATAGCAGCTCTTTTTGTGGTGGCAAAGAATTAGAAATTGCAGGGATGTCTATCAATTGGGGAATGGCTGAATAAGTTGCGGTTTATGATTGTGATGGAATACTACTGTGTCATAAGAAATGATGAGCAGGATGGTTTCAGAAAAACCTGGGAAGACCTATTTAGAGTATAATTTTTTCACTTTTTATTTCTTGTGACATAGATAATATGGAAATATTTTGCATGATTTCACATGTATAATTGACATCATATTGTGGGGGGTAGAGAATTTGGAACTCAAAATTTTAAAAAAGAATGTTAAAAATAAATGAAAAAATTTCATAACCATCACCTGCAATAAAACTGAGTTACCTGGATGTCTTGAATTTCTCTATACTGAATCCTATTGTTGGAACTATGTCTTGAGTTTGAGCCTATGAAAGAAAAAATAGAAAGTTATAAAGATTTCAATTATTCCAAACAGGCTTTATCTTAAGTTACAACAAAATATTCAATTTTGATAACATCTACTTCAACAGACTACATCCAATTAAATAAAAATTACTCTTTTGGATAGTTGTCTTTGATTGTAGGTACTTACAGTAGCTTATGTCTAATATTTGCAAATCTAAGTAATATTTTATTTTGAATCTGAATCAACATATCATGTCCCATGCACTAGAAGTGGGCAGTATAGCTTTCTTAGTGGCTTTGCAGAAACAACTATTATCTTGTTAGTGAGGTGTTTTTATGGTAACAATATCTTCAAATCAGGTTTTCCTAACAAATTTTCCTCACTACAAAAACAAAATAAAACAAAACACTTTCTTCTCGACAATCCATAAACTACAATAATACCCCCATTAACAAAGAAAATGTATCCTATATAAATTTGTGAGAAAAGTAAAATTTCCTTACAGTTCTACATCATGGTCAAGATCTTTTAAAAGAATCCCAATGTTTGCAAAAAACCAAAATGACAACAAAAAAACAAAACAAAAATAAGTGTTTTAGCCAAGATTATAAGCCACCATTATATAACAATGTACCAAACAATTGTCTCAGATGAAAAAACTTCTGATTTTGTGAATTCACGATCAAATTCAATATAGTACATTGTCAAATTGGCCAGTATTCAAACTTCGAGGTTTTTTAATATTGAGAAGCAACAACTAAGAATTTCCCCAAATCTGCCTTCAAATTTCATCAAATGCTTTAGCCAAAATTTAAATGAAGAAACTTCTGAATTCCATATTGATCAAAGTACAGTAATTATAAAGATCAAAAACCTTGTACAGCAGTCAATAATATACTAGACATATAAAAATTATTCTATGTACTTTATTTGATTATTAGTAGTATTTATTAATAGCAACATTAATAAAATATAATAATATCACCAGCTCACATTTATAATTTCTATTGAATTATGTTGGCTGAAAAATGCTTTTCATATGAATGGAAAAGCATTGATTAAGCACTTATTATTTTCAAAGCACATATACTAAATATTCTAATTTCTTCATAATAACTCTGAGACAAAAACTACAAATAATACAGAGAAAATAAAATAGAAAATATATGCTATCCTTAAATATATCCTTGAGTTTGGTCAGACATTTACCATTAGTAGGCCCTCTTACAATACTAAAAACTCTATTCAAAGCGAAACAAAAAGAACTCAGAAAACTTGTCCATTGGTATCTTAACACTCTTCTAAGGATTAAAAGAAAATAAAGAGAATTATTATAAGAACAAGGCTTTCACTTTGTTTCTTTACCATACATTTATCATACTGTAGTGTTGTGGTTCTAAAAATCATTATCAGGTTTCCTGTGATTAACCTTTAAGAATAAAACTTTAGAATTATTAATGAAGTCCTGCATTTTCTCTTGATACTTTGAAGGATCCATGACCTTACTGAACTCTCTCCATCAAGAATTAACAAGCATTCAACACTTACTATGTGCCAGGCACCACGGACACAAAGACAAAAAACAACTAAAGGGAACCTTATCTCCAGAAGCTTACGTTTTATTGAACGTAAAAGCAGAGGGCAACTTCTCTGTGCCCTCTCATGTTATAACATTCTCAGATTTTTTAAAAAAGAAAGAAAAGATGAATCATTCAAAGAGTTTGCCTGTTATACTTTTACATTCTACATGCTTTCTCATTAGAATAGCAGATGGTGCAGTGGAATGAACACTGTAAGAAGAGTCCTTGCTCCTCTATTTATTAACTGTATGAAGGAAGCAGAGCTAAGATATTGAAATGATAGAAAATATTCGAGTGGCGTCTCTTCCACAAATTCCTCCAAACAGATCTAAAAAGTGCATTTGACTGAATTCTGATGAAGAAATCTGAAAAAATCAGTCATTTGTCTAGCCCAGTACAGCATAGGGAGATAGGGAGGTCTGTTGACTGTGGGGCTTAGGGCGGGACAGGAGCACACTCTGTAGACCACTGTAGAGAAAGGCTTTGCATCAGCATAAGAGTAAATACTTAGACCATATTGGGGATCCATCAGATTCATACCAGGGTACCACAGTAAGGACAGATACTGATTGGCATCTTTGTAGTTCACTATGTAGTTCTAGGTCACAGATACAGGGTAGAGTAAGAAGGAGATCTGTGCCTAGGGGTGGTGTTCCGAGGTAAGGAGGCCCTGTCAATCAACATTTATTCAGTGCCTACCATATGCTAGACACTATACTAAATACTGGGTATAAAAAAAAAACAAGAAAAAGCCAGTGTCTGTCCCCAAGAAGCTTACAATCTAAAGGGGGAGACAACATGCAACACATGTATATGAAGTAAGTTTTGTATGGGTTAAATTGGAAAGAATTAACAGGGGGAAGGTACTACAATTCAGATGGGTTGGAAAGGCTTTCAGGAAAAGATGGAATTTTAGTTGGGACTTAAAGGAAGCCAGGGAAGTTAGTAGGTAGAATTGAGGAGGGAAAGCACTCCAGAAACAGCAGGAGATTGCCCAGAGCTGAGAGATCTTGTTCATAGAATAGCCAGGAGGCCAGCATTACTGGCTTGAAGAGGCTGTGCCAGAGATAAGGTAAGAAGGGGCTAAATTAGGAAGGTCTTTCAATGGCCAAATTAGAGGTTGCTCCTGGAGGTGATAGGGAGGCACTAGAGTTTATTGGGTTTAATGATGACATAATTAGACTGCTGCTTTAGAAAAATCACTTTAATGGCTGACGGGAGGATGGATGGGAGTGAAGAGAGACTAGTGGCAGGCAGACCCACCATCAGCCTATAACAATAATCCAGGCATGAGGGCCTGCCTGCACTGGAGTGGTGGCAGTGTCAGATGAGAGAATGGGGCATATTCAAGAGAAACATCGCTTAGGAAGCTGAAAATGACAGATTTTGGCAATATATTGAATCATGAGAAGTGAGAGAGAGGGAGAAGTACAGGATAACTCCTAGGTTGTAAGCCTGAGGGACTGGGATAGTGGTTTTGCCCTCCACTCTAATAAGGAAGGTAGGAGGAGGGTGATAGAGGGAAAATAATGAGTTCCATTTTGGGACATATTGGTTTTTATTTTTTATTTCAATTTAATTTTTTTGAGGGCAATGAGGGTTAAGTGACTTGCCCAGGGTCACACAGCCAGTAAGTGTCAAGTGTCTGAGGAGAGATTTGAACTTAGGTCCTCCTGAATCCAGGGCTGGTGCTCTATCCATTGTGCCACCTAGCTGCCCCTGGGACATAATTTAATTGAAGATGCCTACTGGACATTCAGTTCAACATGTCTAAAAGGGAAGGAGTTGAAGAGAGAAAAATTGTGAACCATGAATTGTATTTATTGTGGATGGAGTGACTGAATGGTAGAATAGCATGAACCTGAAAGGAAGAGAGGTTACTGATTGATAGAGGTAGGGGGAAAACCTGGAAATGGCACAATGTACAAAGAGAAGAGGAAATTCAAAAGCCAATAGCAGCAACAGCAGTGGGGCTCAGACCCCCAGTTCAGAGCAGGTTCTCACTTCCAGCATCTAGCCTAGCCTGCAAAGGAATAACCAAGGCATGAATCCCAGGCCAAAGGGGAACCTAGAATTCAGTCTCTCTCTGAATCGGTAGAGCTTTCCAGTTGGCTGATAGTGGAAGTCCTGCAACAATTTACTCTTGTACATCTAAACTCAGGTCAGGAATATGCAGAGCTCAGGTCAAGGGGGCAGTGATCACACATAGCCCTGGATCAAACAGCTCTGGGAGCAATGAAAGTGTGTGGGTCTGCAGCTTGTCCCTGAGATTCTGGAACAACACATTACTCAATATGCCAAGAAAGTAGCAGCAGGACCTCTCCAGACCTTCCTCTCGGAAGCATGCAAAGTCCCAGTCCTAACATGAAACATGAAATAGGCTGGAAAGATGGGTGAACAAAAAAAAAGAATCCCACCATAATGAGCTATTGTAGTGGCAGAGATACTGAAGGCAGAAAAGCAAAAGAAAACGACTCCAAAGCATCTACAAGTAATGTCTTAAATAAAAACACAGCCTGAGTACAAACTAAGATAGAATTTCTGGAAGAAACAAAAGAAGAGGGTTTTTTTTAAACAAATGGAATGTGAGAGGTTGAGGAAAAGAAATGAGAACAAAAGAAGAAAGAATTAGAAAGGGAATTAATGGCTTAGTACAAGAGGTGTAAAATCTTGCTCAAGCAACAAACTCCCTAAAAATGAGAATGTACCAAATAGAAGTCAATGACTTGTTAGACAACAAGAAGTATTGAAATAGTCAAAAGACTAAAAAAATAGAGGAAAATGTAAAGTATTTGCAAAAACAGATGACTTGGAAAACTTTTCAAGTAGAAAAAATTTAAAAAAATCAGCGGGCTGTTTTAATGCCATTACAAAAAAAAAAAAGAATCTATATATTCTTTTAAGAAATCTTAAAAGAAAATTACTCAGATTTCTTAGAACCAGAGGGCAAAGTAAAAAATAAAAACAGTCCACCAGTTACCTCCTGAAAGATATTCTAAAATGAAAACTCTCAGGAACAGCACAGCCAAAATCCAGACCTTGTAGGTCAAAGGAAAAAAAAAAACAACAAAAAACAAAAAAACCCCAATGCAACCATATGACCTTTGATGAGCAGATTAACCTCTATGTACCTTTTGTTTTCTCATCTGGAAACCCATCAGGTTCCTCTGTATAAACATAAGATATTATTATCTACAGTATTTACTCAAAGCCCTATTTTAATTATGTGCTATAAGTGATATTTAGAGTAGAGTATAGGCTGTTGACCCTGTGTGCTGTGCAATTATATTTACTTTCTGAACAGCTTTGATAAATTATTTTCCTTAAAGTTGTAGAAACAGTACAGATTGACATCTTAAAACTGATGAGATATTAATGACCTAAAACATTTTATTTATTTGCCACACACTAGTAAGGACAATGATAAATAAGAGGCACACTAAAAATACATAACTGGTGCAGCTGTGAACTTGTCCATACCCTTTGATTGAGAGGTCCCACTGATAAATTTATATTCCAAGAAAGGTAAAGACAGAAAGGTTAGTTAGCCGAACTGACTTGTTAAAAAATTGTTACAAGGAATAGCTTTCTAGGGAGGGGAGGGGAGGGGAGGGGAGGGGAAGGGAAAGAAGAGGTGGAGAGGGGAGGAAAATATATTTGGAAATAAAGGTGATTTAAAAAAATATCAAACAAAATTTTTGAAAATATAGCATCTTTTTTTTTGTTAGAAGCAATACTAAAGAAAAACATAGGCATAGCCATTTAAGGATAACATGTTATAAAATCAGTGTATATTGACAAATTATGATACTTTACTATATGATTAAAGACTTTGGTTATAATATGGTAATGGTATTATTTGCAAATTATACTGGTTAAAGCAAGACTTGACTTTATATTAAAGGACTACACATAACTTCCCTTTCATATTTTGAAATGCCTCTTTTGATACTTAAGTCTACATTTAAGGTTATGATTTGTCTAGAGTAGCCATTCTATAATCTTGGATGCACCATGAAACCAACATGTGCTCCTACTTGATATCAATGTGACTATGAACAAGTCCTTAACCTCTCTGGGTCTCAGTTTCCTCTTCTATAAAATGTGGAGTTGAACTAGATGATTTCTTAAGTCCCCTTTAGCCCTAATCTATGATCTTCTATGCAAGTGGTAAACAACAACAAAATGTGAATTTGAGGATTTTAATGCAAGGAATATGTTAATCAGTTACTTATAAAGTAAAAATGCTTTTTTATTTTGAAATTGAGTTTTACTTTTATGAAGGCTTTCTCATTGCTAACATAATATTAAAATAATATCAAAACAAAAAAAAAGACTAAAAAGTGAAAAAAATGTCATCAAAATGTTTTCTTTGTAGTATCCTAAATCCAAAGAGTTAAAAGAGTACGGCTGAGATGGACAACTATATGAAGCAGAAATTATCAGCGAATTCTGATCCAAGGACTGTATTCTGTGACTGCACTTGGAAAAACAAGTCCCCCTATCCACTCATCCTGAAGGAAGAGGTTAGCTAAATCTCCTTAGGTGAGAACTGTGAAAGTGACACTAAAGGGTGGCCTACCATCCCCCTTACAAAATTTATCTGTTTCGCTATAACTTACTTTGCATTTCTGTCCACCTCATCTCTAAAAGAAAGCATTAAGGTAAAACTGTTTAACCCAATGCATCACTGCTCTGTAAATATTTCATTTTCTCAAAGGAGGCTGAGAGAGATGCTATGTTTGGCTACAGAAAGAGAGAAAGGGAAGGAAGGAGATTCTTTAATTTGGGGGTTACACCTGAAAGCTTAGCTGAGGAGAAAATCGGTCCATTTCTTTGCAGGCAAGTAGCCTTTAGCAACTCCCTTGCCCATTGTTCTCCAAAGCAGCTTAAAGAGGTCCTATCCAAATACCTCAAAGTTGAAAAAAGGAAGAGGCCTATAGGAAAGCCTGAATGGAAAATCTGGGGAAAACCTGGGGAAACCCCCTAAGTAGGTTGAGGGACAAAGGGAAGGAATAGTCAGGACTCTTCTTCAGATAAACAACTCCATACCCCTAAGTACTATTGATGGTTATATGAGGACAACATTTTTTATATTTGAAAACATTTAATTAAATGAAGATTTTACCTTTTAGGTAGGAAAGGGAAGTTTATTCTAACCACTTTTGAGTTGTCTCTGTGAAATTTTTCTGTTTTAAATGTCTTCCTTTAGAGCATTCCTTATATCATAGAGGTGAAGTGAACCTGGGTTTTTGAATGACAAAGTGAAAATCCTACAAAGATCGACTATGATGCTGGAAATGCAGAGCACCAGCTGGGTTATGTTCAGGGAGGCTTATTACCATATCGAACGCAAGAAGATGATTTTTTTGTTCACAACAACTCTTGAAAGGCATAGAAGGGTTTTGATTTATATTAGTGAAGAAAATCATGGATAGTAGTTGGCACTAATGTAGTTAGAAAGTAAAAAACATTCATTTTGGACTCAAATGTTTTAAATTGGAAGCAGTGATTAACCTCATTCCCTGTTTTCAGATTTTTCAATGGCAAAGAAAATTTAAAGATCATTTTTAAAAGCTTTTGTTTACTTCTTTCTCCTGGATCTCACTTTAATGGTGTCAAAGGTGTGATTCTAGTATCAACAAAAATTGTTCCAGAGAGGATTATCCAGTTATATTAGTCCAGTTATAATAATGGAAACAATTGCTACACTTGAAAAGGAAAACAGACTAAAATAAAATTATAATAATATATAAATGTCTACTTAAATGCAAAAGTCTAGGGTCTACACTGAATGGTTATGATGAGAAGACACAAAAATACATGGCACTAATTTAAAAACAGTAGTCAGTAATACTGAATGACTGACTGACCAGCAGACAGTGATAAGTGATGCTAAACAATAGACAATATGGGGACCTGACTGTGTCTCTGACTTCTTATACTATTTAATAGCCCTAGGAGACTGTTTATAATTCTGGATATAAAAAAGTTCCCCTAGTTTTGAATGACTTAGGAAACTGGATGAGCATTAGCACCCTAACTATAGAAGTCATGTTAATATGTAATAGGAAGAGTTTCTAACCGAATCTTCTTGAGTCTTTCTGAATCCAATAAAGAGCATAAATGCCAACTATCCCTGGACTCAAGGTTGACCCAGGGCTTGTCAAGACCTCAGGGGTCACTGTTTTTGTGATCATATCAATTAAAGTGATCCTGTAATTGGACCAATACTGACGTAAACCAAAAGCAGAAGAGGAAAAACCTTAGGATCCTAGTTACTCATACTACATTTGACTATTAGAAACTTGGCACAGTACTTTGCAATTAGGTGTGGAATAAAAATTTGTTGAAGAATAATGCTGTCCTGCTACCATTTTACCTATCTTTGGCTTAATGGATTTAGCACCATCTTTGGTCAGGTTAGAAAATCATATCACTCTATTAAATTCAATAAAATTACATTAATATAGTAATATGGTTTTCACTAATGTCCTACTCTAATGCCTCACAAAATGGGCATTTAACAAAATCTACTTTCCAGTATAATTTTTATAATATTCTTCATATATGCTAAATCACAAATATTAGTAAAAATAAATCATTATTTTTGTGAATTGGGTTTGATATATTAGGAAAAAAATACTATTCCCAGATTGCTCCCATCTTATTCTACCCCATTCCATCTGATCATATGCCTATAATGCTTTTCCTCCACTGAGACTTTATATGAGGATAATGGGATAGAGAATAGAGGTATAGGTAAGTGTGGATAAGAGTGTCGACAACTAGAGTCTCTTGGTCTAGGGCTCATGGCCTGGCTTAAGGTCAAACCCCAGATGCTTTTCCTTGTTTTTATTTCTTTGTAGGGCAATAAGGGTTAAGTAACTTGCCCAGGGTCACACAGCTAGTAAGTGTCAAGTGTCTAAGGTTGGATTTGAACTTAGGTCCTCCTGAATCCAGGGCTGGTGCTTTATCCACTGAGCCACCTAGCTGCCCCCTTGCTTTTTTTCCTTGTTTTTCAACCAAACTACAGGGCCCGCCCTAGCTGGCTGATTTTTGTAATTGTCACTTTTCACTTGTTAAGTCCGTCACAAATATCTTGTTTTATCAGTTCTAGAAAAAGCCTTGGCTGTATGATATGCTACTACTGATATCAACCAACAAATTAGGAACCCTATTCACTGCTATATAAGTTGGGTCGGTATGGGCCTTCCTGATCTAAATCCCAACTCCAAATTTCTAGTTCTTGGCTCTAGCCACTTTTCTTATCATTATTGGCAATTCCCAGTTGGGAAAGTCATGTAGCAACTGGCTTCTTTACATTGTAAATGTGGCCAGTGTAGGAAGAAGGAATGTCCTCAGGAAGAGAAGAATGAATGGCATTCAATTATTGTAGGCAATCTCTTCTCAAAAAAACAAAACATTCATTTTTTCCACTCTAAAGAGAGTTGTGAGTGTATATAGAGTTCACTTTTAATAACAGGGAGTGCATTATTCATAGAACTTCATTATGTTACCGAGTATTTAGGCACTCCTACTAAATTTGGTCCTTCAGTAAGGAAGATAAAAGTGAGGAAGAAAAGATGAATCCAAAATAAATAAATTTAGGAAATTAAAAATAATGGTTGAAGTTAAATTTTGGTAATTTAAAAATATTTTTTCACACAAATAACTGAGAGTTGGTTACATACCAAAATTTTTAAGCAATAGCTTAATGATATTTAAGTGTACTACTTCATGTCCCTGTAAAGTTATCATGTACATATGACAAGGAGGCATGACAAAGAAAAGAACAATAGACTAAGAGTTGGGAGTTTCATATTACAAAACTGTCTTTGTTGTTGTAAAGCAATGGAAACTTTGGCACATCATTTAACTGTGATGGGAATCAGTTTCCTAAAAAAATGAGTAGGAAAAGATAGAGCTCTTTGGGCTTTGGAGTTATGACATTAAGCAAATTAGAGTTTACAGTGATACATGGTAACTTTCCCCAATTGTAGACAAGTGTTAAAGTAACTTAGAAAGCTACTTACATTCGAAGGTTTGAGTTTGTTAATGATGGTTGTTTTGCCACTGTTATCCAGCCCAAGGCACAGAACATGAACTTCCTTCTTCTTCAGGCCAAGCAAGCCTGACAGCTTGTCCAGCAATCCCATAATGATGATTCAAATTTTTACAAACCAGCTGCAAGTGCACAAATGGACACAACACTATTATAAAAAGGCACTCCAAGTATACACTGAGTACATATGTGGGTCAAGAATATGAAGACTGGAGAGACAATGGAAAAGGCAATGTAGCTACAGTTTGTAATCAGTAAACAGGATATAAGCTGATTATAGCAAAGGAGTCTTGTCTGCAAAGCAGATTGACTACTTATAAACCTGGGCACACAGGATAATGAATACCCTTGGAGTTGCTAGACAGGTTTCATTTCATATATAGTATATAGTCTGTAATTTTAAATTATAAATCTGAAGAGGATCTGTAGGTTAACAATGACAACAACTAAAGGGTTAGAATTTAGAACATATGAAAATAGGATGACTGATATAGTCAATTTAGAAAAGAGAAAAAAAAGTTGTTAATCATCACTTGAAAACGTGTTCAACCTCACTAACAACCAAAGAGATAACAATTAAAACAAAATTGGGGGTACCTCATAGCCATCAAATTGTTACAAGTAATTAAAAACAACAAAACACAATGCTAGTGGGATTGTGGATAAAGAAGTATGTTCACACATTGATGGCAGACCTTCAAACGGGCAGTGTTTTTTAAAATGCAGTAATATACAGTAAAAGTTGCAAAAAATAATACCTTTTGTCCCAATAATTCTATTTTGGGGAATATACTCTGAGAATGGAATCATCAACAAACTCTTTAAAGATTCTTAGAGCATTTTTTAATTGCAAAAACAAAAACTTAAATAAAATTGGAAGTAAGCTAAATATCCAATTAGGGAACTGATTGCAGAAATTATGATTACATCTTTATGAAATAATGATGGGTGAAAAAGAAACAAATCTAAAGGAACAGAGCACACTATGACCATGAAACAAGAATAAACAAGAATGGACACACATATAAAGGATTGCAATGAATACTTACAGGGAATAACTGAAGAGTCCTAACAATTTACAAATTGAAATTCATTACACAAGCAGTTGTAAGGCAATTTTGGTTGTATTGATATTTAATATAATATTAAATCACTAACAAAACAGATCTAATTAGTCTAGAAAACAAAGGGCAGGAGAGTGAATCAACCCTTTGTTTATCAGATAGTATCAGATACTCATTTTTCCTGAGAACCAAA
The DNA here is from genome assembly GCF_019393635.1 of Dromiciops gliroides. NCBI lineage: Eukaryota > Metazoa > Chordata > Mammalia > Microbiotheria > Microbiotheriidae > Dromiciops > Dromiciops gliroides. The sequence goes on along the minus strand of NC_057863.1, from coordinate 213,302,346 downwards.
GTAAATAAAACATGTTAGATATATTAGGTTAGATACATCCTGCCCAGAATTGTTTGCAAATTTTTACCAAGAGATGAAGATCATGTAATCTCCTTCCATGTGTGGGTATTAAACTACAAGATAGATTTATTCATTTGGGATAATTCAGATATAATTTAGCATACTAGGTCATGTTTCTTCACTGTGCACATGCTATTCAAATTTCTTCCTTTAAGCCAGAGAAAGTTAAAACTGTAACATGAAAAATGACCATCTATTATATTTCCAAATTTGGCTAAATTTCTTACAGTTCAATAGTATCCTATCATATTCATATACTTGCCCCAAACTTGCCCATCCATTCCACAATGGATGGGCACTCCCTCAGATTCCTGTTCTTTGTCACTTCAAAAAGAACTACAGGTATTTAAAAATATCCTCGGTGTGCGTTTTGCTTAGGATTAATTTCTCCCTTTTCTCCCTCTAATTCCCACTCTTCCTTCTTCTCTTTTCTTCAAATTTCCCTGTTGATTGGAATGTAGCATGTATTCTTCCCTTCTCTGACCAGTTCAGATGAGAGTGAGGTTCAAGTGTCAATTGCAATCCCAAGTGCTTCCCTCTTTGTTTGCACAGACTTCTAAACTGCACATCTCAATTACGTGAGATTTCTTCCTAGCTTTTACTTTTCTTCACCTTCCCTTGTTTTTCTCTTCCCTCACTTTCCATTCTTCTTTTAAGATCATCAGACACAAGATATAAAAGAACCACTTCCAGGATTTCTATCCAATTAGACTTTATGACTACTATTCACCACCTGATGACAGGGTTTAAAACTGTGCTGTTTTAAGCTGTTTTTCAGTTATGTCCAACTTTTTGTGACCCCATTTGGCGTTTTCTCGGCAGAGATACTAGAGTGCCATTTCCTTCTCCAGTTCATTTTACAGAAAAGGAAACTAAGCCAGAAAGTTAAGCGACTTGCCCAGGGTGACACAGCTAGCAAGTGTCTGACGTCAAATTTGAACTCAGGAAGAAAAACCTTCCTAACTCTAAACCAGGTACTCTATCCAGTGCACCACATGGTTGTCCCCATCTCCCCATTTTAGAATGTAAACAATTCATCCATGTTAAATCCTTTCTAATTTTTTGTTTACTTTTTTAATGATGTTTCTCTTAACTCCTTTGAATTTGAACTTCAGAGTTTCTATTCAGCTCTGGTCTTTTCATCAAGTCCTTTTTCATTAAAGGCCCATTTCCCCTCACAAGATTATATTCAGTTTTACCAGGTAAGAGTATATTGTTTGCTTTGTAGAATATCATATTCTAAGCTCTTCACTACTTTAAAGTGGTGGCTGTTGAATCATACGTGATTTTGACTGTCTCTGTATTTGAATTCTTTCTGATTGCCCGCAGTATTTTTCCTTTGAATTGGAAGCTCTGATTTTTAGCTATTATATTCCCGAGGTTTTTTTAAAGAGGTGACTGGTAGATTCTTTCTATTTTCACTTTGCCCTTTGGTTTTAAGAGTTCTGGGCAATTTTCTTTTAAGATTTCTTGATATGTTTAGGCTCTTTATTTTGGTTCTGGTTTTTGAGTAGTTCAATGAATTGTCCATTTTTTGCTCATTGATCTATTTTCCAAGTCAGTCGTTTTTGCTTTGAGACAACTTACATTTTCCTCTAATGTTTCAATCTTTTGACTTTGGTATATTTCTTATTGTCTAGTTGGCTTTTCCTTGATCCATTCTCAAGGTTTTATAACTTTTGTACTAAATTGTCAATTATTTTTCCAATTCTTTCTTCCATAGCACTCATTTCTATCTTAGTTTTTCCTCTAACAATTCTGAAGCTTTTTAAAATGAGGGGATTAGATTTAATTTCATTTATACAAACTCTTTTTTAAAAACTATTATTTCATTTTTTCTTGGTTGAATTTATGTCCAAGGTGTATTTTGCTTTGAGGCTTTGTTTGTATAGGTTTTGGGGTCATTATTTTCTTCTGGGTTTGTATATTCTGTGTCCCTGTCACCACAATAGCTTTTTTAATGACAGGTTTTTGTTTTCTTTTTTTTTTTTGCTTGTTCTTCTAGCCTATATTGCAACTTCAGACTTTATATGAGTGCCAGGTTTTACACACTGCTATAGAGAAGGTCTGGACTTAATTGTTGCTCTCTTGAGAGTAGTGAGAATAGTGTTATTTTAGATTCTCAGGGATAGCTCAGACTACAAAATTTCAGTGTTCTCAAAGTGCAGGGCAAAGTCTGATTGTTATCTCACCCTCCACCCCAATCAGAACTCATAGTTCCCGACTTGAATTTGAATATGAGCAACAATTTATGGCTGTTGGACTAAGCCACCATCAGCTGGCTGGAAAGCTCTACTGCTTCAGTGACAGAATTGTAGGCTTCTTTAAAATCTAGGATTCCTGTACTGGTTATTCCTCTACACGCTTCAGACTGTACCAGAAGCTAGTACTGACACTTTTATCCTGGGGTCCAAGCCATATTGCTACTACTTGTTTTTAAACTTCCTCCTTGGTACACACAGGTTCCTTACACCTGGCTGCAGTTCCCTTCCTTAGGCCACTTTCAATTTGTGACCCAGAACTGATATTGGGCAACAAACTCACCATATGGTATAAGTGTGGGGCCACTTCGTGCCCTCAGACATAGTCCCTGTGCACTGAAATGCTCAGAAGAACCCACTCTTGGCCAGACCTTGACAGCAGTGTCCACAAATTCCTCAAATGACTCACTGTGATTTTTTTTCTTTGGTCTGATGCAATTTTCTAGATCACTTTGGAAGAGTTTGGTGGAGTTCATTGTACTCCTTCCTGTTACTCTGCCTTCTTGGTTCTACCTCAGAAATGATTTCTGCCTATATCTAACCCATGAAAATTGCCACACAGAGGAGGCCAAAAGAGTCTAGAAAGAGTTTCATCCAGTAAACAGTTTATCTTCTAAGAACAATGCCAATTTACAAATATAAACCACTTTACATTTTTAATATAAATTTTATTGGTATCTTTCTATGACCACTTTTACATTGAAGTCACTGAAAATTAAAGTATATCTTGATTTAATTTGGGTGCTCCTATCCAAGGTTTTTGGAGAGTTTTCTCATACTCTGTCACAGATGTTGGCATATAAACTTATCTCCACAGTAATCTTTTATATGATGATCACTTCAAGATGAAATGATCAAGTAACCCATGGAATTATATCTCTGTCTTTGGCTACATATGAAAACCAACCTCACCAGTTCCTTTATTTTACTTTCCAAAGAATGGAAAAAAGAATTGGAGCCTTCTTTCCACTTAGATACAACTTTTTTAATCTTCTGGTTTCATTTGTAGCACGGGTCTTAAACTTTTTTTTTTGTATCAGGGACTTGAAGGCATTCTGGTGAACCTTATGTACTCCTCAGCATAATTTTTAAATGCATAAAATAAAATAAATAGGATTACAAAGGAAATGAATCATGGGAGGCAGCTAAGTGGTACAGTGGATAGAGCACCAGCCCTGGGTTCAGGAGGACCTGAGTTCAAATCTGACCTCAGACACTTGACACTTACTAGCTGTGTGACCTTGGGCAAGTCACTTTTTGCCCTGCAAAGGAAAAAAAAAACTAAAACAAAAAAAAATGAATCATATTGAAACACAATTCTCAAAGATATTTTTAAAGTTATGGACCTCGGGGTTAAGAACATATTAAAAATAACAATAATAAAAGCATTAAGTTTCTTCAGCAATAGTAGGTTAATTTATTGGCTGCTATGTAAGGGACTCACATTTCTGTTATAAACAGTTAATGAATGCTCACTAACAGTATAAAAATGATGTGATTCTTAATACCTTCTTCCCCAAATCATTGCTTAAATAGAAGAGGGAAACACAAGATGGGGACATTCATTTTGCATTTTTCTTAGGTTTTTTTTTTCATTTCCTAGGTTACCATAACAAAAAATATATAAATAAATAAATAAGAACTTACTGGCCTGATGATAAACCTGTCTGTACCTGGCTAGCCTAACTATATAAATCCAACTACAGAACTCTCTGTAGAAATAACAGCAGACATGAACAACTGGAGAAACATAAGTTGCCCATGGGTAGGTCTAGCTAATATAATAAAAATAACATTACCTAAATTAATTTACTTATTAAGTACTATATCAAAGAATATTTCATAGAACTGGAAAACTAACAAAACTCATAAAGAGGGGAGAAAAGGGTCAAACATCTCAAAGGCCATTAATTTTAAAAAGTGGTAAGGAAGGAGGTTTTTCAGTACCAAATCTCAAACTGTTCTACAAAGCAGTAATCACTAGTCAGTTAATAAATAATTATTAAATGCCTGTTTTTGTGGTACGGTTTTAAGCACTGGGATACAAAGAAATGTAAAAGACAATCTCTGCTCTTAAGGAGCTGATCGTCTAATGGGAGAGAAAATACACAAACAGTGAAGTACTAATAAATTATATACAAAGGTGTAAGGTGAAAGAAGATTGGGCAGGGGGTAGGGAGGGCAAGTTATGAAGGGAAACAGAGGATTTTATATTTGATCCTGGAGGTGATAGGGATGGAGGTGATAGGGAGCTGCTGGAGTTTACCAAGTAGAGGAGTGGCATGGTCAGAACTTTGCTATAGGAAGATCACTTTGACAGCTGACTGGAGGATGGTCTGTAGTATATCTGAATGAGGGTTTTCCTGATTTAACTTTCTCCCCCCATAGAACCTGATTAGCTTCAGTTTCCCTGTCTAGGGGCACAAAAAGGCCCTGACATGAAGAATTCTGAGCCACTCTAACTTTGCGGGTGCCTGAGACCGAGTGAGTTGCCATATCCTGATGACTTACAGACCAGGCACATGTCCAGAAGAGGATTGTGACACCATCAAACGTCCTGGAAAACTTAAGGGCCACTGTATCTTTGTCGCACATTCTTGCTGTTAGGGCAAAGTAAAATGTCCTTTGTTAAACGTTCAGTGACTTGTGAGTGCCTCATTTCGTTCCAACATCAAACCTGAACTAAAAGGATGCTGGCCTTGGAGCCACCCCTACAACAAGGAGGCAGGCAGTTCCACCTGAGGTGATGAAGGCCGGCATCGGAAGAGAATGAGTTCCAGATGTTATGAAGATAAAAATCGATAGACCTTGGCAACAAGTTGGATACAGGGGGAGAGACTGAGGAGTCTAGAGTGACATTTCCCAGTCACAAGTCTGGATGACTGGGAAGGATGGGGAGAGTAACAGGAGCAAAGAGGAGGAAGAGGAGGAAGAGGAGGAAATGGAGGAGAAACGGGAGGAGGAAAAGGAAGAAGGAAGAGGAGAAGGGGAAAGAGGAGGGAAGGGGAAGAAAGAAGAGGAGGAAAAGTAGGAGGAGGAGAAGAGGAAGAGGGTATGGGGGAGCAGACTCTCTCCTCCTCCACTCACCAGGAGGGATTCATCCACCCAAGTCAAGAGGATCGGGAAAGCCGAAGCGCCCACAAAGCCTGCAGGGAGCTAGCCTAGGAGCTTGCCGCACCGTAGGCGTCCCCTAGGCAACCGCAGCCCCTTCCGGCCCTGAGGCCCCGCCCTCCACAGGCTCCTCCTTTCTGTTTCCTCTTACAGAACCCGGGAATTAGCTCTGTCTAGGCAGCCCCGGCCGAGGTTGGGTGGGGAAGGTCGGGCCCCCCGGGGGCGTGGTTGGCGGGGTGGATGGTAAGGAGGGAGTGCGCATGCCTGGTTCACGGAGCGTGCAGAAAGCCTTTCCAATTTCAAGTACATCTCTAGCCTGGCACTGGTTGATATGGGGAGGCGACGGAGCTGGGGTTGGGGTGGTTGTGGGCGTGGGGAATGACGGCACAACCTCACATCCTCATGGGAAATGTAGTCTTCCTCTTGCATACCTAGGTTGTTTCAGACCTCTAGGAGCATCTTACACTGCTGTGATTTTTCACTGCTCCCGGTCAGCCCCGCCTAAGTCTTTGGCCGGAGCTGGCCGCCGAGTTTGTGTGGGTTCCCTCCTGTAGGGACTGACATTGGGGGTTGGTCACTCCTTGCGGAGCCGGTGCTTTTTCTACCTTAATGCCGCTCCTCCTAGGACAGGCTGGCTTGAGGTTGGGGCGCGGAGCACGCGCTCTGAGCTGGGCGGGGGGGCGCAGTTTGCAAAGTTTTAACTTTGCATCTTCTCTTTACGCCAGGTAGGGGGCATGTCGAGTCCCCTGATTTTTGTTTTAAAGGACAAAGGAGCTGCTAACGGAGTTCCCAGATCCTCCTAGCTCTTCCCTCTTCTTGGAGAAGATGGGAGCAGAACCTCGTTTAGCTCAGGTTCTCGAAGTTCTGGATCAGAAATAATCATCATCATAGATCAACTTTATGTAAAATCTGTCAAGTACTTTGCTTGACCCCTTACTCACTGATTGATAGTGCAGGTATTACTATCCTCTTACAAATGGGGAAACAGGTGCCCATGAATTGCTAAACCAAGGGTTGAGAAATTATTGATTTGGTCAGTCAAGTAGGGTGTGTGGAGATAAATACCTTTAAAAGATAAAGGAACTATTTGGCTATTCCTTTTTTTTTTTCCTGCATCCTTTTCTTTGGGATGGCTACTTCCTCTGGATTGCCCTTGCTCCCTAGTTCCAAACTCAACTCTATTCATTTCACCGAACATACTTCCCAGTTCCCTTTGGAACCTGTATGTATACTTCACAGGTAGTTCCTGTGACCTTGAACTGTTCCTTGCTTCCTCATATATTGCCAAGGATGCCTTAGTCACTAAATCCAAAGGCTCCCCGCCCGCCACCCCCCCAGGCTTCATCCTTCTTGACTATTCTGTTTAACCGTGGCTGATTACTCACTCCTTTCTGGAGATTCTCTTGACTTCTGTAACTGTTCTATCCTAGATCTCATAACTGTTTATAATCCATGCTTAAGCAAGATTCCTTCCCCCTTCCCCAAGCGCTCTCCTGTTAGTACACTTTATTATTTAGATATCGCATCTGTTCTATGTACCCCTCTTCAATGGATAATATTAGAGAGTTGTTTGGGGGCACTGGGTGTTTTAAATAATTTGCCTAGGGTCACCCAGCCAGTATTGAAACCAGATGGGAAGATCTGAAGCCAACTTTCTATTCACTGCCAAGCAGCCTCTCACAGGTCTGTGCAGATAACTCACGAATCTATAAAAGCCACCCCAATCTTTCTCCTCAAGTCTAGTCCCACTTACCCAACTTCCTGCTAAACATCCTTTAGAGGTCTCACTCACACCTCAGATTCAATATGTCCAAAAAGGAATTTATAATTTTACCTCCAAAACCTTCTTGCTGTCCAAATTCTTATTTCTGTTGACATCATCACCATCCAGTCACTTCAAATTAAAATGAGCTATTTTTGACTCCTCCCTCCCCTGCATCCTGTCTCATACCCAATAAATTGTAAAAACCTCTATTTTACCTTTACAATATCTCATATCCATCTTGTCCTCACTACTCACATTTGCATCATCCTAATCATCAGATCCTCTTGCTTAGATTACTGTAACCTGAGTGATGCCCATTTTTTTAGTTTCTTTCCTCTTTAATCTTGACCTTCACACAGCTACCCAAAACATCTGATCATGTTATTCCCCTTCTCAAAAAAAATATCAGTGGCTCACTGTTGTCTCTAGGATAAAATGCAATTTCCTTACTCTGGCATTTAAGGCTTTCTGCCATCTGGCTCTATCCTATGTAATCATTGGAATGATGCCACCTACTGGAGACTTGCTGTGGGAAAGCTCTGCCATGAGGAAAATGCCTCAGAGGGCAAGGCCATGTGGCTTTTCCTTGGCATCAGGAAGTGAAATTTGCTCATGGGTGCTGTCTATCAAGGCTACCAGCCAATCAACTTGAGGAGCCTCCTATTTTCTGGGAGAAGACAGGAAGGCGCAAAGCTCTGGCTCTTTTGGGTTCCTGACTTGATGGTGGTGGTGGCGGCAGAGGACTTCACAGGAAATTTGAGGAAAGATAGGCATGCCAGGCTGTTGGAATTCTGTTTTCAATCTTTTTCTTTCTATTTTTCAATAAACCCTTAAAAACCTAAACTCCTTTTATCAGTGATTTTAGTCAGTTTCCCCCAAAACTGGGGGAACAGATTAGAATCGACATTTAGAATATTAAATTACACACCTGCTTCCTTAGACTTAGTTCACATTACTGCCCTTGACACACTATTCTTTAGCCAAACTGGTCTAACAAGTGTTATCCAAACTTGTTATGCCTTTTTTTTCTTTTGTACATTCTTCTGGAATGTCTCTCTTCCCACCCCTAACTTTCAGGATCCTTTTCTTCAGGGGCTGTTAGGTGGAGCCATGGATAGAGTAGGCCTGGAATCATGAAGATCTGAGTTCAAATGTGGCCTTAGACATTAGCTGTGTGACCTTGGGCAAGTCACTTAACCCTATTTGTCTCAGTTTCCCTATTTGTAAAATGAATTGCAGTATCTTTGCCAAGAAAACCCCAAATGGGACCACAGAGGCAGACATGACTCAACAACAAAAATCTTTCTTCCAGGCTCAGCTCAGGCAACACTCCTTTGTGACCTTCTGTGAGTTCCTCTCTAGCTAATGAAAGTGTTCTCTCCCAAGATTTTCCTAAAGCACTTGATCTGGGTCTTTGCCCTTCTATACTCCCCTTACTTAGTCCCAGTAACTCCCTATCTTATGTTTTATATAGCTATGTACATGTGATATCTTCCCTCAAATAGGATGTTGACTTTTTGAGGTTAGGAGATATGCCATTATCTTGATAATCCCGGCATGAGATTTTAAAGATGCAGGATACCAGAAGTTTTGGGGAAAATCTCACAGATTCAAAAAAATGTGACCAGGAGAATATTAACTACAGGCCCATATAATAGTTAACCTATTACACTTTATTTATGTTTTGTTATGTTATGTTAAAAACACTTTAAAGTATTCTGCAAAGTGCATCTTTATAGTCCAAATAATTGAGAAGTGTAGAAGGCATAAGATATCACTGTGTTTATTGTTTGTTGACTATAATAAAACATTTAATTCAGTACAGCAAAATATTGCCTTAAAAGCTCTCTAAAGAGGTATCTCATGCATGTATCAAAATCATGTAAAATTCATTCATTGAAAGATATAACAGCAGGGATGACTTTGTTCAGTGATGCTCTGATTATAAATATCAAGTGGAGTATAGACAGGGAGATAGTTGATTGTCAGAGGTATTTGCTATTGTAACGATTGGAATAACGCCACCTGCTGGATACTTACTGTAGAAAAGTTCTGCCCATGAAGCGAAGGTCTTTGAGGGCAAGACCAGGAGTCTTTTCTTTGGCGGGAGGAAGTGACGCGGACTAGTGGGAAGAGGAAGGAAGAGACTGGCGCGGACTCTGGGGCTCTTTCCTGAGGACGCTGGCGGAGAAGGGAGCTAAAAATGTGCTCTCCCTTTAATAGATAGAAATCTAGGCCTTTCTCTCTCTCTTTGCCAAATTCTTATTCTCCTTAATAAATGCTTAAAAGTCTAACTCTTGCTAAAGCTTATAATTTATTGGCGACCACTCATTAGATATTTTAGACAGTTTAGCTAGAATTTTAACCCTTAACACTATCATCTTGGGGATGTTCATTGCAGAATCCAAATGGAAGAGGTATTCCACTTTTCAAGGTTCTCCAGATACTCCTTTTGGCAGATAACATTATGCTGATTGTATCATTCCCTGGAATGTTGCAGAGTCTTCTACTTGACTTCCATAATCACTCAAAAGAGTTGACCTAATTAGTAAAAAATCTAGATGGTGAAGAATTCATATTTTCCAAATAAAGATTTGTATAGATAACTCATGGAGCTAGTCCATGAATACATATTTCTCGGATGATCACTGCACAAGGCTAATGAGCTTGATCTAAGGTTGAACCGGGGAGGAGTGGGGTGGATGTTGTTTAGGAAATTGTGCTTTTAATAACCCCGAGCTTCATCCTGAAACAACAACATTTAAAAATAATAGCGGGGCAGCTAGATGGCGCAGTGGATAGAGCACTGGCCCTGGAGTCAGGAGTACCTGAGTTCAAATCCGGCCTCAGACACTTAACACTTACTAGCTGTGTGACCCTGGGCAAGTCACTTAACCCCAATTGCCTCACTTAAAAAAAAAATAATAGCATTCTTCCACTGATAATAGATGGCTGCATGATGTAGCTTACCACGGTGGTCTTTGAATAATTAAAAGTGAAGGTCATCCAAAGCATAATAGAGAGATACATTGTGGGTTTTGTGGACTTTATATGAATAAAGGCATGTTAAAATTGAAATGAAAGATGTTATCAGAGAAATGAAAAAGAAAGGAGGGACTTAAGTGGTAAGAACAAGGTGGATATCCTATGTAATCCATTGGTAGTCATAGAATGAAAAAGATGTAGACCAGAGGTGTCAGCCTCCAATTCCTTAGTGCATGGAACCAGATTGAAATGTAATTGGGGTGGGGGGCACAGCTAGATGGCACAGTGGATAAAGCACCAGCCCTGGATTCAGGAGGACCTGAGTTCAAATTTGACCTCAGAGACTTGATACTAGCTGTGTGACCCTGGGCAAATCACTTAACCCTCATTGCCCCCCCAAAACCAAACCAAAACCAAACAAAAAGAAATGTAATTGGGACATGTTAACAAAATGAATAAAAATACAGTATAACATAGATAATATTAATTTATAGTTTTCTAAGTCAAAATGTTACCTGCAGGGATCTATTTCTATTTGAATTTGACAGTATTGGTTTTGACAAAAATGCTGGAGGATCTTTGGGAAAACAAGTATATTAATGCACTGTAAATCTGTGAATTGGGTCAGCCATTCTAGAAAGCAATTTGGAACTATGCCCCACCCCAAAACTATTTAACTATATATACTTTTTGACCACATATACATATATATATATATATCTGAAAGAGATCAAAGAAAGATCAGAAAATACCAAAAAATATTTATAGAAGTTCTTTTTGTGAGTATGTGGCAAAGAATTGGAATATGAAAGGGTACCTGCTGATCGGTTAAAAGCTGGACAAGTTCTGGTATATGTATGTGATAGAATGCTATTGTGGTATAAGGAATGGCGAAGTGGAATCGTTTTATAAAAACCTTTGACATTTTATGTGAACTGATGAAAAGTAAAATGAGTAGAAGCAGGAAAACTATACAATAGCAACAATACTATAAAGACAAACAACTTTGAAAGACTTAGGATCTCTGATCAATACAATGGAACCAACCACAGTTCTAGAGTATCCATGAAGAAATATGCTCTTCACCTCTGGATAGAGAGGTTATAGACTCAGAGCATATATTAAAGCATATCTTTTTTTTTGTTTTGGTTTTGGTTTTGGTTTGGTTTTTTTGCGGGGCAATGAGGGTTAAGTGACTTGCCATGGGTCACACAGCTAGTAAGTATCAAGTGTCTCAGGCAGGATTTGAACTCAGGTCCTTCTGAATCCAGGGCCGGTGCTTTATCCACTGTGCCACCTAGCTGCCCCTAAAGCATATTTTTTGAACATTGATAATGCAGGAATTTGTTTTGCTTAATTATACATATTTGTCCTTTTTTACAGTGAATGGAGGTGAGAGGGAGAGGATTCAGTACTGAAAATAATTTTTTTCTTTAAATAAACATTTCTTTTTAAAAAATTTGAATTCCAAATTCTATTTCTCTTTCCTTCCCTCTTTTCTCCCCTCCCTGAGGTGGTCAGCAATCAGATATAGGTTATACATATGGAGTTGTGTAAAACATCACATTAGTCATTTTATATAAGAAAACTCAAAAGAAAAAAAGAAAGAAAATGAAAAATAGCTCTTCAGTCTGTTCAATCAATATCAATTCTTTCTTTGGAGGTGGATAGTATGCCTTATCAGTTTTTTGAGATTGTCTTGGATCATGATATTGCTGAGAATAGTTAAGACATTCACAGTTCTTTATCAAACAATGTTGCTATCTCTGTGCACAACATTCTCCTGGTTCTGGTCACTGAATAAATATTTAAAAAAAATACAAAAGGTCTAGATAAAGCCCTTCCCTTCTCCCTAGTATGCAGGGTGGACCCCATTTGGAGGATTTATGGGAGGATATGCATGAAAGTTGCATGGGCTGAGAGGGCATGGATGACCATGGTCTATATCATTGGAAGGGGTACCAACACTGATCAAATCACAGATCCATCAGAGTATTGAAGTATTCCTGGTGCCTGTCACAGTCTATTATTCATATCAGGTGCCCAATAAATGGGCTTATTTGTTTAAATTGTAACCAGCATTCTTTCCACTTTTATTTGGCTATCCTATTGAGGATTCCACTTCTTATATCTCATTCTACTGATGGCAACTTCTCCTACTCCCCTCAAATTACAGAACCAGGAGGAGGTATGAGCATATTCTTTGTTTTCCTCTCCCACTTCTGTGCCATTCTTCTATCATCATTCTTCAAAGGCTTTGCTTCTTTTGTAGTCCAACCCATCCTTTGACATAATCATTAGGAAATTTACTATTTATGTTCACAACATCTGTAACAAACTGACCTCTCAAGTCTTTAAATTCATGAACTTAATTTTCTTTTGTACCCTGCATCAGCCACAAACCTGCATTGTGAAGTTTCAGATCAAAATTGTAACACCTCTAAAATTATTTTTTTTCAATTTTACTCTCTAATCGTAGAATTCTATTCTTCTAATCACTTTCACAGTAAACTCAAGGGAGCAAGATGTGGCAAGAAGAGCATAGGATTTTTGAGTCAGAGAATCGAATCTGGGGTTCCTATCATGGCTCTACCCATGTGAACTTGTATGACCTTAGGCAAGGTACTTAACTCTTTATAGACTCAGTTTCCTCATTTGTAAATGATGGGGATAAGTTAAATGACCTTTAAGGTCACTTCCCGCTCTAAATCTATTTCCTATGATCCTACTCTTTGCTCTTATTGTGATTTTTGTCCTTATTTCTCCTTTTCTCCCATTCCCATTTTCTAGTTCCGTCTCTCCTGACTCAGACTTCACTTGCTTCTATGTCTGGTTTTGACCCCACAGTTTGGCATTTTAACGTTTTATTTCTTAATGAATGATTAATATTTCATTTCTTAATACCCTAGAAATTCTTGCCTCTGAATACAACCTATGAATCCTTGTTCTTAGGTAATCTCTTCCATCTGATATCTCCACTTGTGCTCCAGTGCTCCTTAGCATTATTGGAGAAAATCATACAATTAATAAATAAATTAATGTTAATAAATTGATAACAAATTAATGTTAAACAATCTCAGGTGTATCCTTGCAGACACTCAACAGTCCTTTTTCTCTATCCTTACTGACTTCTTACGTTCTAAACCTCTTCTACCGCGCCCACCTCTAGTCCTCATATTTATTTTAGCCATTTATTTCATTAAGAAGATTTTTTAGCCATCTATCTTATTTTAGCCATTTATTTCATTAAGAAGATTGAAGCCATCCTACATGGCCTTCCTTGAGGATCCTCATCCATTCCTAAAACTTTCTTGACATCATCAATCTTTCCTCTCCTTCCCCCCATTTATATTTCTAATTTAGACTAATCCCTTTTCCTTTGCCTTTGATTCCATTCCCTGCAATCTCAGAACTTTGCTCCAGGAATTATCCTTTCTTTCATGCATCTTCAATTTCAGCCTTACCAATGGTTCCTTTCCTCTCTGCCTATAAACGTGTTCATATCTCCTCAATCATAATAAACATTTTCCTTGACCCTATGTCATCCATCTACTGTTCCATCTTCCTCCTCTACTTCACAGGTGAATTCTTGGTGGGCGGGGGGGGGGGGGGGGGGGGGGGGGGGGGAGGGGAAAGAAAGCTTAGTTCTCAATGCCTTCACTTCTTCAATGAACAATCCCTTCTCAACCTCTTATAATTTGGTTTCTATCCCAATTGCTTTATTGACTTAGGGAGAACATGGTAGAAATCACCAAGGCTGGCAATAGTCCTAACAATTAAAACTATTGCCAGCCTTGGTGATATAAGCCTATAATCTCTGCTGCTGGGAAGGCTGAGGTTGGTGGATTGTTTGAACTCATTAGTTATAACTTATAGTAGGGCTAAAGCTGATTGGGTTTCTGTACTGTCTGGCACCCTGGGAACAGGAGGCAAGGTGAGAGGCCACCAGTATGCCTAAGGATGGACAAACTTCCCAGGTCAGAAATGGAACAGATCAAAGTTTTCTTGGTCATCAACATGGGTGTGCATGAGTGGCCACTGTACTTCCAAGCTGAGAGAGATCAGAGGACTCAGTTTCAAACAAAACAATTAGAACCACTCAGAAGTAGAATGAGCTACCTAAGGCAGCAGTGGGTATTCTCTCCTTGGAAATCTTCAAGAAATAAGTGAAGGAGGGGCAGCTAGGTGGTGCAGTGGATAAAGCACTGGCCCTGGATTCAGGAGTTCCTGAGTTCAAATCTGGCCTCAGACACTTGACACTTACTAGCTGTGTGACCCTGGGCAAGTCACTTAACCCCCATTGCCCTGAAAAAAAAAAAGAAATAAGTGAAGGATGATTTGTTGGGCATATTGATACCAGTGGTATCAAACTCACAAGCTTGTGACTGACTGCATATTGATTGACTTAGAAAGCCACAAATTAACATTATCTGTGTTTAATTGTATTTTAATTTATTGTTTAACATTTGCCAATTTCATTTATTTATTTATTTATATTTGGTTTTTGGGTGAGGTAATTGGGGTTAAGTGACTTGCCCAGGGTCACACAGCTACTAAGTGTGAAGTGTCTGAATCCAGATTTGAACTCAGGTCCTCCTGACTCCAGGGCTGGTGCTCTATCCACTGCGCCACCTAGCTGCCCCTTACCAATTTCATTTTAAACTGGTTCTGCCACACTGAGTAGTTTTGCAGGCCACAGTGCAGTGAGTTTGACATCCTTATTGTAGGCAGAATTATTTTTCAGTATTATATTCCCTCTGGGATAACTCCCCACAGTGCTTAGCTCTTAGAAGGCATTTAAGAAATGTTAACTGACAGACTAATGAGTCAGATCTCCAGAAGAAGGCTACTATTCCTGCTCAGAAATCTAGGGGTACCCCAGAGTCTGAATTTCTATTTCTATCACTCATAAACTCCCACAAGCGTGCTCCCAAGTGCTTATCAGACAACAGCCTCAATTTTCTTTTAGATAGAAGATTTACCGAGTATGGTATGAACAGCTGGTATAGAACATTTCCTCCAGATTGGAGACATACTTGCCATTTGCTCACAATAGGCCCTGGGATAAGTAGGCTCAGACTTAGAAAGGTAGTTTGGCACATGTGTAGAGAACACATATAACAAAGTAGTACCTTGAAGATCTTGATGCCTGGAAGTTCTTTGCTCATTTTGTAGAATTCTTGTGATGTTGTCTAGGTATTTACTACTGAGCTTCAGGAATCAGGGCCTTTGCAATAGTGGTCCATAGCCAGTACTTCTTTCTGTCATGAGGGGTCATGATCACTGAAGCTGTTGTCACTCTCATGGGACTATCCATCTCTCTGTAGGCACTTCCTTTGTCATTTATCACTATTGCTCTGGTCAATTCTGCTACTTCCACAAGTTATGAGTAGAAGCTTTGATGAATATTCTGAACTCAGTTGGACACCTGGAATGGGGGGTGGGCTGGGAGAGGGGGAATTCTATTTCTAAAGCAATTTCCCCTGAAGTGCTTGACTAGAATTCTTCTATTACTACACTACCCTGATGCTGGAATATGAGATTCTTTTCTTTTAAAAATTTTTCTCTATTTAATTTTTCATTTATGGAATAAAACAAGCATTTCTATAACAGTAAAATAAAAAAAGATGATTGCATATGAAACTGCAAGTCTATACTCTTCTTCATTCATTTGATACCGTAGCTAAACTAATCAGCATCCCAAATGAGTGTTATGCTATCCTATTTCTATCTTTATTTTTAAACCCATGTCTTCTAGCCTCTATGAACTAATTCTTCTCCTTCCCATCCCTCTTCTCTGACATATGGATTAGTATTCTTTAACAGGGAATAAAGACGTCCTGACTGGGCCCTACTTTCCTGGACATATTTATATTTAAAGAAAGTATCAGCTTAGATCAACTCTCACAGTATTATGGTTTGCTCATTCATGTGGGCAAACTGGAAAGAGAATAAACCAGGAAACAGATAGTAGACAGAAAACCCATAGCTTAGATGCATATGAACCAAAAATCAGACCAAGGTCAACCTATATGTACATATAACACACATATGTTGAATTTAACTTAACTCATCTTTTCCACCCCCAAATTTGCCATTTCTCTTGAGTCTCCTGTGTCTATGAATGGTGCCATCATTTTTCCAGTCACCTTTGTTCAGAGTTATTTTTAGTTTTTCTTCTCCTACTCATTTTGCAGACAACCATCAACCCTGTCAGTTCTACCTCTGCAATATCTCTTATATTCAGGCTCTTTTCTATTCCTATTGTCTTCACCCACCCAAATTTAAGCCCTCTTATCTTCTCTTTTATGTTATTGTTAAGCTTCCTAATTAATCCCACTGTCTCCAGCTTCATCTTGAGAAGCAGAATTATATATCAGCAAGAGCATTGGATTTAGGGTTCAATTTATTCAATGTCTATGTGACTTTGAGTAAGTCAACTTGTGAAATGAGGGAGGGGGATGGACTGGATGGTCTCTAAGGTATCTTTTAGCTCTGAATTGTGATCCTATTACATCCCTTCCTTCAGCCCTGTATATTGGGGTCAGGCAAATCTTAAAAGACATCTATTGGGATATTACTCTTTTGCTGACAAGCCATTAATAGATTCCTCCATTGCCTTTTGAGCAGGGTCCAAATTCTAATTCAGAAAACAGTTCTTAAATACCTACTTTATTTAGAGGGTTTTCTTAGAAATTAAATTTAAATCTAAACTTAAAATTTAGATGTCTTGGATCCTTCTTTCATTGAATTTACATATCTAGTAGGCACATATGACATGTACAAACAACTATTTTACAATAATATATACATACTATATATACATGTATGTGTATATATATATATGTATATATACATATACACACATATATTTATTTATATATGAGAGAATATAAAATGGTATGTGAGCTCTAAGGAGGCAAGGTCTTTCCTGATAGTATCAGTGAAAGCTTTCTGGAGAAAGTAGAATTTAAACTGGGTTTTAAAAGATACATAGAAATGCTACAATGGGAACAGAACAAGGAAAGGTAGTAAGAAGAAAGAACATGGTGGTATATATTGGGAATTAGGAGTACTTGAATTTGACTGGGGTATAGAGTATGTAGAGGGGAATAGACTGAGATTATGCTGAGAAGGTAGCGTGGTACCATAATCTATAGGGCCTTAAATGCCAGGTGAAAAGGAATCCGGAACTATTGTAGGACTTTCAGCAAGAAAGAAGGAAATAAATATTTATTAAGGACCTACTATGTGTTAGACACTGAACTAACTTTTTACAAATATTATCTTGTTTGATCCTCATAACAACCCTGGGAGGTAAGTGTTGTTGTTGTTGTTATTGTTGTTATTATTCTTATTTTTATTCTCATTTTACATATGAGGAAACTTAGGCATACAGAAGTTAAGGAATTACTTCTAAGGTCCCTTCTACCTTCTAACTCTAAATTGTGGTCCTATGATATTCCTTCCTTCAACCCTATATTCTGTGGCCAGGTAAATATATATATATATTTTTTTTGTGCAGGCAATGGGGGTTAAGTGACTTGCCCAGGGTCACACAGCTAGTAAGTGTCAAGTGTCTGAGGTCAGATTTGAACTCAGGTATTCCTGAATCCAGGGCCAGTGCTTTAACCACCGCACCATCTAGCTACCCCCCGTAAATCTTAATAGACATTTATTAGGATGTTGCTCAGGATATTACATTTGACCATACATATGTGGTAAAGTGACATAACCACATATATGCACAGAAGTGATATAATTATATCCATGCATAAAAAAGGTCATTCTGGCAATGGTGTGAAAGATGGATTGGAGGAGAGGAGGGAAGACAGAAAAACTTGTTATGAGGTATTGCGATAGTTCAGGCACATTTTAATGAGGGCATATACTTGAGTTTTGACAATGGGACTAGAGATGAAGGGATGGAGAAAGCCTGAAGGAAAGGCACTTGGTAATTGGTATATTTTAGGCACTTAAAAAATACTTGTTGAAAACTAAAAAATATTTTAAAAAGGTAATTGGGAATGCCAGTTAAGGGGCCAGTGATGTTCTGAAAGAGTTTTTATTAGGGTCCTAGAGATGCAAAGAGCTGAGGAGAGGCTAGTTAGTGAAAATGTAGAGGCATTGAACATTGACAACTTTCTCATGAATTTGGCTCTGAAGAAAAGGAAAGAGATAAAATTGTAGTTGAATTGGGGCACTTAGCACTAATGGTAGAAGAAAGAAAGACTGAAGATAATAACAATAATAATCAGCATTTATATAACTTTAGGGTTTGCAGAGTGTATGCATTATGTCATTTGAGCCTCATAACAATTCTTTTTTTTTCTTTTTTCTTTGCAGGGCAATGAGGGTTAAGTGACTTGCCCAGGGTCACACAGCTAGTTAAGTTTCAAGTGTCTGAGGCCGGATTTGAACTCAGGGAGTTCTGAATCCAGGGCCGGTGCTTTATACACTGCGCCACCTAGCTGCCCCCCTAACAATTCTTTAAGGTAGGAACTGCTGGTGTTGTAATCCCCATTTTATGGAAAAGAATATTGAGGGAGAGGCTAAGTGACTTGACTATAGTTAAACAACTAGCAAGTGTTGGAAATAGGATCTGAACCTAATTCCTCCTGTCTCCAAATTCAGCACTCTGAAGGAGGGTGGAGAGAATGATTGTTGGAGCAAGGTCTTAGAAAAGGTGTGCAATGGGCACGAATAGAGGATTAAATTGGTGAAGAATGATGAGACAAAATACATAGAGAGAAAGTAACTGATGATATTGAGAAGTCCTGAGGAGTGGAAAAGGGAAATTGAGGAAAATCCAATTAGGTATGCTCAATCTTCTTAGTGAAGTCTTCTCTCAATCTCTCTCTCTCTCTCTCTCTGATAGAGCAATAGCTGGACTTAAGTAGAAGGGAAAGCTTTTTAAAATTTTAATTAAAAAGTTTTTTTAAAAATTCTTTTTAGGATTAGGAACATTTGGGCCCTTAGTCAGATGGAAAGGAGTAGTGAGTGAAAGTGGAAGATAAGAATCTTTAATGGTCAAGGGGAGTGGTTAAGGGTTTGAGAGAGGAAAATATTTTGGAAGAGTCATTTGCAATTTAGAACTCCTTCAATATAATTCCTATCTATCTCCCCAACCTTATAATATAACTGTCCACCTATTCTGTATTCTAAATGTTTAAAATGCTCTATTCCCAATTCTTGTTTCACATTAGTTCTTTGGGATGTAGTAGATTAGAATTATAAAACTTAATATTCAGGATTTACAAAGCATTCTTCTGATAAGCCAATGACACTAATTTATGTATTATAAGAATCTTTTAATAATAACTAGCATTTATATAGTTCCTTAAGGTTTACATTGTGCTTTACAAATATTACCTTATTTTAGCTTCACAACTCTGAGAGCTAAGTATTATTATTACCTCCATTTTACATATGAGGAAACTGAGGCAGACAGAGGTCATGTAATTTGCTAAGGGTCACACAGCTAGTAAGTGTGTGAAGCCAGATTTGAGTTCAGGTCTTCCTGACTTCAGGTCTAATTCTCCATTCACTATTCCACATAGCTCTTGCCTTTAAAAGAGATGGCAAATCTTTCTCAATCTTATAGTTCTGAAGCATAAAGTATATTACAGAATCAATATTAAGAATCCTTAGGCATCTTTTAGACAATGAGCTTTATAGGTGTTTATTTGGACTATTTTTGCATTTTTGGCACAGCACATAGAAAATAAAAAATAGCAAACAGAATGAAAACATTTTATAAACTAGGAAACAGGCCCATTGCAGTTATTTGATTTGCTCAAAATCTAGTAGCTAGTTAATAGCAGAACTGGAATGAGGAGACCCGTCCGTGTTCTAATGTCATCTCTGCCACCAACTAACTGTGTGATCTTCAGCAAGTCACTTAACTTTTTAGTCTTTGGTTTCCTCATGAATAAGGTGAAAGTTCCCTTGTAGGTATATGCTTTGAAAAAAAAAATCTGTGAAGTTAAGAATACTACAATATTTGACCTGATTCTCATTTTGGAATCTTTTCTCAGAATATCAATGTACTATAAAATTAATGTTTTCAACAGATATTAATTATAACTAACATAGGAGATTGGCTAGGCTAGATGTAGCCTAACTAAATATCCTAATTTGCTCAGCGGGATAGCAATGAGGCCAGTGAACAGAATGTTGATCTGGTGCAAAGTATGTAAATTATTTTGTATAATAACGGCAATAATGAATTGAGTAGATAGAATTCCTAAGGCTCTGTGATAGGAATGAAGTTGTCATAATAAAAAGTAAAGGTATCTTGAATATATATATATATTCATTAACATATATATTTATATATGAAGGCAAAACAAAAAGTCATAAACTCAACCGCCAGAACTGTAACTTTTATTCGCTAATAAATATCTTAATAAACAGGCTTACACCATCTGTAAGACCTGATAATGCCTCTTAGGAAATCATAGAAAAATAAAATACAATAATAATTAGTAATTTGTACTTTGTACAAAAATCTTATTATGTTGCTCAGCAGGTAGTTTTGCTAAACCCCATATTTTTTCAGCAAATAGATGGCAAATGTGATGTAGATCACCATAAAAATTCCCTAGTGTTGAGAGCTGAGCATTCTATAACACTATTAACTTATAGGCATGCCAGCACATGAAAATTTACATGGAGCATCATAATAGTATAGTGGGCTTTTAAAAGATGAAAACAATACCACCTTCAAATAGGTATGGGCTACTTCATTCTTGAAGTAAAGTAGGTAATAGGTAGGTTCCCCTATGGTTGGTAGTTCAATCATTAATACCTTTTTCACTATGATTATCTCTCTACCATACTGTGATTTTAACCATAAAAGACAATGTAGTATGTGTTAGGAACCTGAGTGCAATATTGTAGCTTTAAATGCCGATGGATCCCAAGCAGAAAAGTAGTGTAATTTCTTGTTTGCTTAAAGTATAAGATCTTATTTCCCTGTTGCAAAACCAGATGGGTACATTGTTAGTGTTCGTAACTAGTGGTGAACATAGCTCAAAGGCAAGTTCCCAAAGAGGCATGCTTATCATGACCTTTTATGTGGACAAAAGCAATTTTCAGCAGCAGTCAATTAGAGTTCTAAGAAGGAAAAAACCTAGAAAGGTGTAAGCTGGGTATCTTTATATAACTGTGCTCTTCAGTATGCAACCCATCAATCAAGTTTGTAAGATTTGTGCCATAATCAAAGATTTCTTATCTTTTCTTTGATTTTGATTATATTGTGATCGTAGAAGCTATCTACCATTTAAATTTTGACATGGCTGTTTAAATATTGTCTAAAGTGTCTCATCAAATACATATCAATATGTACACATACATTATTACATCCTATAGCTGTGCTAGAACAGCAAACAATGGAGAGCAATGTTATTGACTCACAATCTAATTTCACAGAAAATACACAGAATAGAAATCCATGTTTAACGCCCACCACATTGAATTAGAGGCTCTCCTGAGATAAAGCACCAAATACAGCTAGAAAGTTCATATTCTTCCTATCAGATAGGAACACACTGAGGGGAGTCACCATGTTGCCTGCATGGTTCTCTTAAAGGAAGGAAAGACATGAATGCTTTGAATTTGATCACAAAACAGATGAACTAGGGTTATTGCTTTTTAAAAAAGTATTAGGATGTGTCTCTGTCTTTCTCCAATCTCATATCTCAAGATGAAGGTTTATTTGCTAAAATATATGTTCTAAATTATATAGTTTTAAAAATTATAGTAGGAAGACTAAATAAAAATACAAGTGTAAAATTTGGACATATCTTTTCATTTTGTAATAAGCACAAATATAGAAGAAAAAACACCTAGCTATACCTATAGTTTTCAGTAAGAAGATTTCAATTAACCCCTATACTGAGAAATAGATCTGTGGCCACATCCTTTAGGAAAAAAAAAAGTGAAACTGCAGAAGCAATCAACAAAATGTCTTGGAAACCTGGAGTTGATAAAAAAAGAACTAATAAAGATGTCCTTTTAAAATGTATTTTTTATTACAAATTATCATTTTTTGGTTATAGAATTTTATAAACAATATGTCTTTTGAAAGCCAATCCATAGTTTTCAAAAATGAGGAATAGTGAAAATCTTGGTCATGAATCTCCTTCCTGGTTTTTACTTCCTCTATCAAAATTGAAGTAGTCTTAGTATGGATTTAGTAATCCATAAAATAAAACAAAGGAATATATTGATTCTCCAGGAAGAATATTGTGATCACTGGGAAAATCATGACTATCATATACATATGAGACATATGTTTACCCTACATTAGCTCTGAATTTTTTTTATCATATATATTTTCCATATTAGGAATGATCTCTTGTCGGAATAATGACCAAGAAGTGTTTTCCTTTCTTTCTTAAAGATTGGAAAAAGGGGGCAAAAGAGAAATCTTTTCTAAAGACTGGCTTTAAATACTTTGACATTAGGGAAATGAAAAGCAATATGTAAATTAATAAATGTGAGATGGTTTGGGTTCTTTAATACTGAAAACATCTGAAGAGAGGAGGAAATTGCCTGAAGTAGGAATATTTTATTGACATAAAAAGAAATAAAATTTTAAAAATTTAGAGAATGAGATATAATTTAAGCTCTAAGAAAGTCTAAAGCTTATATATTTCTTAACTTTATGTAAACATGATTAAAATTAATACCAGCTGGGTAATTTATAACTGATATTAAACAGACTGTTCTTTTGAACACAATTATCCCTGTTTTAGGCATATTATATTATCAGCTTCATATTTATCTATGTCCAAACTAAACTAGTATTAAAACATTCAATGATGAATCTACTTAACAAGAATAAAGTACTTTGAAAGGAAAACATTAAATGCATTACTGATGTTTGCCAAATGCAATATGGTAATACTTTATAATGAAAAAGCAAAATTCAAAGTGAAAAAAAACATAATTATAATTAAGAACTACTTGGTCAGAGTATTTTGATAAATTTACCTACTTTTTATAATTTTACATAAACATACTTGAACTAATTATAATAAAATTATTTGTATGATATTCCTATACTTGTAGTACATTTTGATTTAAAAAATATATCATCAGAACTTAATGTATTCATGTTAAACCATAATTTCTCATTAAACCAGTATTTTTCTAGTCATGTAAGGAAATTCCTGATTAACAATATAAAGAGTCATTTGTGTTTCAAATTGTCTGTTTTCCCCCCTTTATTTGAACTATCACTTGATTTTCTAGGTTCTATCCATTAATATTTTCCTTTCATGTTTCCTACTTCATTTTTCACAAAATGTGGTCATTACACTTAGTGTAAAATAACCAGTTAACAGTATAGTAGTAAAAACAAAATTCACTCACAATTCTAAATAGCTTGCCCTGCATACACAATTAAATTTAAGCACAATGTATGACATGAATTTATTATCTGTGGATCTAGAGATATACCTATTAATCTTAGGGCACTACAAATAATAATAAAATTGGTAGTTTTGATCAGTGCAAAACAGACCCGAGTATAAATCCTGTCCTAGTAGCATGCCATTGTAGATTGCTCCATAAAAGGAGAAGCTTCTAACACCACTGGATTTCTTTTCATTTTGAAATCCACTAATAGAAGGGGACCCTTTCTGAAGTTTTAAAATTGTAAGTTTAGAATTTAAGTATATATCTCTGTACACATTCATATTAACTTGCTAATTTGAGAGATTGCATAGATAACACACAGACATTGTTAATACAGTTCTACATTTTGCTCTAAGGACATATGTGTGTGCTCAAGAAAGCAAATCAGAATTTAAGATTACAGATTTCCTGGGTGTGCATATATTATATAAAAACAAAGCCAGAGTTGAACAGGATGGACAGGCATGAATGGGGTATGATTTGCATCATTGGAGGAAGTACCACATCCATGAGATCACAGATCATTTGAAGTATTTGAAACTTCATCTTTTATCCAATGCTGGAAATGTAAAAAACCCACAAAAATTATTCTTTTATTTTTCCCATGAATTCAGTGATCATTTCAAGATAAGAAGGATATGACAACAAATAACTTGAATAAAAGCATTTTGGTCATCAAACATGTTAGGTCTAAGAATAATTTAGCATTGCAATAGCTACCAACAGATACATCTTTTAAAATTGCATTTGTTAGCAAATGAGTGTGAATTAGCTTAATTATCACAATGCCTCTGAGGCTTGTTTTAAAGACACTCAAATACCATAGCAATCAAATGAATAAAGTATACCCAGTTGAAGAAGAAAGAAAACATGACAAAATTTTTGCTATGATGTTAGTAACTAAATTAGAATTCTCATCCTCAGGAGGACTAATGGTGCTGTAGGTAAAAGAAAACAAGTGTGAGAAAATAATTACTAATAATGGATTTCTAGGAGAAACCCAGACATTAGTTTTAGCTACTCCCCCCTCCCCACTCCACACATACCAGAAACTTGGCTGGGCACCTTAACAAAAAGAATGCAGATTGATTCTTCTGATTAGCTAGGGGAAGAAGCACACCTGGATGCTTGGAATTTGATCTCTAGACTACCCCCATGTCATGTCAATCAATGGAGCTGAAAGATGCTAACCAATGGTGACCAGGCTCTACAAAAAGCAGGATAAAAAGACTTGGCCACAGGGGCTTGCTCTCTTTTTCCCTGGAGTCTCTTTTACTCTCCACGCTCCCTGTACTTGCCCTCTTGGTTCAATATGCTGGGCACGTAATTGTTTAGGCCTGTAAGCCTGTGACTTAGTGGGGAAGTCAGGAAGACACGTGGTCAATACTTTAATAATATGTGATATTAATTAATAATAAATGCTTACTGCCAAAACTGGTGCAATAGCCATTAATATATAATTTAGTAATATTTTTAAAAACCCAACCTAGTCCCCCCAATAATTTAAATAACACACAAGTATGGTAGAAATGGTATATAGCTGTTTCTATCCATTGTAGTCAATAACATTGGAGTATGCGTTTAAATAAAGATTAGACAAAGAACATAGACTATTCCCAAAATACATGCATAGAGTTCATTTTGGCAATAACTAAAGGTAGGAAAGAACATGATATAAGCAAGATCCCCTCCAACTTTAGAATGGAAAGGTTGAATTGTGAAGACCTGAGCAAGTTACTTCTCTTTCTTGGTTTCCTTATCTCTAAAATGAAAGGGGAAATAACTAAATGAAAATTTCTTAAATACCTTCCAGTCCTAAAATCCTTTGAAATGATGTAGAAATTAGTATCTGCAGTTAAAAAAAATTAAGCGTAGATTCATAGTTCAACATTTCTAATCCCAATATCACTGTGGTTTTTTTGAGGGGGTGGGGAGAGGGTGTGTGTGTGTGTGTGCAGTTTAGAGTGATGATTTCATCAGTGTGGGAAACTTTCCACATAGAACCTCCTACCAATAAAGGTTAGCAACTCATTTGGAATTTATAGCAAGAATGTTGCTCTTGGCACTGAGTAGCTCATGGTCACATAGTACATCGAAGAGCCATGACTAAACTAGCTAAACCTCATGTCATAGTCTTATATAGTAGACAACTTTTGATAAGAGAAGCATAATTTGTATTATTGATATTTTTCTACTTGAGTCCTAGGAAAAAGATAGGATAAAGGAATGCTTTTATTTTTTCAATGAAATCTTGCTTTACCCCCTTCTATTCTGCAGTACAGAATCCTTCCATTCTGAGCTGTTAGTCTTTTTGTCTTCAGTGTCTGCTATTTTGGAGGATGAATGCAGTAGTATATCACTGTTTAACCTCTAAGATCATCTCTACACAGATAAAAGAAAATTGAAGCTTAATTTTCTAATGGATTTGGGGGTTCTTATTAGCCTCTCTGGATAATTGAGAAGAAATTTCTTTCTATTTTGGTCATGTGCAACCTTAGTTTCAGTAGAATAACTTAAAATATGGTAGAATGGAGAGCAAAGACTTTTATTAGGGCCTGAGGACAGACAAAGCAAACATTAATTAATATTTTGTCATCCTTATGAGCCTAAGGTGGAGGTATTTCTTTCTTTCTGTTCTGTTTACTTAAAAATCTGCTCTACTAGCTAAAACCTAAATGATCTATTTTTTTTTGTCTCAGAATGTTTCTAAATATTTTAGAATAGTTCAAAAGCTGCAAATAAAAGTTGTCTTAGCAACAGTTATCTCTCCAAACTTAAGGGTAAAGGAACAAATGGTTTTCAGGTAGAATCCAAGTGACTTTTCTATCTCATTGTAGTGAAATCCAGGATAATGTTAGATGGATGGAAATTTATCAAAAATACATTTTGAAATCTGTTACCCATTTTCAAAACAGAATAATGTTACATTTCACTAACATTAAGAGGGAGAGCTTTCATTATAAAAAAAATGCTCAGCTTATTTGCTACTACTCAGCATCTTTATAAAGGAAGCTAAAAAAAGATGGGGATATTTTACTTATCTGCAACATTAAGAATTTCTTTCCTTTTGTCTTAAATATCTTTATATTAGTTATGAAGTTGAGTAGTCACATCTCTCCTTTGTTAAATGAAGAATAAGCAAATGAAGTTATTCCATGCAGACACAGCAAGTCAATACTCATTACTAAATTTACCAGGATCATTAGATTGGGTTGGATGAGAGATAAGGAAGGAATGAGTGTCCTTGACCAAGGGCTATGGATCTTCAAGTAAAAGGGAACTTTTGAGGCATCAGTTAAGAACTTTTTAAGGACAAATTGCTACCTCTCCCCTGAGTTTCTTTAAGTGACAGGGAAAGATGGCTTAAAGAACTTAGTATGGATGGCTGGTGACTATCTTTTCCAGGATCTAAGGAAGTTTAGAATTTGATTCTATATGAGTCTGGGTCCATGGAGTTGCCACATCTGCACCATTTGTTACCTATTGGGAAAAGTTTCTGGGTATTTATTCTCTGTCCACAAAGCAAAGACCATCCCCATAACAGAATGATGACTATGGCATAAGGACTCCACACTTTATAATGCTTGTAGGTAGAACATTTCTTAATTTAATCATTGCCTTTATCAAATACCAGAGATTGAACTGTGATTGAGTTATTAAAAAAGTTGATTACAAAGCCAAAATATCAGGTTCTGGCAATCCCTAATACCCCTATTTCCTTCAGTGATCTCAGATTCTAGTATCTACAGAGACAAATTGGGTGAGGGGTTAGGGAACAAATCTATTTCTATTTTTCATGATGTGCTCCTTTACTTCTTAGTATCTTCGACTAAACTCATAGCAGATGCTACATAAATACATGCTTATGAGGCATTACACTTAGGGTAAAAGAAATAGGACAGGATAAAGGAAGTGTACATATTTGCTTCTGTTCTTTCTGTTATGGGGAAGAATTGGTTTTGATCAGTAAGTCAACAACTATATGTTTTGATTTCCTTCATTTTTAGATTAGAACATTAATTGGAAAGTCATAATGAATATCTTTAGTGAAAACTCTGGAAAATGATCCCAATTCATTTTGGAATTACCTTTTTAATTTACTTTATTTTCAAGTAATGGCAATCTAGAGCTAATTTCCTATGTGGAACTAAATGCTAATGAATGTTAAAGGGTAATGCAGTAGAAAATAGGACAAATCTGTTGACCATATGTCCATGATGTATGTAACCCCTTATAGCTACTGTAACAGAATTCAAGAAATATACAAGTGCTCTTTTCTGAGTCAACAATTTTGCTAAATATTGGTTACAATATTGGCTTTCTTATTTATTTTCTCTCATTTCCAAACTATTCATTGTTTTTATATATTTTAAAACTAAATATGGACTATATAAGATAGTGAGTTTTTGTAAAGCAGAATGAAAGCTGGTTTATAAAGTGTCTTTCAAGGCACAAAACTCAATAGTGTGAATTAGTCATTATAAAGAAGAGTTTAAATGCATATGCATATTTCAATTATGTATGTTTCTTCCCCAAGGTTTGCTTCTGATTTTTATGTAGGTTATTCATTTTCTTTCTATTGAAAAGTTCTGTTCTGTGCATGTTAAATAGTTTTGATTTCTGTGCAATAAATATATGCAGATTCAACATATAAGCGTATATTTCTCTAATTTCCCTGGTAATGTGACTATCTCTCTAATCCTTTTAAAAAAATTTTTCTTTGTGAAGCAGTGAGGGTTAAATGACTTGCCCAAGGTCACAGAGCTAGTTAAGTGTCAAGTGTCTGAGGCCAGATTTGAACTAAGTTCCTCCTGAATCCAGGGCTGGTGCTTTATCCATTGTGCCACCTAGCTGCCCCCAGTAGTGTGACTATCAGTATGACTGCTAGCGCCAAATATCATAAAGGATAAACAATCTTTAGGAGAAATGGTGGACAATTATGATCCATACTTCTAGTGGCTAATGCTTGTGGTTAGTTTCACAGATCTACCCTGTCCCCCACCCAAGTTTTGTTCTAAAATTTACAGTTTAAGTTTTAAAGCTGTATGGATGTGGAAAAAATTGCCATTTCACTCTAAAGCTGAACTAGAGAGGTTTAGGGATTATCAAGTTTTTCTTTAGGCTAGTTAATAATTTTAAAAAGTGAGTAAAAAACAAGATCTAGAATTATCCCAATTTTAAGTAAGGGGATATTCCATAGAAACTCTTAATCTTATAATCACTGCATTCTTTGCTAGAGAATTTTTTGACCAGTTTATGGAAATTTATCTGACCTCGAGTATACAGAATTTTCTGGACAAGGATAGATAGTCTTACAGAAGATCATGATCATTTCAGTTTTCACTTTCAGACAGTTTTTTTCCTCTTTTTGTTTTATAAAAATAAATATATTCAATTAATAAATTTGTTTATATTATTTTTACATTTGCTCTTACTGAATATACATATATATTTCAAGGAAGGTAAATAAGGAAATTCTATTACCTCTAAATGTATCCAGGTTTGTGTAAGTGCATCAAGTGGCCTGCATCTAGTCTACAAGAGATGCATGAACATGCAAGTGACAGCAAGAATATGCACCTATGTTTTAGACTGATGCTGAGCTATTCCAGACACACACACACACACACACACACACACACACACACACACACACACACACACACACTCTGATTGATCACCCTGGTTTTGCATTTGTTTTAAGAGTGCTGTAAGGACTACTTGTAAAGGCTATCTTCTTTCTAGCTGTATTGCCTTGGTAAAGGAAGGGAAATTAAGCTGTGGTTGGCAAAAACAGGAGATAAGTCAATAAAAGAAATTCAATTTCAGGAATCTAGTCTTATAACGTAATCAAGAAAGTCTTAAAATGAAAGAGTATTTATGACTTATGGAAGAAACTGGGGGCTATTACTAGTGAGAATATTTTCCCTAGAAATTGCAGTTTAGGGAGAAATTTAGGAGTGTGGTGAGGGTACTCTCTTCTCTAAGGTAAAATAAAACTGATTTGTTAAATCATCATTTTTAGAACTCTTTTTTTTTTTTAAATTCCAGGAGTGTTTCCTCATGCCATCCCTCTTTTACAAATCCTGTTAGGAGGCTTAGCTTTTTGGTGTCCTCTGCTTTCTCTGATCTGGTCACAGCAATTACTTTTCTAGTTTTATAGGAAAGAATATTTTGAGCCTTGAATTAGCCTAATGAATGGGATTATCTTGGGGTTTGGGATAGGAGTTTGGGGTTCCTCTTTAAAGAATTACACCCTCGGGGCAGCTAGATGGTGCAGTGGATAGAGCACTGGCCCTGGAGTCAGGAGGACCTGAGTTCAAATGTGGCCTCCGACACTTAACACTTACTAGCTGTGTGGCCCTGGGCAAGTCACTTAACCCCAATTGCTTCACTAAAAAAAAAAAAAAACAAAAAAAAAACCCAATAGAATAAGATAATAGTTTATTTAGGGGCTGGGGAAGGGAAACCAGGAGAGAAATCCTTGGACTTCTCATGGGGAGAAGGCATGGCACAGAGAGTAGCTCTGAGATACCAATCTCCTTGAGCAGGAGACAGGCAGATACTTTTATAGAGGACTGATGGGGGTGATCATTTGACTGTGGAAAGTTCCCTTACTGAGGGAGGACCATATCCCACTGGTGGTAGCTGGGGGAATTGGGTGAGGGGTGGCTGTGGATCTCTCTAGCCATCTCTCTCCTCCTCCCACCACAAAGGCAGCAGCCACACCTAATCTTATCTCCCCAGGGGTGGAGGAGACTGGAATGAAGGGTGGTGGTCCTGTAACTAGCTCAGTCCCAATCCTGTTCCACTTATCGCTTTAGGTGTGTCTGTCCTTTGGTTTAGTTTCTCAAGGAGAAGGTTCTTTAATGGCCCCAGACAACTTTTGGGGTGCTAGGCCTATAACAGTAAGGTGAATGAGCTTTAAGCCACTGAGAAATGTATTGCATAAGCTTTTTTTGGGGGTGCATTTATGTTCGAAAGTATTCAGAATATGACAAGGTTGGTATATTCTAGCCATGGGTCTCCTCATTACTATCCCTCCCAAAGTACACAGATTGACATTTAATTTGCATATGAGCACCTGGATAAACCTGGACATGCTCCCTTTGAGGCAGAAAAGCATACTTGTATCATGTAAGGTTCTGAAAATATGGCTGGCCATGATCATGTAATCTTTTTTTGGAATAAATGATAAAAAATCTCAAAGTCTTGTCATGTTAATTAGTAATAATCAGTTTGGTATCATCTATCTGCATAGACTTCTGTGTTGGTATAAAATAATTCTAAATTTTAGGAATGTCATTTATATCTCATTCAAGGTATTTAAACAAAGAATAATTAATTCCTTTCCTCCTCTGATAATGATTTTCTCCCCCCCCCCCAAACTTCTAAAGGTAAACCCAAGGCAATATTTTAATTATATGTTCCCCTATGTTTCTCTCTCTCAACCTACATGGAAGTTATTAGTGCCATATGCTCATAGATTTTCCAGAGATGATTTTCATAATATACTTATTAAAAATCAAAGGGAAAATGGCTAACAAACTACAACAAACAATAAATGATATAGCAGTGTTGGATGCTGATTAAAAAAAGAAAGCTAAACTCAGGGCCTCGGAGGATTTAGAAGCACATTTTTTTTCTCTCCCTTCCCCCTCCCCCCAAATACCTACAAATAACAAGAATTTACTATATGAAATTATTGGTCACTTATGCAAAGAATCCTAGCATGATCAGGTACTAGTTACCAGCAGTTAAACTATGATAAAATAAGGTATGACCCATACAGTTAAATTTAGTTAACTATAAAATAAATATTTATGTCAAATTGAAAACTACATGATCACAAAACACGAAAAGAAGTCAATTACTTTTTTTTCCCATCTACCACTGAATTGTAAGTACATCAATTAAGAAGCCACACCTGGGCAAATGGGCTATTGCTTTTAGGACCATTTCCCCAATATGGTTATACAAAGTTACATATCCATGCTGAGTTATTTACCAGTGTGTAGCGACAGTCTGCAGTGGGCCAGTGTATTGGCAAGTAATTGAAGGAAGAACTATGCAGTGTGATTAAAAATCCAAGTTGGAAGCATAAACATAAAATGGGTTCATAGTCTGAACAGAAGATTGTAGTTTGTGAAGTTGGGAGAATCAGAAGGGAGAAAGGAGAGAGAATATCTTCCATTTTAGAAATGCTGAGGCACAAAACACAGTTGTTTCTAGAACTTTCATACGTGAAATCCCTTCTCCTGTATGTGCATCATGTGTAAACGTAAAGTCTGTATGCTGCTCACTATTCTTCTCTGGTGTCCAATGAGTACGACCCCAATTCTTCTAATATCACTGTAAGAAAAAGGAAAAAAAAAATAGGTCTAGTGACCTTAGTTGCACAAGAGGATTGATTCATTTGCTAGTCAAAGACAACAACTGATAAAAACAAAATGTAACTCTTTAAGAATAAAAGCCAACAAACAAATGAAGAAACCTCAGTGACAAGAACACAGCTCAGAATATTCAAATTCAGGTACTTACACATTCTAAAAATATGTTTTAGAACTGGAGTTCAGATATTTCAAGAAGTACAATTGAGGTAATTATGCAAATCTACTATGTTACAACACGGTATGACAATTAGCAACCCTGGAACCTTTTAGAGTGTAATACACAAAGAATCAGTTCATGTTGGTTACTCCTCTCATGATACCTTTGAATTGTTTAGGTTATATGAATTTCCAGGTCTTTTCAGTGAATTCTTCTTCAATATCCCCCAAGTGGTAAAGCAGTCTCTCTCTTCCTGTTGACATTTCATTAATGGACTGCTTTTGGGGACCAGTCATTCAACCAGTTCCAAATCTTGTTTTGTTTTATTTTTTTTTCTCCTTTGGTGGGGCAATGAGGGTTGTGACTTGCCCAGGGTTACACAGATAGTAAGTGTCTGAGGCTGGATTTGAACTCAGGTCCTCCTGAATCCAGGGCTGGTGCTTTATCCACTGCGCTACCTAGCTGCCCAGTTCCAAATCTTCTTAATATTATCTAGTCACTGTAACATCTTGCCTACAAAGATAGCATTAGAAATTTTTGTCAAATGCTTTGCTAAAATATAAACACATCGTGTCTATGACATTTCCTTAACGCACCATTTCCTTTTAGTCAATCACACCCTCCCCCAACTTCCCCATTTCTATCTATCTATCTATCTATTTATTTATTTTTGGTGGGGCAAGGAGGGTTAAATGACTTGTCCTGGGTCACACAGCTGTCAAGTGTCTAAGGCCAAATTTAAACTCAGGTCATTCTGACTCAAGGGCTGGCACTTTATCCACTGCGCCACCTAGCTGTCCCCCCCCATTTTATTTTCGGTAGAAAGATCTCTTGATTAGATTCATAAGACGCCAAGAAAACATATTTTAAAATTATTTTTAAAAATTAACAAGTATTTTTTCTCCCTCCTCATCCCTTAATAAGAAAAGTAAAACAAAAGTCTCATAACAAATAAATTGTTTTTCTCAGCCATTTCTGGTACACTTCATTTCTGGTAAAGAGCTCATAATTTTTATATTTAAGTTGTGGTCCAAAAGTACAAATTTCTTTTCTTATCTACTTTCTTCTTAGGCAGTTGTTCACTGTCCAAATCTGTCTTTGTCTTCTGAAGCCCTAACCTCCAATTGGTGCAAGTGATTACAACTCTACTTGTATTCCTCTTAAAATCTTGAGTTTCTTGCTCAGGAATTCCTAACCTTTAGCTATGATTTCCAGATACTTTCTGGTGGAATCACTGTAACCCACATAAATCACCAAAAAATAGGTAGTGTTCAACACATTTGATAAATCTTGGAAAACTCTCCATTACATCTGAGATTCATGTTCCGGGAAGACAGTAGATGCCTCTGTTGTTCATGTCAAGTCTACAGATCGCTGTGTCACATACTCTTCAGGAGGAAATACTTAACAGCTACAACTAGTATACTCGTATTCTGTTTGTTTGTGTGTGTGTGTGTGTGTGTGTGTGTGTGTGTGTGTGTGTGTTTGTGTGTGCCCTTTCTTCTGACTTCACTGGATGATAGATCACCTGATAATAGCCGCAGGTCCACATCATTCTTTGAGCCCAAAACATTTCTTTGAGATGTTGTCTAGCTCTGACCTCTCTAAAGGAAGTTTCATACTTGTTGAATGGTTCTAAGTATTAATTCATCTTCCTTTCCTTTGTGTCACATTCTTCCACCCTCTGTACTTCTGATATAGATGAGAAGAAATTCATATCCTTTTTCTTGTTGATATCTTTCCTTAGTTCATTCTTTCAAGGAACACTTCATTCTCCTCAACTCAAATTTCCCTGAAGAGTATAAATGCTTTCTTATAGGCATTTCAGTTTCTCCTCTAGGATGAAGACCAATTTGCACTTTGTGCAAACATAGACATTAGCTGGTACTGGTAGAATCACAAACACAGTACATTCTCTGCAGGACACTGCATTATTTGTTTTGTTCTTCATATTTACTTGAAACAAGAACAATTACCTGTTAAGATACTGTACTCGATATACATTGATATAGTTGCTATACTAAAAAACAAGGCAAAGGATAAAAGTAGAGACAATGAAAAATAATCGATGAGGTCATTATAAAGGCAGAACTCTCATTTAATGAGATTATACTTTGTGTATATATGTTTGTACACATATGTATGTGTATATATATATACACACACATAGTGTATATACACTAGGATGCTGATAAGAATTGATTAGAGGGGCAGCTAGGTAGTGCAGTGGATAAAGCACTGGCCCTGGATTCAGGAGGAATAGAGTTCTAATCCGGCCTCAGACACTTGACACTTACTAGCTGTGTGACCCTGGGTAAGTCACTTAACTCTCATTGCCTCCCCCCCAAATATTAGAATTGATTATTTTGTATGACTAATACTTGATCCAAATGACTAATGTAATTTCTACAAAGTTTGAATAAAATTTTGTTTTTCAGAAAGACGTTATTATAGAAATTATTTTAAATAACCCCTAAAATGAATAGTCATGAGTAATCACCATTCAGGGAAGAGTACAGCCTTGGGGAGCTTGACACTTATTCACACATTTAGACTTCATTGTTACCTATGTTATGGAATAGCCAATTTCTACCAGGAGAGTTGCTAAAGGAAAAGAAAGACTTGCAAATGTCACCTTAGCCATTGGAATGGCAATTATAGTCATGGTGAACTAGGTATATCATGCAGCTGTATAGATCTCAGTAATGCAGCAATGCAATGTAATTAAATATGGTAGCAAGAATAATACCACTTACTCAATGCTCATTCTTGAAATCAAATCCAAAGTTGTAAACCCGGCTGCCATAAAGTTATTCTTATATTGGCCCATTTTAATTGAATCCAGCCAATCACTGACTGAAACAAACAAAGGATATTCTGGGACTTCACCAGGTGAATCTGGCATTCTGTAAACAAACAAACAAACAAATTATTTGAGTCAGGTGAAGCAAGCTTTGCTTTGTTTCTCTGTTTTTCTATACGACTTAACTTAATGTTTACATATTTTTCTTTAAAGTAAATTTGAATTCAGAAATGAAGTGAGAAGTCCTGTGCTCGAGTACTGGTACTGCCACTTATTTGTGCAAACTTAGGTATGTCTTTACTAACTCTGAGCCTCAGTTTCTTTATCTGTTAAGTAGGGACACTAATACGTGCCTAATTCAAAGAGTTTATATGAGAATTTAAAAAATGTAAAGTGCTATGTAAATGTGAATTTTCATTATTATTAATAAATTTCAATTATTAATAAAAATCTAAATTGATATTTGGTCCTTTTTTTTCTCAAATTACCCTCATTTTCTTGTGTCAAACATAAATTTCTGTTTTAAAATTTTTTTCTGTTTACTTCTACCATTGTTGCCAAGCTACTTTCCATTGTATAAGTTAATATACCCTGAAAAAACTCACATTCCATAAACACTCATTCTCATTATTTTAAACTATATTTATTAAGTTTAGTTAAGTTTATTATGACCAGTAGGAATTTAACTAGACATAAGATCATTGTAAAATTCACTGATATACTGTTTTATACTCTTCCTTTCACTGTATTCTTTATTCCTTTTCCATATTAATACTTATCTTCAACCTCATGATACTCTGATAGATAAATACCATTTAAAATTTCTTAGCTAGTCAACAAGCATGTGTTGAACATTTATTATTATCATCTTCCATTCTCTCCTTTAATCTTGAATGAAGAGATGACCATTCTCACCAAGGTCAAATTTTTTATGTCTATCCTTGATCCCTCCTCTCCATCTTTCCCAGACATTGTCTCCATAAATAATGATCTTTCTGACCTCCAATCTCTCCCTATGCATTAGTTTTTTTCCTAAATTCTACAAATATTCTCAAGTCTACCCCATCACTAAATCTTACCATCTCCTCCAACTTTCATTCTACATTTTTCCTTTCTTTAAAAAGGCACTAAAGTTGTTTCTATACTAAGGTTATGAAAAACAGCTGTCAAGGGTTATTTACTCTGACTTGATGAGATTAAACTATATGCATATGATATTGATAAATAAGAATTGATTAGAAAGTATTATTTTATATGAATAATAGTTTACACAGAAGACAATTATACTGTTGTAATTTCTAGAAGGTTTGAAACATATTTTTCAGAAAGCAGTTAGTGGTGTAGAAAGCTATCTACACTTGTTGCCTTCATTTCCCCTCCTCTCATTAACTTTTTAGCTCTCTGCAATCTGGCTCCTGATCTCATCAGTCATCTGAAAGCACTCTCTTCAAAGTTACAAGTGATCTCTTAATTGTCAAATATGATGACCTTTTCTTAATCCTTATCCTTCTTGACCTTTCTGAAGTATTTGATACTATTAACCACACTTTTCTCCTGAATTCTTTTTCCTCTTAGGTTTTTCATGACACTGTTCTCTCTTGACTTTCACTCCACAGTTTCCTTTGTTGTTTCATCATTTTTATCCTGCCTCCTATTATGAATATACCCCAAAGCTCTGTCCTGTGGCCTCTTCTCTTGTCTCTCTACACTCTCTCACTGGGTGACTTCATCAGTTTCCGTGGGTTTAATTATCCTTTCTATTCAAATGATTGATTCTTATACTCTGTCTCTGTCTCTCTGTCTCTCTTTCTCTCTCCTCTCTTCCCTTATCAGTCATCTTGGAAACTTTAAACTGGATGTTCTGCAATAACTCAAACTCAACATGTCCATACTACTGGAAGACACACATGTGGCTTTAAGTAAGTTATTTACACATCAAGGGGAGTAGTTTAAACATAAATACATGTATACACGCATATATTTTCCACAGAAATCTAAGAACTACCCTAGTCTGTTATATCAGTAACAATCATTTTAAAACTGTTTTTAAAAATCTGTATTTCATGGTAAACAAAAACTTTCCCATTAGGAATGCTTTGCCTCTTGAGGAGCAGTTTTCAACTGAGCAAAGTCAATTTACCAATTCACTTATTCTGTGCAATTCTCTGTTAGAATTTTCAAGGGATTAAGAGTATACAAGCTAGTACAGATTTTTCTTTCATTCCCTTTGGGTTTAAAAATTGACAAAGTTGGGGGCAGATAGGTGGTGCAGTGGATGAAGCACCATCCTTGGATTCAGGAAGACCTGAGATTGAATCTGGCATCAGACACTTGACACTTACTAATTATGTGACCCTTGATAAGTCACTTAACCCTCATTGCCCCTCAAAAAGAAAAAAAAATTACACACTTAAAAAACCCCATAGAATGACTAGATCAAATGGAAACCAGAGAATTAGAGCAGTGTCTATTTCCTCCCTATTAAATGAGGGTCTGCCACCTGCTTGGATACCAGGAGTTTCCTGGCTGATAAAACACTCAATGTAGAGGATGTGAGAGAGCTTACTTCTGGGAGGATCATGATGACATTTAAAAGAAGTGCTCTTTGGATAGATTGTGCTGTAACATGTATAGAAATTCTATAACTGGTTTTGAGTAACTAACCATGGGTGAAAGAGGTTCTTTGATTGACTTTAGAGGAATTCATATAGGTCTGTCATTATTAGCAATTTCCTCTTTTGCTTCAGTCATTCTTGGGGGAATTTTCTCTTTTGCTCATGGTGTCTGGTGAGAGACCACATTCTAAGGGAAAATGCCTTAGGCCTTTCTCCCTCTCTGAGGCTCTGTGGTATCACATGGGCCTGGATCTTTGGGCTCTGTGTTCATCATTTTCTATTCTAGGTGAAGGGAATAGACCCTTCATGACCATGTGAATTTGAAAAGACTGGAGATATATTTGGCATTCAGAGTTCCAGAGTCCACAGATTTTATAGCCAGCACAGAATAGATGCCCCAAGGAACAAGGGAGAGACCCCCAGAAATGACCTTCTAAACTCAGGCCAGGGAAATTGAGATGAGGACTCGTTCAGTACCCATGTCACCCTTGGATCTGAATTTGGTCTTAAAGTGTTTTGACCTTACTCCTCCAGAGACTGGTGTATGGTGATGTAGTGAGTATGCCCCTTAAGGTGTTGGAAGAAATGTTTTATCTTCTAAGTAAATATTGCTTTGTAAAAGTTAACCAGTGTTAAGTGTTTATATGGGACTGAGATATTAATTATAGGCCCCTAAGAGTGGGAGAAACACAGCAGGTTTCAAACTAATGGAAATAAAAAAGAGATACCCCAACTCCTCAGGGTTATCCCTGTCACACTGAGAAGGGAGAAATAGCTGGCTTGACCCTGAAAGAGAGAACCAGAAGACATTTGCTACATTTATATTTAACATTGCTATTTCTGCTTTACTTTCAAAATATACCACCTAGCAAGCTATAGTATTAATAATTATATCACATGAAATAAGAGGTTCTTCTACTGTGAACTAAACACATTAGGAAATATCTATGGAGTGATACATAGGACATATATTATCTCATAGTTTCCTGATTCTTAGAACAATTGCTTATGTCCACCTTTTTCTAACCCACTGAATTAATACATTACTGCCCCAAAGAGGCTAATGATTCTTTACCCACATGCTGTTTTATAATTCTGCTTGGTTGTAGTATATTTCAGTTTAGCTACTCTCAGAGTGACTCAATATTTGACATGAAATATAGATTAATCTTGTGCAAAAAGGGATTCACACAGTGTGTCCCAGAAAGCCACTTGGATTATAGAAACTCTGATGTATATGGTCAACTCCTATACTTTACTGGCTAACATCAAAATTGTCTATTAATGTAAATAAACCCTTGTTAGAAAATTGTGATAAATGTCACAATCAAGAAAAAAAATAGTTGCTTTCATTCTTTCCCTATCCTTTCCCATGAAGTTTGGTAAAGTTAGATAATAAAGCTAAGAAAATCTGATTTTGTGATTTCTTCTGCAAATCTTTGTGTTTCTGAATCAATCAATTCACATTTACTAAATACCTACTATGTGCTAGACACTATGCTAAATCTGCAGTGATATAGTCAGGCAACTTCTCTCTTCAGAAATAATGATGGAATACCTCTGGGAATTACACAATTTAGTACAATTATTTGGTGAGCGACATGCAATTTGCCAATTTGTTGCTTTTAGTACAGAAAGGTCATTAAAGAATATATTGCTCACCAAACCATCTGACTGACCTCTTTAAAGTTGTTCCCAGAATGTTTCAACACAATAATTTCTTCTCCCCACCCCCAACATAGCTGTATATTACTATCCCTCTAGTAAACTGGTTGCTTTTTAGCCTTTATTCTACTTCATTGACACTAGATTTAATAAGGTCAGGGGCTTCTCATTGTTCAGAGCAACTATGTAATAACTCATCTGTGCTTTATCTTCTAACTAGGTGGGAAATGCCAGCGGCTAGGACCTGAAATCATCACCTCCAGATGAATCCTCTGGAATATTACCTAGCAAACAATAAATGTCCTTTCTTATCAATCACACAGGATGATAAATTCAGTCTGCCACTTACTGAGCATGTAGATATCTCTGCTATTTGTACAGTGTTAGCTGTCCACCAGTGAGAGGTACCTTTATAAAAAACCTGCAGCACTAAAATGTTCATGATGCAGAATGGTGGGCAACTTGAACGTCTGCTGTTTTATGTAGAAGATGAAGAGGGGTTGAAATATTAAAAAAGATCTTACCAGCACTGAATTTTTAGGTTTAGAATACCTATAGGACTCGGGTAAGTATTCTAAAGTTAAGTGAACAATAAACATATACTCCTATTCTTATCAGGGGCAATTCAGACACAGTATGAACAAGCAAAGCTTACTTACCCAAGAGGCTCTTAACTTAATGGATATCTGCACTCAAAGTAGTACCATTTTTGACACTAAAAGTTTTTTTTTAGATATATTGTCAATAGGCTTCTAAAACTGCTGTGAATAAGAGGGAAAATTTCCATTCTTATATGTTTTCTGTAGCTCATTGTTATCATATAATTATAAATTCTAGAAGGAACCATAAAATGTTAAAAAGAAAAGGTTACACATATTCAGAGGCAGAACCTCTCTGAATGCCTAACTATTAGTTCTTTTAGGGAATAACCTGTTGAATTAAAACAAAGCAGAAAATAACCCCAATATAATAGAATAACACACATCATAGTATATATATGACATCATATATATGTGTATATACATGTATATGTATATACACACACATACACACATATGTGTGTGTGTATATATATATATATATGTAAAATATAGCAGAAAACATTTTGGGAGTGCTAGATTGTAAATTCCTTGGTGACAGGGATCATGGCTCATATTTTTATCCTGCAGTCCTGGTAGCTAGAAAAATGCTATGACAATCAGCACTCAGGGGCTTAGGATGTATTTGTTGATATTGATTTGAACATAAAGTTCTCTTTAGTAAAGCCATTTTCATGTTCTAGTAGACAGACCACAGTAACAGGGCTTTGTTTATCTATTTTTAGTGCATTCAGTTAAATGGTAAATCTGTTGAATAGTTCATAAAATAGGCACTCTTTAAAGAAGAGATTGTTTAGCTTTAATATCATATACTTTTTGCTGTAATTCATTTCCCTTAATTTGCATCTGGATTTTTGTGGGGTGCAAAGTCGAGAACTAGAAAAAGCAGTGTGACAGAAAGAAAACTTGTTCAGGAGCATTGAAGTTGGGGGAGGCAACAGAACCCAGGGGAGGGCCGGGAGTCTCATGTGAAGCTATAGCAGAAGACATAAATACAGTTGTGACAACACTTCTCCTCCTTGGTACCATGACATTTAATCATTTTTCACGTCATGACCCAGATTCTGTACTCTCTAAATCACTAAGGAATCCACAAAAGCCCCTTAATGCACTGGCCCCCACTCAGGCTGGCCAGGATCTGCTGTTACTTACAAAAAATGATGGAGTACTGGAAACAAAAACACCTGCTTCATGTAGACAAACAAAAAAGGAAAGAATACTCCTTGTAAACTTGGTAGTAATAGGTACCTTATTTAAATACAATTTGAATTCCAGTTTAGGAAAGTGGATTTCAAAGAGTTCTGAGAAATGATAGTTATGCTACCATGGACAGAGACTCAAGAAAGGAAGTAGCAGTGTAGGATGATCTCTGATGAATTCGGATTTTAAAAGGCCACTGGAGGATATGAAAGGAAAAACCTATAATCTGGGACAAATACAAAAGGGAAGTATACATAACCCAAAAGGTCATGATTAAGTCAGAAAGGCTACGAGCCCAGACCGAGTTAAAGCTGCTGAGAAATGCTAAGAACAACAGAAAAGGCTCTCCTTAGGTAGTTTCAGAGTAATAAGAATCAAAGATTCTATTGACAGCAAAAGAGCAGTCAGAAAGAAGGCAAACTTCAAATCCTATTTCATTTCTGGCTCTTCTATCAAGCAGAATGAAGAGGCAAACTAGAAAAGATAGAACAAACATGATTAAGAAAGAATTAAAGACCAAGATAGATAAGAAAGCAGTACCATGAAGAGCTTGACTTCCTATACTTGAATTCTGCCAGTCCTTACAGATGACATTAACCCATACCTGCTGACAAATCCTCTCATAGCTTTGGAACCAATCCAGACCCTAGGGAGGGGAATGGTAAGGACCCA
This sequence comes from Dromiciops gliroides, assembly GCF_019393635.1. NCBI lineage: Eukaryota > Metazoa > Chordata > Mammalia > Microbiotheria > Microbiotheriidae > Dromiciops > Dromiciops gliroides. The sequence goes on along the minus strand of NC_057863.1, from coordinate 213,260,635 downwards.
TGGCTTAGGTGCCTCATTATTAATCTAGCCCTGTTTCTGGTTCCAGTCTGACCCTGTATAATAGTACTAGAACTGGTAAGGCAGGAGTCTAATGAGCTATTTTAGTGCTGTCTATGTTCATGAGTTCCTGTAAGTCCTTGTATCTTATGCATTTTCTGCTAGAGTAAGATAAAGGCTATCTACTATCAGATACCCATGTTGTATATAGAGTGCCTTTGCTGGAGTCTGGGATCATCTTAGCCACATTTGAGGAAACCTAGACAAGCATCTTGGGTCCAAGGTCAAGTCAAGTCCAATTCTTAGTCTTATTTCAGAGACTTTCTTGGAGTCCTCCAGATCAGGACAATGAACCAAAGAGAATTGAGTCAGTCAGTCAGTTAGATTGATTCTGGTCCATGTGAACCCATGATATCTTGGGGACCCTGGGCCAAAGTTTATGTCTATAATTTTAAGTTTTAAAAACAATGTGCTTATATACATCTTACTAGATTCTCACAGCCCTGCTTGGGAGGCACTGTAGGTAGCATGTAAGTGTTAAAGTGGAGAGAATACTGGACCTAGTAGTGAGGAAGAACTCCTGAACTTAACTTGATCTTGATCATTTACTAGTTACATGAGTCTGGAAAAGTCACTTAATCCTTGTCTGCCTCAGTTTTCTTATCTGAAAAATGGGAATAATAATAGTACCTATCTCATAGGATTGGTGTGAGGAAAAAATGAGATAATATTTGTAAAGTACCTGAAGGCAGCTAGGTGGCATGGTGGGTAAGTATTTGACTTGGAATCAGAAAGACCTAAGTTTGAATCCTGCCTCTGACACTTAGTTAACTGTGTGGCACAGTAGATAGAGAGAGCACTGGGTCTGGAGTCACATGATCTGAGTTCAAATATGACCTCAGATTCTAACTACCTGTGTGAGCCTGGGCAAGTCATTTCTCTCAGCCTCAGCTTCCTCATGTATAAAATGGAGATAATAATAGTACCTACCTCATAGAATTGTTCTGAGGATTAAATGAGATACTATTTGTCAAGTATAGTTCCTGGCACATAGAAGGTGCTTTATAAACACTTGTTTTCTCCCCCTCTCTCCTGGGCAGCTCTCTTAATCTCTCATGGTCTCAGTTTAATAATATCATATTCCTCACATGGTTGCTGTGAGGATGACAGGAAGTTACATCTATATTATATGTATATATAATATACATATACATGTATGTATCAATTGCTTTGTAAACCATAAAGTATTATATAAATGTTAGTTATTATAATCCTAATTTAAGATGAAGAAACTGAGTCTTAGAGAGGGAAAGTGATTTGCTAATGGCCACACTGCTACTAAACCACAGAGATGGATTTTTCTGATGGATTTTTTTCTGATTCCAAGTCCAGTGCTTAATGATCTCTGCCCATTGAAGTTAAAAAACAACCAAATTCTCTGTTTGTTAATGACAGAACTGACTGGAAAATGTAGATTTCCTCACCCAGTTCTTTTTCCCCTATTCCAACTACTTCCTTCCATTACATAATTGAGTGTCATTATTAACATTATTATAACATTCAAGAACTTATAAGTAATGCTTATTACACCTGATATTGGATAACCTCTCATTAGACTATGGGGTCTTCCACACTCTGAAAGTGGTAAAGGGGTGAACCAAATCTTGAAATACTTAACCATTGGAAGGGAGCCAAAGAAACTTTAGTGATTTTTTTTTTACTAGTAATGGGGAAGGCTGATAATTATTTTCAAGTTAGATTTACTAAGGTAACTTTTGCAGTTCTAAGATTTGTTGAGTACTATGATTCAAGCTTTATATACTTACTTTTTCTTAGTTTTTTTTTTTAATGAAAGAAAAATCTGCAGCCCTCTATAAATTCGTTACTCACTTATTTGTTACTGAAGCTTGGGAAATTTAATTCAGATATTTTTATTTCTCCTTTAACAATTTCTGAATTCCATTCAGTGACCAAATTTCCCGTGACTCACTAGAAACTTTGCCTATTAAGGCACTCAACAACTATGTTGGGTGTCTGATTTGAGATCAGGTCCTCAGCTACTTTTCACCCTTCAGTGCTCTATTGGTAGATGTAATTTGCAAATATTCCTCAGCCAGGAAATAGGAAATTAAAGGTCTAAGATAGTGCAGACAGTGGCAGGAGCTAGTTATATTGCATATTTTGTACATGAGGGATTAAATTAGCCCAGGAGCAACCTCAACCTCATCAAACAGAGAAAAGAGAGACAAAATGTTGCCAAGCATGGTACTGTTTCCAGAAGCGAAAGAATTTCCATATTAACTATTTATGGCAGTGATTAGGAATGATTTGCTTAAATTAGTTAATTTAATATCTAATTCAGAATAGGCCTAATTCTGCACCTTTCACTCAGGCAGAACACCTTCTTAATAGTGTCATGGTAAACACTTTCTGGGAGAAAGTAAAGGAATCTTCAAATGACAGAAGAAGGCATTGGTAAATCAGACAGGCCAGTACTATACCTATGGATATAACTAGTATATGGAATATAGACATGGGAAAATGTCCATTTGCCTTGGTCCATCTGTAAGCAAAGGGTATTGTAAATAGGAGAATAAATACAAATGAACAATTTAAGCAGTTTGGTGTTCACAAAGCAAAAGGCATATTCTGTGTACAATTATGTATTGATGCAAGCAAATGTTAACTGGCCTGTGATGGCTATTTCACAATTAATTTGGCAACCTTTAGCACCCCTTTCAACCTTCCCTACTTCTATCACATGTCCCTAGTCATCTTCTATTATTATCTCCCTAGTCTTTTAATCTTCCAAGATCAAAATAATTTTTGACTTCTTCTTTTGCTTTCTTGATTCCTTTCTTTCTTGTTGGGCATTTAAAACCCTTCACAACCTGACCCCAGATTACCTTTCCAGCTTTATTAAACATTACCTCCCTTCGTGTACTGCAGTCAGCTTGGCTTTCCCACTGTTCCTCAAAAATGGCATTTCATTTTTCATCTCAGTGCTTTTGTATAGACATTTTCCGTACTAGAAATGCATTTACTGCTTACCTCTGCCCTCTGCCTCTAAGAATCCTTACTTTCTTTCATGTCTCAGCTCAAGGGTTGCTTTTGACATTTATCCTTTCCTAATCTCCCACATGGTGTATAAAGATGCATATATATATATATACATATATATATGTACATATCTATTATGTACATAAGTATGCATGTACATGTGGTGCAGTGGATAGAGCACTGGGGCTAGAGTCTGGAAGATTTTAATTCCAATCTGGCCTCACACACTTACTAGGTGTATGACCCTGGGCAAATCACTTAACCCTGTTTGCCTCAGTTTCCTCATCTGTAAAACAAGCTGGAGAAGGAAAAATGGCAAACCACTCCAAGAAAACCCCAAAAAGAGTCACAAAGAGTTGGACATGACTGAAATAATTACTGAACAGCAACATACAAACATATTCATATGTATTCAATATGATTATTACCTGTGTATGTATAAATGTATATGTTCTTGCCCCTGACCTATTCAGGAAGAATAAATACTTCTTGAAGTATTTCAAGAAGCTCTTAAAGAACTTTCATTGAAGAGCTATTTCAATTATGCTCAGTATACCCAGTGCCTAGCACATGGAAGTCACATAATAAATAAATACTTATTGGTGATTTTTTTTACTCTTCTCTCACATAAAATGAGTCCTATGTCCTCCCTGTTACAGCAGCTCCAAGGGGGTCCTCAAAAGCTAAGGACTGAGGTTTGGACATTGGAGAAAGAACTGGATCAGGTCATAGACTCCCAGAATTGCAAGGGATCTCAAAGGTTCTCTAGTCCAACATTCTCTCAGAATGCTCTTCCAGACTTTGTTTAAACACTTGATAGTGAGGGGGAAATCTACCATTTACCAAAGGAGCCCAATTCAGTTTTTAGATAGCTGTACAGTATCTGAAAGAAGTACTTCCTTACCATTGAAAAGAAATCTGGGACAGCTAGGTGGTACAGTGGATAAGGCACTGGCCCTGGATTCAGGAGGACCTGAGTTCAAATCTGACCTCAGACACTTGATACTTACTAGCTGTGTGACCCTGGGCAAGTCACTTAACCCTCATTTCCCTGGAGAGAGAGAGAGAGAGAGAGAGAGAGAGAGAGAGAGAGAGAGAGAGAGAGAGAGAGAGGAGAGAAGAAATCTGCTTTTCTTTCATTTCCACCCATTGTTCCTAATTCTGTCCTCTTCCACATGATGGTTCTTCAGATACTTGAAGACAGCTATCATGTTCCCTGTCACCTGTCCCCCCCCTCCTCCCCCAGCAGCAGCTATTTGGCACAGTAGATATAATGTCGGACCTGGAGTCAAGAAGACCTGAATTCAATCTGAACTCACTAGACATTTACTAGTTATGTGACCCTGGACAAGTCACTTAACCTTTGACTGACTCAGTTACCTCAACTATAAAATAGGGAGAATAGTAGCACCTCCCTCCCAGGGTTGTTGTAAGGATCAAATGAGGTAACATTGGTAAAATACTTAGTGCAGTGCCTGGAACATAGTAGGTGCTTAATAAATGCTTATTCCTTCCCTCTTACCTCAAATCTTCCTCAGGATGAACATCTCTAATTCCACCAATTAATACATATATGACATAATCTTGAAGTAAAAACTGTTTGCCCTCCTCTGGAAGCTTCCCAGCTCATCAGTGTTCTCATTAAGACATAGAACTCAGAATTAGTCAGTATTTCAGATGTAGTCTGACCAAGGAAGAGTACTTTGAGACTAACACTTCCCTTATTTTGGATACCATGCCTCTTCTAAACTGTGCTAAGATTACATTAACATTTCTGCCTGTCATATTGAGCTTGAAGTCCCTCTAGATTTTTCGGATGAACATTATCAAGCCACACTTCCTCATCTTGTGCTTGTGAGATTGATTTTTCAACCTACTTATAAAACTATGTTTATTCCTAATAAATTTGATCTTATTATATTCAATTGAATCTTCTAACCTATTGATTTTTTTATTTGGATCTAGGTTTTATTAACCAATATGGTAGCAAACTATCTTAGATTTGTGTCATCTGCAAATTTTATAAGTGTGCCATCAAATATTAAACTAGGTCTTTGGGGCATTAATAAAAAGGATAAACTGCATGGGGTCAAGCACAGATACGTGGGGCATGCCATTAGAGACCTCCTTCCAGACTGACATTGAATCATTAGTTACAAATCTCTAGGTCTGGCTGTTCAACCATTTCTGGATTCACTTAAATAGTCCTGTCGTCTAGCCCATAGCTCTTCATCTAGTCCTTAAGGATAACATGTGAGACTTCATTTTTTTGCTGAAATCTAATCTCTAGTAATTTCTATGTATAATGTTTTCAATGAATCTTTCCTTCCTTCCTTCCTTCCTTCCTTCCTTCCTTCCTTCCTTCCTTCCTTCCTTCCTTCCTTCCTTCCTTCCTTCCTTCCTTCCTTCCTTCCTTTCTGCAGGGCAATGAGGATTAAGTGACTTGTCCAGGGTCACACAGCTAGTAAGTGTGAAGTGTCTAAGGCCAGATTTGAACTCAGGTCCTCCTGAATCCAGGGCTGGTGCCTTACGCATTATGCCACCTAGCTGCCTCTTTAATGAATATTTCTTGACTAAATGACAATATAACAGAGACCAGTTGTATTTGCCACTTTAAATTTTCATTAGGATTCATGGGTGGATTATTCAGGTCAGTAACAATTCCCCACTCCCTTTCCCCCCAGTAAGTACCCAAATACAGTTTTGGGAAAGAATGGATTAGGTCACAGGTTCTTTTAACCATTTTTTATATCATGGACTTCCTTTTGAAGTATGGTGAAGCCTATGGATCCCTTCTCAGAATACTGTTTTGTTGCTTACATTTGGAAAGTTTATGCTAAATTTAAGTGAGAGGTTAGTAAAAATAAAAAATGTAATTTTTTTCTCATACAAGTTCATAGACTCCCTGAAATCAACCCACAGATTTCAGGTTAAGAATTCCTGGACTGGGGCAGCTAGATGGCGCAGTGGTAAAGCACTGGCCCTGGATTCAGGAGTACCTGAGTTCAAATCCGGCCTTAGACACTTAACACTTACTAGCTGTGTGACCCTGGGCAAGTCACTTAACCCTAATTACCTCACTAAAAAAAAAAAAATTCCTGGACTAAGGTCCCTTTCTGCTCTAACATTACATCTCTGTGCCTCTAATTACCTGTTACCTATTGAATCAAATCTAAATTCCCTAGTCTGGTATTTAAAGCCTTCCATGCATACACTTACCTATATAAATACCTCTCACTTCCCTGAAAAATAGCCCTCTGTTCCAGTCATATTCACTACCATCATCACCAATGACTGATCAACTGTCATCAACAGGCAGGTAATGCTAAGGACTCCAGGAACAGTAGCACTCCACACCTACCCCAGACTATTTGCTTTGCTTCCAGGCAACTTCTCAAAGGAAAACAACTCATTCGGAGAGGGGGCCATCCATCCTCACCAACTATCAGCCAACCATTGGAGTGGGAAAGCTAGTCTAGCTGAGGCAGCAAAGAACTCAGAAAGAGAAACATGAAATATCTTGCAATAGTTGAGTTAAACCATTTCCACCACCTCAACCATGACACCCAACCACTGACTACCTGCCACCAATGGGCAGATGCTGCAACTCCTGTCTTTTTACTAGCTACCGCTAATTAAGACCCAGAAAAGAAAGTTCTTGACATGAAAATCCTTGGCAGTGTCAAATGGTTCAATATCAGAAACAAATATGGTTTTATCAATAAAAACAACATTAAAGAAGATGTATTCACCATTTTTTTTTGGTCACAAATGGTACCTTTCCACCTGATTTTCTAATCAGTTGAGCCCTCCTCTGTGTTTTGTCTCCTCCTGGAGAGCAGGGACTACCTTGCTTGTACATATTAAGTGCTTATCAAACACTTTTAATTCATTTATTAGTTTATTTTGTGCCTTTAGCTATGACATTTCTCCTTCTTGTAATACCAATGCTCTCCTACCCAGTTGAAGACATCTTCAAGAGAGACAGTAGAGTATAATAGGAAGATCATTAGTAGAGCTGTAATTAGGAATTCTGGAACCTGAGACAGATTCAGTTATGGGGGTGTGCTTGGGTTTGGGGGAAGAACAGTACTTAGAGGAGTCTGTCTTGGTTCGTTGAAATCATATCAGGAGAAAGGCTGCTCATGGCATGGTCAATGACCCCTAGCTCTCTGATCCTTGGAAGGAGGCAGGAGGAGGGGGTAAGTAAGGGTCATGATAGTGGGGAAAATTAGGCTCCAAGAAATAGGTGGAATCATTCTGGATGGTACTTTGATGCATGAGGGCCATTGGCTTGATTATCACTATGGCATATAATTCCTGAGGGTTGGTTCTCTGAAACAACGCCCCAGTAGCCCTAACCTATTTGTGCCTCTGAGCACCAGACTAGCATCTGTACTCCTGGTTCTAGCATTTACTAGTTGTGTGATCTTGGGCATATCATTTAATGTTTCAACTTGCTCAGCTCTAAATTGTGGGCAACAAAATTTTCCCTGATTATGTCACATGGTTGTTACGAAGACCAAATATTAAGGACCTTAAAGTGCTTTGTAAGGTATAAAGCTTTGTACAAATATATCATGATTTGGTCAATAAGCCTTTTTTTTTTTACTAAGCTTGCCATATAATGATTATTCCTCACAACTCACATTTTCTTGGGATTTATGAGTGCATAAATTTATATGGACTTAATATATAACTAGCTTTAATGTTTGTAAGACTCCCCATCCTGTACAATGATCAAGTTCCTTTCAATAAGCACACCTCAGGGATTGCTGAATGAGAAAACGCTTCAGTTCTCAGAGCTGCCTGCAGATGTCATACTGGAACTCTACCATTGAAATATTCCTGGCTTGGATTTCTCCCTCTTCTTTTCATCATTGCAGGGCATTCTTCAAACAGCTGGACTAGCCAGATTGTGGTATAACACAGGCTATGTAGGATGAATTTTTGTCACCAATTCCTATGTTGGATGGTGGGTGTTAAATATACTTTGGTAAAAATTCCTTGAAGGCACACTCAATTGAACATCGAATATCATGCTGTGAACCACAGAAAATGACGTCTGGGATTCTAACGTCCTTCATTCATGAAACATTATTAGACAAGAGAAAACTGATGACACTGTCCCCTCTCCAATCCATCTTTCACACATCTGTCAAAATAATCTTAGTGTACTGATGTGATCATGTTACTTCCCTCTCAGAAATCATCACTGGCTCCCAGGTGCTGACTGGATAAAATACAAATGCTGCAACCTGGCATTTAAGGCTTTACACAGTTTGGTCACAGGCCCCCTTTTTGGCCTCAATTCACACTGATCCCATTTACACCCTGACCTCCACTTGCAGGTTTCTGCCTTCACATATGGCTAGAACATGCTCATCACTATTTTTCTTCCTTTAAGACTCAGCTAAGTGATCATGTCCTTTATAAACCCTTCTTGATCTCCCCCAGGTAAAAGTGCTTTTTCCTACTAAATTTTTCTTTGAACACTTGGTCTTGAAGACCCTGTCAAATTCTACTTTGCTTCATACTTATTATCTCTATTCAGGTCATATCCCATCATGAGAATGTGAAGCCTGAGAGAGAGGAAGTGGAGTTATTTTTTAATCTTCATAATGTTTAGAACTCAGCACATTGCTTTGTAATAGTAACATAGAATTGCCAAATCTCAGAGTTGAAAAGAACTTTCAAAGAATTGAAGTGTTTTAATCTAGTCCAACCTTTATCTTATGGATTGAGCATTGGATTTAGAGTCAGGGAGACCTGGGTTCAAATCCTACTTGAGATATTTAATAGCTCTGCAATCCAGGGCAAGTTACAACCTCCCCGGATTTCAATTTCCTCATAAACGAGCAGGGACTGACTTTTACCTCTCTTTGTATCTCTAACACTTAACACCATGCCAAGAACATGGTAAGAACTTAATAAATGCTTATTTACTGACTGACCAATATAATGGAAAGCGTCCCAGACTAGGAATCATGAGCCTTGGATTCAAATCTGGACTCATCTTCTAACTAGAGCAAGTAACTTTATCTCTCTGGGCCTCAGTTTCATCAATTTTAAAATTAAAGGGTTGCGTTAGATAATCTCGAAGGCCCCTAAAACTTATTAACCTATGATACTCTGACTTCTACCTCTTTGACACTAGCAGTAAGACTATGTCTGTAAAGCATTTCTCCTTGAAAGGATTTTGAAATGAGTGGAAAAGGAAGAGTATTAAAAGAGTATTAAAAGGAAAAGGAAGAGTATTAAAAGAGTATTTAAAAATGCTTTATTGACAAGGAAGGTTGGCCATTCCAGTTAGTTCTGTGGTGTTCTGACAATTTCTTAAATACTAAAATAATTCTTATAAAATTCTGATTTGAAGGCTATGTGGTAAACATTCTCTCCTCTTTGAAAAGGAAACTTTCCAGGTATGTATTGAAAAGTACTTAAAATAAGTTAACATTTAGCTTATATATATGTCTTAGTTGGGAGTTAGGCTAGAGAGTTAGACACAAACTCTTCTACTTGACCACCCAGATATTAGACTCTGGGACTGAATGATGGCTCCCAACTGATACACACACACATACATATACATGTATATACACATATACATACATGCATACACACACGTATATAGTTATATATAAGTTTATAGAAACCTATAAAATATAAATGTAAATATACATATAAATAGATATCTTACATATAAATCCTAATTCCCATCTTTATTATAGCTACTGTATCATCACCACTGATGCTTTCTAGACTGTTATATAGACCTCTCCTCTTAGATATCCTCCATGAAGAGTAATCCATACAGACCACAGACTTCTGACCTCTGGGGACCTTTGGGTGACTTCAAAAACTCTGATTTGGATTAACTGTTAGTTTTTGTCAACTTTTTGTTTTGTCTTCATCTCAGCCTCCTCATTACTGTCTCAAATCTAACTAAGATACTTATTCTTCACATTACTAGAGGGAGTGACCCACCTACCCCTTCTCTCAGATGAAATATTCTTATACATACAGTTATCCCTTCCACATTGAAATTTTCCCCTTCATAGTTTTGCTATATTGCAGATGAGTATAAGAAATTAACTTTTTTTTTTTTGGTGAGGCAATTGGGGTGAAGTGACTTGCCCCGGGTCACACAGCTAGTAAGTGTTAAGTGTCTGAGGCTGGATTTGAACTCAGGTCCTCCTGACTCCAGGGCCGGTGCTCTATCCACTGCACCACCTAGCTGCCCCCGAGTATAAGAAATTAAATGGGAATTTTGGAGAGTTTTGTGGAAGCTGCAGATGACCTGCAAAGACCAGCAGACAACACAGAAAAAGTTTAAAAACTCAGAAATGCATAAAATATATGTACGGTATTATATAATATCAACCCATATATTACAATAAGGTGCTCTAAACATCCCATAAAAGAAAAAGAAAAAATATCAGACTTCTTCTCTCGTATGAAGGGAAAGTCTAATTTTTTTACACTGATTTTCCAGATCACAGGGGCATTGTGCCCCTAACCCTTGCGAAGTGGAAGGGCTAACTCTATTTTGCATCTTTGCTTCTGCAGCAATCAACAGCCAAGAAACTTTATTAGTGGGAAACAGGGACATAGTCGGGTTACCCAGATGACATGTGAAACAGTTGGCTTATGATTTTGATTATTTATGCCAACTTTCTCCTCCATTAATGCAAAAGATTGAGGGTTGATTATTATTGAGCCTACTAGGTGGCAGAGTAAATAAAGCACTATGTCTGGAGTCAGGAAGCCCTGAATTCAAATCCAGTCTCAGACATGTCCTAGCTGTGTGATCTTGGGCAAAGTGACATAAGCTGTTTGTCATAGCACCTGCCTCCCAGAGTTGTTGTGAAGATCAAATGAGATAAAATATATTAAGTCCTTAGCCCAGTGCCAGGCACATAGTAGGCACTTAATAAATGCTTGTTCTCTTTCCCTTTTCATGGGTCATTTTATCCTCCTAATAATCCTCTGATAGAGATTTTTTAGCTCTGTGATCCAGGGAAAGTCACAACCTCCCTGGATTTCAGTTTCCTCATAAACTCCTTGAGAGCAGGGACTGACCTTTACCTCTCTTTGTATCTCTTGTGATTTCTCCCATATGGGGAACTTCTGGCAGAGGACACACCTTCTATTAATGCATTCTGGCGCCTCTTCTGAAACTCATATTTTCAGACAGGTGCTTGAGGGCTCTGAATGGTTAATCAATTTGTTCAGGTTCACACAGCCTATTTCAGAGGAAAAAGAACTTGAATCTGGGTCTTCTTGATTGGGAGGCTGGCTCTCCATCCAATATGCTATGTTGCTTTTGGAGCCAATAGGACAGATATTATCACTCCTCACTTTAAGGATAAGAAAAGTGAGGCACAACAAGGTTCAGGGTCACAGAGATAATGAAAGGAGGAACAGACACTTGGCCCCAAGTCTCCTAACTATCTTGAGTAAAAGTGTCCTTTATCTTGGCCTTCAGTTGTGCCTTTGCTTCTTTACTGCAAACTTCTTTGGGAAGATAGACTGGAGTAATAGTTTAATATCTCTAGCTATTTCATGCTTGGTCTCACATTGCTGAGGTTGCCAATTAGAGGTTTGGAACTGAACTCCTGTGTGCTCAGCCCCGAACTGAGACCTATTTCAAGTAGGCCTTGAACAGTCTTAAACCCTTCTGTCGCTAAAAATGGGCATTGATTTGAACTTGTGACCCAAAGTTGACAGTCTCTACATGCTGCTAATCATCTCCTGTAGAGACTGAGTTTTCAATGTTTTTTAGTTAGGAGGTTTTTATGTAATTTTCCATTGTGGTTGGATAAATGAAAATACTGCCAATTCATTAATAATTTAAATGGCACAATAATAAATAACCTGAATGGACCATTTTCTTCCTTCTTATACTCCTTTCCACGATTTTGCTTCATACAGGAGTAAATCAATCTTCTAAATTCAACCAACTATTTTTTAAATGGCATTTCAGTGTCACCATTTTCTTGTCTCGTCTTCAGTCTTTCTTGGGAAACTAATGGGAGCAGAGTGAGACCATTCCTGCTCCTAGCCAAGTCACAAATTACCCCTGTTTAGCCTTTCATTTCAAACAGACGGACAGGGCATGGAATAGACAGGAAAATTATAAGAAGGGCTTAGGCACACAAATTCCACTACACATAGTAAAGAAACACTAGTAAATAGTGAAAGAATATATAAATATCGAAGGCCCACGTGGGAAAAATATTAAGAAAGCAATTCACAAAGATTAGATATGGAGAGAAGTAAAGCCAAGTAAACTGCTTTCTTGTGTGGAAAAAAAATCCATTTTTCTTTATAGTCTTAACAATTTGCAATTTCAGCTGATAAATAAAATGTACTTTATTTATCCAAAAGGTAGGTAACTCAATGCTGATAGGACTGAGTTTCTCATCTCTACCTATTCTTATCCTGAAAGTAATTACACAGTCAAGGAAAAAGAGCAACTTTTTGCATCTTACACAAGTATGTCCTCCACCAGAGTATGAAGGGTACTGGGATTTCGGATCAGTTTGTCTAAGAAGCTGACAATATCAGTAAATTTTGGTCGGTGATTTCTCTCTTTCTGCCAGCAGTGGAGCATCAGCTGGTGGAGAGATGCCGGGCAGCCCATTGGAGCAGGGAGTCTGTAGCCTTCCTCAATGGACAGAATTACCTAAACACAAAAATAACACATCAGTCTATTACATTTTACTTTATTCCATTCAATAAATGATTATTAAATGGCTACTATGTGCAAGTTATCATCTTCTTGATTCTCCCTTTACAACATCTCTCAAATCTGTCTCCTTCTCTACATTTGCCAGCCTAGTTCACACTCTTATGCTCTTTTGCCTGGACTATTAAAATCCATACCTAATTATACTTTTTACACACAATCTTTTCCCTTTCCAATCCTTCTTTCTTGTAGATGGCAATATATTCATTTTAAAGTAGACAGACTGGTCATGTCTTTCTCCTGATCCAGAATCTCTAGTGGCTCCCTATTGCCTCTAGAATAAAATACAAACTCTTATGTTTAGCATTCAAATCTTTTACAATCCGGCTTTGGTTCACCTTCCAGATTTATTTTACATTACTCCTCATTTACATATTCCATGTTTGAAACCAACTGGATTACTTTTCCTCTGATGACATTGCATTAGCAGCCTCCATGCCTTTTCATAGTCTGTTCTCCATAACTAAAAAACTCAACTTTCTTACTTCTGCCTCACAGAATCCTTAATTTCCTTCAAGATTCAGTCAGATGTCACTTCACATGCAGTCTTTTTGGAGACTCTGGTTTTTAGTGCTTCTCTCCCTCCTCAAAAGATCAATAAGTGATTTATCTGTTTACATGTTGTATTCTTCCCAGAATGATCTCTCTCTGTCTCTGTCCCTCTGTCTCTCTCTGTTTCTGTCTGTCTCTGTCTCTCTCTTGTCTCCCTCTGCCTCTGTCTCTCTCTGTCTCTCCTTTGCATCTCTCTTCCCTAGTAGAACACCTTGCAAATGGTAGGTGCTTAATACATGGCTGCAAAAGGAGTTGAAGGTACTGTATCAGGGGCTCAGGAACATGAAGCCCTTTACAGAAATCCTCCTTTGCCTCACTGTGGTGTGAAGGTGATAGGCAGGTTCCATCAGCTGGGAAAGCTTGGAGCTCAGCTTTGATTGCACATGGCTATTGGCTGACAACCAACTTGGCTAAGTTCAGAGAGGCCCATTGACTAGTTAGCCATAATGATTTTTTTGGCCACGGTAATTCTCAAAGACTGTTTACTAAATCTTAGTAGGCTACAATCTGGATTAATTTAGTGGCGACGCTGACAAATGAACAACTGAAGTAAAGATAAGCACAGAAACAAAGCCAATAAGAAAAAAAATAAACCATGTAGAAACTGTTCAAGTTCATTGTCTCAAATAAAGAAAAAAATCATGAACATGGTAAGATACATAGCAGAATCTGCTGAAGTCTATAAGGGAAAGACCATAAGAGTGCCAATGCTGAAGGAACCTTTGGAGGCCAACTAGTCCAACCCCCTGATCATAACGATGACAGAACTAGTGTTCACAGGGGTTAAATCACTTTCAAATTCACACTGGTAATGTCAGAGGCAAGATTTGAACCCATGTCCTCTGACCTCAGAAACAGGGCTCTTCCTATTGCATACAACCACACTTTGAAGAGTAAGGATTAGGCGAAGTTTGGGGGAAATGCTAGAAAAATCTACTGTTGTACGTTAAAGAGAAGTCTCCAAAGTCTATTTTCAGTGACTCTCGCCTAGTAAAGATGTCAGCACAAAGTCAATAGCTCTGTGCAAACCACACATAAAGTCGTCTAAGGGAAATTCTACTTCTCCTGAGGCACTGATTTATTTATTTTTTTTGTCCTTTTATAATAAAATCTATAGGCAGCCTTTCCTAGTCCTCATTTCTTTTCCTTTATGTACTTTCCATCTCCTCATTCATTACTGGCTTCCCGTCATTCTGACAGTGTGTGTTACTATGGCACACTCCCATTTCTCTTTGGGCCAGTTAGACTTGGACTACTGCCATCCCCCTGCTTATATCTGAGAACTCACGCTCATCTACAATCCAATCAGGATTGGGAGCATCTTTAGAAGGCCAGGGAAGTAACAGGTACTAGAAATTTTTTTTTTCCCTTGGCTCACGAGAAATCACACAGTTTGTCTCCTGAGAGTCTTCTTTGGATCTGTATTTGCTACATGGGTGTAATAATAATCCAGAACAGAGAGTCCTTTCTGAATTACTCAAAGGAATTTATGTATGCTATTTTAGTCTCTCCACATCTTTTATCAGAAAGGCAAAGGAGAAGTAGTATCTTTATTTTACAGATGAGGAAACTGATGAGTGACTTTCTTCAGAAGACAGGCTCTGTGCCTCAATTACAAGGAAAAAAAATACTACCAACAAATAATGACTTGACTGAACTTTTACCCATAAGAAAAAGAAAAAGCTTCTATTTCATTCCACAGATTCCCTTCACATAAGCTATAGCATTGTATACATTTGAAATTTTAACACATTTAAATTTTAACAGTGATACACTTATTTCCCATGATTTAAAATCATTCCTTTAGTTAATACTATTGGATCTGCCCATAAAGTAATCAGTCAATAAACGTGTATTAAGCACCTACTATGTGCCAGGCACTGTGCTAAGTGCTTGGGATTCAAAAAGAGGCAAAAGATAGTCCTTGCCCTCAAGGACCTTAAAATCTAATGGGGGAGAAAATAGGCAAAGAAATAAACAAAAACAGGCTATGTACAGGAAAGATAGAGAATAATTAATAGAGGGAAGTGACTTGAATTATGAGGGATTGGGAAAGGCTTCCTATAGAAGATGGGATTTTAGTTGGGATTTAAGGAAGTCAGGAAGCAGGGATGAGGAGGGAGAGCATGTGTTTATATGACAACATTTGCAATTAGCAATAGTGAAATGCTATCAGGAGCGCTGTTCTGTTATTGACATAGTGATAGTTTTTTGGATGACACTAAATATTGTACACTATCAGTGTGACCAGCATACATGACCCAGACCAGGATCCCTACATTTTCTATCCCGAATGTTCATTAGTAAACATTATTTATACTTTTTAGAAATTTTCTGACCTGGTTTATAATTGGAGAGATCCCAAACTTAGGGACATTTTGAAGAATAAAACGTGTGTCAAAATTGTTGCAAAAGGGTAATTTTTGATAAAATATAAGAAAAGGAAGTTATTCCATTGTGAAGTTATTCCATTTGCTAAATTCATCTTATGTTCCAGGTACTGTGCTAGTTGCTAGGGATAAAAAATGTAAAATGAAACAGTTGATGTCTTCAAGGAACTTGCCTTCTATCAGGGGAGAAAAAATTTAAAAAATGAATAATAATTAGCATTTATATAGTGCTTGAAGATTTGTGAGTACTTTACAAACATTAAGTATCCTCACATTAACTCTGTTAGTAAATGCTATTCTTTTCCCTATTTTATAGATGAGGAAACTGAGGCTGACAGAGGTTGTGACTTGCCCAGAGTCATATAGCTAGTAGGTGTCTGAGGCTGAATTTGAATTCAGTTCTTCCTGCTTCCAGGTCAATTTACTGCTCCACTTAGACAATCTGATAAATGGACTTCAATATTGTTACTTGGATCCAAATTTGATACTTTAGTACTTTGATAACTATGATAACATGGATGTGGATACTTTTTTCAACTGTATAGATCACAAGCCCTCACAGCTTCCTATCCTGTGTTCATCTTGTCTATACTTTGCCATAAATCCTCAATCAGGGGCCCACTCAACATTCTGAGTGACCTCCTTTATTTATTTTGATGATATGTGGACACTGTGTTGTTGTTCATTAGTTTTCCCCAGCTTTCACTACATATATGGTCCACCTTTTTTCCCATCATACATCTCTTTTTTTGTTTGTTTGTTTTGTTTTGTTTTGTTTTGGTTTTTTTAGTGAGGCAATTGGGGTTAAGTGACTTGCCCAGGGTCACACAGCTAGTAAGTGTCTGAGGCCAGATTTGAACTCAGGTACTCCTGACTCCAGGGCCGGTGCTCTATCATCATACATCAGGGGCAGCTAGATGGCGCAGTGGATAGAGTACCGGCCCTGGAGTCAGGAGTACCTGAGTTCAAATCTGGCCTCAGACACTTAACACTTACTAGCTGTGTGACCCTGGGCAAGTCACTTAACCCCAATTGCCTCACCAAAAAAAAAAAAAAAAGAGTCTATCATCATACATCTCTTTGATGGCATTTTTATATTGTTTTATGTTACTTAAAAAAAATAAGCTGTACCTGTTGTTCTACTGGAGGGAACTTCTGGTCCTATTTATTGACTCAAATCATCAACTATCCTGTACCTTATGTTTTAGATAGTAGCCTAGGGGCAATAAGAAGTTAAATGACTTTACCAACATCCCATAGGAAACTAGATTATGTAGAGGATAGAGCACTCTACTTAGAGTCAGGAAGACCTGAGTTGAAATCCCACCTCAGATATCTTGGGCAAGTAAGTCACTTAACCTCTGTCTGCCTCAGTTTCTTCATTTATAAGATAGTGATAATAGTAGCACCTATCTCCTAGGGTTGTTATGAGGATAAAATAAAATAATTTTTTGTAAAGTACTTTGTAAATCTTAAAGCACAATATAAATACTAGCTATTGGTTGTTGTTGGTGGTGGTGGCGGTGGCAGTGGTAGTAGTAGTAGTAATAGGAGTATGTGGAATGGTGGGATACTTGAGCCAATTCTTTTTGACTTCAAGGATGGATCTCTCTTCATTATGCTATGCTACCTATCAAGTATCTTGCACGGATACTTTATTAGTTATGCATTGTAGCCTATTTACACTTACTATATGCTATTCCATTGCCATTTAAGTGACCCTTGGACCCTTGGAGACAGCTGGGTGGTATAGTGGATAGAGCAATGGCTCTGAAGTTGAGAGGACCTGAGTTCAAATCTCACCTCAGACACTTACTAGTTATGTGACCTGGGCAAATCACTTAACCTCAATATCTGGGGACATCTCTAGTCATCCTGATATACACACACACACACACACACATATACACACATACATACATATGTATGTATGTATATATTTTTTGGTTTGTTTTTGTTTTTGTGAGGCAATTGGGGTTAAGTGACTTGCCCAGGGTCACATAGCTAGCAAGTATTCACCTAGCTGCCCCATATATATATATATATATATATATATATATATATATATATATATATATATATATATATATTTTTTTTTTTTTTTGCCACTGGATTCAGATGGCTTTGGAGGAGAGTATGAGGTTGGTGACCTTGAACCATGGTGACCCTCCCTCACTTAAGTCCAATTCAGTGCAAGTCATGACATTAGCCCAATGTCATGGTCTCCTATGAGAATGAAGGATAAACAACAAGCTGACTCTCAAATTGAATTCTTTGCATGACAAAATATTCCATGATTTTTTAATATCCAGGCAAACTGAAAATCTTAATTATTTTCAATTTCTTCAAATATGATTTCCTGAACTATTATTAAAAGCTTGTATGGAACTTTCCTAATATTTAAACACAGGAACTATTAGAAACATCTTTGAAGACTATTGTTCAAGAATAATTTTTCAGAGCATTAGATCCTCAATTAATACAGAAGCATCATGGCATAGTTAGTAGAGTGGTAGGCTTTGAGTCTAGGAGACTTAATTTCAAATCCTATTTTTGAAAGTTACTAGCTGCATAACTCTGGACAAATCACTTAACCTCTCTATGCTTAGACAAGAGGATTGAACCAACCCTGATCATTTTACTAGCAATTTCTGTACCAGGAATTGTTTGCACTGTACAGAACTGAGGTGAAATGTAAAATTCCTAACCTTCAATTCCACAAACTACCTTATGTTCTGATGAGGTTTAAGTATTAGCCTCTCAAGAGATGATTGTTACTGAATCCTATTTTAACATGTCAATGAGCACTTGTGAGAATCTTTTTTGTGAAGGAAATAAATACCTGTTCCATACATAATTATGCATTGAATAGTTTTAAAACCTGCCTTTTGGGAAAACACTAGACATGAGCCTAAGCTTAATCTTTAAATAATTTGTCTGGGGCATCAGCTAGAATATATTAGGAAAGGGAACCTAGCTCCCCTTTCATGAGAGACTTGGATCTTGTGTGGGGCCTTTTTAGAAGAGGGTCTTAGGTGCAGGACCTTAGACTTTGAGCCTGGCAATGGTTCTTTAATATTAGAATCAAAGTTTGAGAGCTTGAACGGACCTCAGGAGGGCACTTAGTCCAACTCCTTCATTTTGCAGATGAAGAAACTGAGGCTCAGAAATACTAAGTGACTTGTCTAGAGTCAAACTGCTAGTAGGCCTCATCTACTAAGTTGTGGAAGCCCAGCTGACAAAGACATGAACAAAGACAATTAAATATCAGAAGCAGTTTGAACAAAGCCCAATTTGGTTTGGTTTTCCCCCTACAATTATTCCATTCCAAAGAAACTATTGCTTTATATTGTATTTCCTGATTTACCAGTTACAGGGTGAACCAGAAATATGCATGATATTTGTCCCGGACTTACTTTTTTAAGGTTACAAAAAGGTATTAATTAACTGAGAAACAATTTTTAACAACTAAATTGTATGATATTTTAATGCTATCATCCTTTGGGTAAAGGCTATATAAGGGGATATCCATTTTCAAAGATGCACAAGAAAATTAAAAAAAAAACAAAGTAAAAGAAATGAAAAGGCATAATTTTCTTTAAAAGGTAGAAGGGATTAGCCTCTCACCAGAAATGATTACATAAAACCAAGTTGCTTATTATAGATAAACCTTACAGGATACTTGTCATCTAAACTGCAATCTTTAGCAGCTTAGAAACAGCCTAAGCCACAGTAGGCACAAATGGCAGATTGCACTATGCTTGCGGAATCTAATGAGTTTTTGAATTTTGTTGACGGTTTTGGAATCAGAACAAGTGATGTGTACCTTTTATTAAACAAAGTCAACCCAGATGCATCAAACAATAAAAGATGCTGAGATAGTCCTGCAAGGTACAAAAGCTACATGGGCATTGAGAGTAGTGCATGTCTGTGCACATTATAATAACTGTCATATTGCTTACAGAGAGAGGTGGAGTGCATGCACTTTTTTTATAATGTTCAAAAGGAAAAATATGAAATATCACGAGGGCCTGAAATGTACCCCATCAAGGGAATGAAAAATGATAATATTTTGCTTGTCTTTACACTCTTTTTTTTCCTTTTATGTTTGTGAAGAAACTATTTTCAATTAGAACATATATAGTGAATTTATTCTTATAAGCTACGAAATACATTTAAGAATCTATGCATCTATAATTAGAATGTCCCTTCATTATGAATATTCTCTTTTGAGGGTGATATTTATTTCTTCTTGGAAATTTAGTTTTATAAAAGGAAATGCACAGTGGCACTGCTAGTGTACTTTCTTAGTGTTTAAGTTGAAAGTTATAAAACTACATTAATCAAAATATGCAATAAAAATTTTGGGTGGTGGTGGTAGAGACAGGGAGGGGAGGTTTGCTGTTTTTCATTCTTCATCCCAATTTATTTCAATGTAAAAAGTTTGGGAAACAATGAAACATCAGATTCAAGAAGAAATGGGAGTGTAGGCCCATTTGAAAACATGTTTCAATGAAAATGATAGAGGTAGGTGAGTATCGTAAAGACTGCAAATTATTTTCAGATAATAATTACTTGGAAATTCTTAAGAAATGGAATTTCCTTAATCAATTTCCTTCCCAATGTTGAGGTAAGCTCTCATCAGCAGAATCGATTTAAGACAAGTCTCAACATCTTCCCTCTTCTCCATGCCCTACCTCCTTTTTGCTGTTTACCCATGAATAGATTGGACTACAAATGAATTTTTGTGTCTGTACACTATTTTTTGTTATAACGATCACGTGCTTTGTAACTTAATGCTATTATTCTTTAGAAAAATGATTAGGTTAGGGTGATCTGTGCTTTGTCCTAGGGTCCCCAAATTAGAAGGTACTGAAGCAAACCTCAGTAGCTAGAAACAACAGAGTTAAAATAGGAAGTTGCTTAGTGGCGGTTTGGGGTGCGCAATTCCTCACCTGTCTTCACCTCCTTCCAACAATGACTTTGTACTGCTTCCCTTGCTCTCTCTCAGCTTTATTCCTCACCTGAAGTAATTTGTCCCAGTGACCTTTTTTTTTCAGGTGAAAAAGTTCCTACTTAAGGATGTTGTTTTCAAAGGGTAAAGGTTATTCATGAAATGGTTTATCCTTTGGAATAGATCTATTTGTCACTTGAGGCTTATTATTAGGTAGTAAATGATTGGCAGGGGTTTTTGTCAGTGACTTATTTGTGTTGCAGTTTGCAGACACCACAGGGTGTAAAAGATGTAGTGAAGACCTGGCCTTAGAGTCAGGAAAACTTGGGTTCAAGTCTTGCCTTTGATTCATAGTGGCTACATGACCCTTGGAAGCATACTTCACCTTGCAGTATACCATGTAATTACTTAAGGCTCTAAGTTGCAGAGAAGATACTAATCTTCATTGGTAGATGATTCTCCATGCTGGGAGCTCCTATCACTGATGAAATTACAAGTCATTTAAAAAAGGAAGATGAGGGGGCAGCTAGGTGGTGCAGTAGATAAAGCACTGGCCCTAGATGCAGGAATACCTGAGTTCAAATCTGGCCTCAGACACTTGACACTTCCTAGCTGTGTGACCCTGGGCAAGTCACTTAACCCCCATAGCCCGGCAAAACAAAACAAAACAAAACCCCCCCAAACAAATAAAAAAGGAAGATGAGGCTTCATTGACCTGAAGAAAGAATGATGAGAGCTTTGATGACTTTTCCAGATCTTAGGTCTAAGAAGGTTGACTAGAGAAAGGAACTTATTCATCCAGCCAAAGGATATATTTAAGAGTGTTTGATAGTTAAGAAACAAAAAAGCAAAAACACAAACCCAAATTATTGCATATTGATTAATGTCCCCCAGAAAGAAAAGAAAATCAAATGTAATTTAACATTTTATTTTTAAAATTTCTAAGTGGATATGTGTTTAATAAAAAAAATTCAAAATGTTGAAAGGAAACAGGGTTAAATATGACATTCATTCATAGTAAAATTTTGCTTTTTTGTTAAGGGATATTTTGCCAATGAGAACAAATTTTACACATTTTAAATTTAGAAATTTTGGAATTTTCTTTAGGATTTTTGTGAAAATGTTGTCAACATACCTATTCTTTAAGCAAAAAAAAAAAAGCAACTTAAAATGAAGTGTTGTAAGCAGGCAGATTGGGAGAGAGGTACCTAGGCTGAGTCAAGTTTTATCAGTAATAAAGATTCTTTACCAATCTAGGAAAGCTATCTGTCATTCTGTGGGCATCCTTATAAAAGAGGAACATGGATGATTGTGAGAAAACATTTTCTACCATGTCTTCCTTGATCATGGTGATGTTGATAATATTCAACATAACATTTAACAATTTACATACTATTTTTATATTATCTCAACTGATAATCACAAAGCTGGGAGATATTGCTTCCAATACAAAAGTTCAAAATCTTTGGTAATAACAAATCTACTTTATTAAACTTTGTTGTTCAGTAATTTCAGTCATGTCAGACTGGGTTTTCTTGGCAAAGATACTGGATTGGTTTGCCACTTCTGTTTTGTTTGCTTGTAATCCCTTTCCCCACCCCAATTAGGGCAGCTAGGTGACACAATGGATAGAGCACTGAGTCAGGAGTCATGAAGACTTGAGTTCAAATTTGGTCTAAAATATTCACTAATCATGTGATTTTGAGCAAGTCACTTAATGCTGTTTGCCTGTTTCCTAATGTGTAAAATGATCCAGAGAAGGAAATGGAAAACTACTACAGTAAATTTTCCAAGAAAATCTCAAATAGGATAATGAAGAGTCAGACATGACTCTTCATGAATATCTCTCCTATTAGATTGTGAGTTCCTTGAAGGCAGGGACTGTCACCTCTTTTGTATCCCCAGTACTTAGCACAGTGCTTGGAACATAGTAGGTGCTTCATAAATGTTTATTGAGTAACTACTGACTTAGTGCCAAGCACAGTGACTTGAACCCAGCATGTGCTTAAGAAATGCTGGCCAAATATGAGGGTTAAGCAGTTTCAAAAGCTCATAGAATTGAAAAGGACCATCTGAGTTGTAAAATGTTGGATGCAAATGTGAGGAAATGTTATTAAAATTTTTCTCCTGTTTGAGAAAAAGAATGCATTCAGGTGCCTGAAAATGCTGAAAAACCATCTTATCCAGTTTCCCATATAATTCAAGAATTAGTTTTTGAAATGTGGTAAATAGCTTTAGAAGTTAAAAAGTGGCAGCTGAGTATCCTTCTCCATTACCTTCTCCCCTGTATTGCTCTACTTTGTTTATAGTGGTGATTGATTGCATGATATTCTCATTCTTCTTATTATTTTAGCTGCTATAGCAGAGGGACTTAAAATGATTAAATTTAATTTTTTGTTGTTCAGTCATTTCGGTTGTGTCTGATTCTTTGTGACCCATTTGGGGTTTTCTTGGCAAAGATCCTGGAGTGCTTTGCTATTTCCTTCTCCAGATCATTTTACAGATGAGAAACCTGAAGCAAACAGGTTAAGTGACTTGCCCAGGGTCACACAGCTAGTAAGTGTCTGAGGCTGGATTGGAACTCATGAATATGAGTCTTCTGACTTCAGGCCTGACACTTTATCCATTGAGTCACTGAGCTGCCCTGGTAGTTTAATTACCTTGTACTTAATTAAAATATTAGTTGTCTTTATAATAACAGTAGGAAAACCAGCTGGGAAACATGGTGAGGAGTAGGTCTTTTCAACAACGGCTTTGATGGGAAAACTAAGACAGATATTTCCTTGGTCAGATGGAAAGTAGGATTAATTACAATGATTGTGTTTAGCAATTATTTGTGTCTGAAATGATTGTGGCAAGGCAGTATTGCCTAATCAATTGAAGTTTGAAAAATGGATAAAACCCCAAATCTGACATAGTTGGACTCTGAATCATAAAATCTTACTGCATTCCTTTCTAAGTGGATTTTACATGTCCTACATTCTCAGCTCAAGCACTGACCCATACCCAAGAAAGGTTGCAGAATTACAATAAAACAAGCAGGAAATGTGATGAAATATAAAAGTCCCCCCCCCATTTTTCATGCTTGAGGAGGGAAATATATTCAGGTCCCCCTAACAGTTCTTAGAAAAGAAAACCCCCAATAAAAGTTCTCATTCTTTCCTGAAATGAGTCTGAGAAAATGAGTGAAAGTGAATCTTGTATTGCTGTCAGAAAGATTCTGAAAGAAGAGGAGAAAGAAATTGAGGTAGAAGGTTTTTTTTTTTTCCCTAGTCACTTTCAAAAATGAATTCACTTTCTGGGAAATAGAAATAGCTAGGCAACATGTGCCTAAATGAGGCTGTACTCGGGCGCAGACAGTACTTGAAATAGCTTCAAATTGAACAGCTTTATAATAATATCAGGTCAGGAAAACACAAGACTCAGGTCTTGTACCCAGATTATTAGCTTGAGCTAAATCTCTTCTTATTCTAGTAGTGCTGGTTCTTTCTTGGACATTAGTTCTCTTGGGATCTGACTGTTTAATGTTGCCTGCTGTTCCTTTTTGGCTTAATTGCACTCTGTTAGGTATAATACCTCGTGTAGTTGCTGTTCGAGGGGCCATCAGAATCACCTCATGGAAAGAGATGTAGTCTCTGAGCAGGAGTGTGATAGTAAATGTTTTAAAAACGGACTTTCCAGAAAAAAACAACAATAATACAACAAACCAATGTATGCATTACATACTTTTAGGCTTATCCCATAGTCTTAACATTTTCTCCATCACTTTCTTTAGTCCAGACAATCAATAAAACAATAAATCAAGCCCTGATAACATTTGCTGATTTTTGAGATGTAAAACCCCAAATCAAAATCTTAACAATCATTTCTCCTTGATATGAGGTAGCTCTGGCTCCCTCCTGTCTGTGAGGGTCTACATAGATCATAGTATCAAACAGCATAGATTGCTGGAACTGGATCCACTAGAACTGGTTTGAATCTTGCCTCTGATTCTTTTTATTTTAAAATTTTTTTGAATTTAATTTTTTGGGGGTGGGGTGAAGCAATTGGGGTTAAGTGACTTGCCCAGGGTGACACAGATAGTAAGTGTCACGTGCCTGAGGTTGGATTTGAACTTAGGTACTCCTGACTCCAAGGCCGGTGCTCTATCCACTGTGCCATCTAGCTGCCCCAAGTCTGATTCTTTCTTGATCCATGACCATGGGTAAGTCATTTCTCTGAGATGGCTGCAGCTATCTAAGGATTATCTACTAAATTAGAGATAAGCTTTGATCTTTGTAAACTAAATCCTTGACATTATCATAGTACATTATCATATGTATGATGTCACTTTGCAATTAATCATAATTGTTGTTCTGAAAGGGCATAAACGTGAAAAACCACCTAATATACTTAAAGGTTATTGGGATTTTCTTTTTATGTGGGTGGAAGGAAGCAGATAATGTGATTTTATCATTATGGAGAATTTCTGAAGAAAATACTCTTTCTACCAATACAGATTGGTAGCTATTCAGGAATTTATAGTTTTAGGGAGTTATCTTTGACACTCAGAGGCTAAACCACTGGCTTGGGATTATTTGAATCTAGGTCTTCCTGACTTTGACCTCTCTCTACCCACTCATGACACCATGTTGCCTATCAGAAAATTATATGCTAAAAGAGAGCATGGGGGGCAGCTAGGTGGCACAGAGGATAAAACACCAGCCATGGATTCAGGAGGAACTGAGTTCAAATCCGTCCTCAGACACTTGACACTTACGAGCTGTGTGACCTTGGGCAAGCCACTTAACCCTCATTGCCCTACAGAGAGAGAGAGAGAGAGAGAGAGAGAGAGAGAGAGAGAGAGAGAGAGAGAGAGAGAGAGAGAATGGAACCCTGTACCTTTAGTATACATGTGAAACAAGTAGCCAGGGAGAGACTTAACTTGTCTTTCTTTATAATCTAATAGTAGATCATTAACTAATGAGATATTTAAAGGATTAGAAAAAAGAGATACACATCTGACCAATTTTTATATCAAGAATTCAAATATTAAAAAAGATATAAATTTCTTATGAACTACCATTAAAATTCGTGTCCTCTTTAAATAAGATTAACTGCTGGTTATAAGCTCTGTCTGGTTCTGCTCCTGTAACTATTAAGTGGATAGAGCAAGTTCAGTCAGGAAGACCTGAGTTCAAATCCTACCTCAGACCTTTGCTAGGTATATGACCCTGGCCAGGACACAACCTTTATCTGCTTCAGCTTCTCATCCATAAAATGGGGAAAATAAAAACACCTACTTCCCAGGGTTGCTATGAAGATCAAATGAGGGGCAGCTAGGTGGCACAGTGGATAGAGCACCAGCCCTGGAGTTCAAATCTGGCTTCAGACACTTAACACTTACTGGCTCTGTGACCCTGGGCAAGTCACTTAACCCCAATTGCCTCACACACACAAAAAAAAAGAAAGAAAAAAAAGATCAAATGAGATGATATTTGTAAAGCAGATTACAAACAAGTGCAAACGCCAGGTATTATTAATAATAAGAAAAAAAATCATGCTTCTCTTTTGATACCATGGAGTCTAAGCAAAATACCAAGATGAGATACTAAAACCAATTCTGTACAATGTAAGCTGTGCAGGCTATATTGAAATTTAGAATTTCTTTTTTAATAAGACTGGAAAAATTTTATTAAAATGATTATTTGTAATGTTAACGTATTAGTACCATTTGATAGAGCAATGTTTGAAAATCCCTTTAAAAATGTGTATTTCATTGCAGAAATCAGTGAACCAGAAGTGAGAAAAAGGATCCAAAATCTGACCACAGGGCAGCTAGATGGAGCTCTGGATAGAGTGCTGGCCTTGAAGTCAGGAAGACTCATCTTCCTGAGTTCCAATCCAGCCTCAGACACTTACTAGCTGTGTGACCCTGGGTAGGTCACTTAACCTGTTTTCCTCAGGTTCCTTATCTGTAAAATGAGCTGGAGAAGGAAATGGCAAACTACTCCAGTATCTTTGCCAAGAAAACCTCAAATGGGGTCATGAAGAATTAGACATGATTGCAAAACAACTAAACCAAAAAACCCTTGCCCACAAAGCCATAATTGGGACAGGGCATTCCCCCAGGGTACATGGATTTGGATTGTACTGGTTGATAGATAGCAGTTGTGGTCCTTCAGCAGCAGAGAAACAACTAAGTTAGTTTACCTAGTTATCTGGAATAATTATTTAAAAGTATTAAATTCCCTCCTCTCCCTATTTGTGTTGTCTTTGGATGGGTTATAGAAACACCTCAGGTGAGTTCTTACCCAGCCCAGGCAGTTAATCTGTCACTCAATCAACAAACATTTAGTAAGAGCCTACTATGTGACAAGCATTGTGCTAAAGCCTGGGGATACTAGTCTCTGCCTTCAGAAAACCTCTACTCTTTCAGGGGAGGCTGGTTTCTTGCCACTTGTTTGTGGGTGAAAAGTGATGGTTATAAGCTCAATTTGGTTCCACTCCTGAGTATCTGTGTGAGCCTGAACAAATGTACTTCAGCCTTTCTGAGCCGATTCCCTCATCAATAAAATGGGAACAGTAACTCCTGCCTTCCTTCCTTCCTTCCTTCCTTCCTGGGCTTGTGGGAGACACAAGTGAGATGATGCATGTGAAAGCACATTTTTAGAGCTGTATATAAATGAAAGGTATTACTATTGTTACATTCTTAAGTGGTTCTTTTCTTCTCCATTAGATTATAATCTCCTTGGTGGCAAAACTGGGTTTTCTATTTCTGTTGCTTGCTTTGAGGTACTTAGGCTCTGTCTGGTCCACATTCAGTGCTCAGTGAATGCTTGCTGAATGAGTATGCAGAGCTTAGCTGCTGATACTTTTGTGTTAAGCCTTTTAGGCTGCAGGTTCTATACATGCAGATTTCCCTCCCCATTTACCTTCCATAATAGACAATACTATTGACCTTTCTCTAAAACAAATTCTATGAACTTAGAAATACTTGCTGTTCTTCAGAATAGATTAATGTCTCTAAAGCTATTTGGAATTTCCCTAACTTATTTCAAGGCTCAAAACACTTTAATTTGTATTTTACTTTTTAAAATTGGCCAAAATGTAGTGAAAGAGTAAAACATTCAATATTCAAACAATATGGTTGAATGTTCATTGCTTAAAATATTCTTCTATATAAGATCAAAAAGAAAAAAGTTATATATAAGGCAAAACACAGCTATGCAAGCAAATAAAGCAGGGACAGATAGAAAATAGCCAGTGTTTGGATAGAGCATCTGGGGAAATTTTGATTAAGCCATTTCTATTTCCAAACAGGAATTCTGATTACAGGATCTGTCACAGATATGCTGGATCCTAATATGTTAAGCTAAACAGAATTTCAACTTTCTTTACTGCAAATGCAAAGAGGATATTCACCAGACTTCTCCAAGGTGCTAACTCTTTATTTCTTCCTATAGCCTCATCTCAATTTAAAGACCTCAATTTTTTGTTATACTAGTGGATTGTTTATGGACAATTTTCAAATCCAGGCTTGAATATATTTTAGTGGCCTTAAACTATGAAAAGTTAAAAGCTTGAAGCTTCTTTGGGATCTGCTCCCTATTTCAATCTATTCCTCATAGACATTGGAAATAGAGTCAGTCAATCAGTTGGATAGTCAGTCAATAAATTAGTAAACCACTCAGTCAACAAGAACTTATTAAATACTTACTATGTATCAGGCATTGCACTAAATATTGGGGAACCCAAGGAAAGGCAAAAAAGCCTCTGCCTCAAAGACGTTCATGTGAATGGGGTAGAAAACAAATAAGTACAAATAGGTACATGCAAGATAGAGACGGTTTGAATGGAAGGTAGTGTAAGAGAGGGCGGTACTATTAGGTAATGAAGATGAATGACCCTTGAGGAGTCCATCCCTATCGGCCTAAATCCCACTCAGCTTCAGAAAATACCCTCTAGGGTACCTTGAGTGAAGGGGAAGCCAAATTTTCTCTGAATTGATTCCACTAAATGGGTAAGTGTGTGGAGTTTTAGGAGCTCTTGGAAAGAATACTTTCCACTCTGGGATCCGAATTGGAGGAATTCCAATAGTAACTTGTGTGACCTTAGGTAAACTCATTCAAACTCACAGTACCTCACTCGCCTTACCTAGAAAATGGGGGTTGTAAAGCTTGTAGTCCCTCTTAGCTTTGTTTAGACACTCAAATAAGTGAAAACAAATAAAATGCTTTGGAAAATGTTAAACACCATATAAATACCAGTTATTCACTATCATCTCATTCTCATCTTTTTTTTTTTGGATGAAATTTAGATAGACAACCAGCTAGTCGATAAACATTCATTAAGTGTCTACTATGTACCAGGCATTGTGTACAGATATGAAAAAGAAAGACAGTCCCTTGCTCTCAATCAACTTACAGTATGATGGGGGAATTCAATACAAAAGGAGGCTAAAAAGAGGTGTGAGGGGAGACATTCAAGGAGAGGCCATTATTCTACTACTACTACTACTATTATTATTATTATTATTACTATTATTATATGCTCTACAGACTATTTCTTTTTAAAATTGAGTAAGAGTATTGGGATGTAAGCTTACATTCTGTAGATTGGTTGACTACATCTCTGGGACCACTTCAACAGCAGACAGGAAGACAAGGAAGAAATGTATAGGCATCCCTTCTACATTGTGACTTTCCCCATTGTGGTTTTGATATATCATGGGTCAGCATAAGAAATTAAAGGGGAATTTTTTGGGAGTTTTGTGGAAACTGTGGTTGACACATGAAGGCCAGCAGATGACATAGAAAAAGTTTAGAAATTCAGAAATGCATAAAATATATGTATAGTATAATATAATATCAACCCAAATTTTAGGGTACTGCAAAAACCCCATAAAAGAATAAGAAAAAAATTCAGACTTCTCTGGTACTAAAGGAGGGCCAAAAATTTTTACATGAATCTTCCAGATCACAGGGGTGCTATACCCCTAAGCCCCCCATGATGTGGAAGGGATAACTGTACCTTTTCCTAAAACTATAGAGTATTATTTTCTTTAGTTAGCTATCCATTTTTGAAAGTTTTAATTCTGTGTTGCTTGCAGATTACAAGTGTTAATCATGGTGAAATCTCTTGTTCTGAAAAGTTTATGCCTCAGTGTTGTGGTTATTGTGGATTCTACTAATGGCACACTGCCTGTTGGTATTTGTGGTTTGTGGTTTATCTCTTTATCGGATCCTATTGCTCCATGAGAGCAGGAGTCATGGTTTATTTAAATTTTTGTCCCTTCCCCAATGCCTGGCACAATGTGGCAGTAGGCAAGGAAAGGTGGAGCAAAATGCCAAGGGCACAAGGGAAGTTTGAGTCTCCGATCTACAGTTTATTGTCTGTGTGACCCAGTGTAAGTCTTTTAACCTCTTTGGGCTACCGCTCCTCTACGTGTGTCATTTCTTCAGTTAGAATGTAAACTTTCTGAGGCAAGGGGCTGTTTTTGCTTTTGTAATTCTATCCCAGTCCTTAGCACAGTGCTTGGCAGATCGTGTTAAATACAATAGATGCTTTTTAATTCATTCATTCATTGAATATTTGTTGAATGTTGAATGAATGAACTGTACCTCAGTTTCATCATCCACAGTGAGAAGCAGCTTGGCACAGCTTCCCACAGTCAGGTGGGAATATTTCCTTTGCTTGCTTTGTGCCTATAGGCAAATCACTTAGGCAGCTCTCTGTTGTTTTTTTGTCCTTCGTTTTCGAAGAGGACCATGACATCAGGATGATGTCATGACTTTCAGTGAATGGATTTAAGTGAGGGAGGGCTGTGCAAAGTCATCATGCTCATTTTCTCCTCCAGAGCCATCTGGATCCAGTGGCAAGATATACTTCAAGACAACTGGAGATGGCCCTGGATGTTTAAGGCAATCAGGATTAAGCAACTTGCCCAGGGTCACACAGCTAGTAAGTACCTGGTGGAGAGATTTCCCAGCCTGATGAAATCATAGATTCTTGACACATTGACCTAATGGTAAATTGAAGCAATGACAAGAACACTAAATTTAGAACTCAGTTCTGCCTATTATTTCCCTTCTTTGGGTCTTGTTTTCCTCATCTGCAAAATGAGGGCATTGTATAGATGACCTCTCAGGTCCCTCCCAGGACAAAATTCATGATCCTATGATAATTCGTCTTATAGTGATATTGTATAGATGAATTAAATGAAAAAAGTAGATTAAAGATCCATATATATAAACATATATATGTAATATTAGTGTTAATACACTATATTATTGTGGATTAAAATATCGCCTATTAGGAGTCATGGAGTTAAAGTTCTAAGAAGTATTTTTTTTCAGTTTTAAGTTATCTCTAGAATGAAAGTATACCGAATATATAGAAAATATTGAATGAAAATATGAATGAAAAATAAGCATTTATTTTTTCTTTTATTTTTATTTGTAATTAATTTAGTAGTATTATATAGTATAATCATTTGAAATTGGGACAAACCAGGTGGAATTCACAGATCTAGAAAAAGGCACTCACTTAAAATAGGGCACGAATCCAGTGGCAATGAACAGAATATTTACGACCCTACTCAAATTATTCAATTGCCTGAATTTAGGACTGAATCCCAAATAATAGATGATCGCAGATAAGAGAGATACTCCCTGCCCCCCACCCCATGACAAAAACTTTAAAATGGCAAGGTAACTTTAAGCTTTCATATTTGTAGAACTTACATCTTGGTTGGACATTTCCCAGTAAGGTCTTTCTCCATAGGACATCACCTCCCACATAACAATGCCATAGCTCCATGCATCACTAGCTGATGAAAACTTCCTGTAGGCAATAGCTTCTGGGGCTGTCCATCTTATGGGAATTTTTCCACCCTAGAAAAAAAGTTGTAGATTACTCAGTTGACTCACAGTAGAAAATTTTACCTCCATTTCAAACTTGGGGTTACTGTCATCAAAGAACTTTCTGACAAAAATTTCTGAACTCTCAATAATGGCTTGGCAATTTAAATGAAAAATAGAAAGAAAATGGAATATTTTGAAACTGTTAGTGAGTTTCCCTAAGATGTTTATTTAGTGAAACAGCATTGTTGCAAAGAAGTCACACTTCGGAGGAAAGAAAACATTTTATTCATTAGAGATATTGGATGTTATTTTAGATTCACATAATTAAACAGAACACTTTTGGCTTTTGATGGAAATTCTAGATTTGGAAGATTAAAACCAAATACTACTCTGTAGTCATTAAACATTTCCTTGTATTTGTAAATAATAATAATAATAATAATAATAATAATAATAAACAGAACCCCTAGCCGAGGAGAATGATTAAATATTGAATTGAGAATACTTTAAATCAGCGTTAAACAGAGTAGAACTGAATTTCTTTCCTTTTCTTTCCATCTGTAGTCATTTCAATTATCTCTTAATCTTTTCCTATAAATCCCTTGACATGCTACAAATGCATCTAAAATAGACAATTTTCCTGTAAGAGTGCTTTAAATTTCTCAATACTTTTGTTTTAAGCTTTCATTCTAACAACTGAGCTCACTATACAGTTTAGCTATTTTCTGATTCTTTAGTAGTTTGCCTTTAGAAGACCTAAATAGGATTTTATGTATTACACTTAATTTTTAGTAACATTTGCAGCATTTTGTTAAGAACATTATAGAAATTTCTTTGCAATGATAACAGCAAGAGTAAAATCATTTGTTAGTTTTATTTGACATATTTTTGAAGCCTTCCACTTCCCCAGTGGGAATATAGGATTTTTGTTTTTAAAAATAAAACAAGGCTTTATAGTTCCACTAGATGGCAGAAGAGAACAATCAGCAGGTTTGTGAAAGCTAAAAGCAACAACTTTTCAGTACCCTGCAAAATGACTTATATTTAACTAAAATAATTTTCGAGACAGAACTCATAGCAGAGGCAGATTTTGATGGGGAAACTTTGCAGTTGGTCATTACTATCAGCATCACAATCATCATCACCGTCGCTTGAAAATCAGCTTTAAGTTTTTTGTGTATACTGAAAATCAGAAGGGAAAAAAAGTTCTTGCCTTGGAGAGTCAAGAACGTTAATAGGGAAACTGTTAATCAAATATACAATTCCTACTTTTCAATGATTTATTAGGCAGCTAGTGGTATAGTGGATAGAGCTCTTGGCTTGTAGGCAGGAAAAACACTTCAAATTTGGCCTTAGACCACTGTGAGGGAAAAATTCATCCTCTTCTCAATAATTCTCAGGAACTCAGCAGCGAGGTGACAAAGGCTTTATTTTCTTCTCATGAGAAGGAGGCACCCTAGTGTGCAGCTAGTGGGTGCCCAGAAAGGGGGCTCGCAGGCCCTGTTCTACACCCTAGTCCCTAAAGCAAATGGACCTTCCCCTTTTTCATCACTGGTCGGGGTTACAATCTAACTAGCTAATCGGAACGCAGTATTCCCACCCCTCTTCCTTGTATGGGCATAACTCAGGAGTGTACCTTACACTTCCTTATATGGACAGAACTCTGGAGAGGACCTTATTGAGACCAGGGCTCCTTGAACCATGTGACCTTGCTAACCTGAGGGGGAGGAGGGGATCTGAGACCTTTGTCCTACAAACAGGTCAGGGGAGTATGACTGACTGTTATAGCCACATTGAGAGGAGACAACTACTCATTTCTCACAACCACATAACTGGTTGTGTGACTCCAGGCAAATCACTAAAGCTCAGGGTTCTCATCTATAACATGAGGACAGTAATGACACCTATTTCTGAGGGTTTTTGAGAGGATAAGATGAGATAATATTTATAGAGCACTTTGTAAATTGTAAAGCATGACATAAATGCTAGCTAGGTATTATTAGTAAGGAAAAGTGGTTAATCTTCAATAGGAAAAATAATGAACTGCAAGGCAAAATTAGTGGTTAATTAAACACACATTTATTAGTCATTTACTATGTACTGGTGCTATAGTACTAGCCTTACAAGGATTTGCATATAAAGTGAAAAGTATAGAACATTCAGGCTGGAAGGTACCTTAGAGACCATTTAGTTGAATCCTCTCATTGTTCAAATGAAACAATTGAGGTTCTAAGAATTGAAATGATTTGCCCAAGGTCATATGGCAAATCAATGGCACACTTGGGATTTGAAGCTAGGTCTCTTGATCCTCTCCTACTGTTAGTTCTATCGAGACTCAGTCTCAAACCAAAAATTCTATATAGAAGAAATTATTATTATAATCTTTAATATCCCAACATATATTAAGCATAATCACTCATGGGAGCAAAGCTGAAATTTGATGAAAGGGTCTAAAATGTTTTGCCTACACAAATCAGTACAGAAGCAATTCATCAGCAAGTATTTATTAACTGCCTACTATGTGCTAGGCAGTGCAAATGCAAAGAATGAAATAATCTCTATTTGCAAGACCAGAAGCATTAGGCAAGTACATAGTGAAAACTAAAATTCAGAGTACTCAGCCATGGTAGCTAAAGAAACATAATTTTAGGATTTATTTTTACCTTAAGATTGGCATGAGGTTTATTTTTATTTTTATTTTTTTTGGTGAGGGAATTGGAGTTAAGTGACTTGCCCAGGGTCACACAGCTAGTAAGTGTCAAGTGTCTGAGGTTGTATTTGAACTCAGGTCCTCCTGAATCCAGGGCTGGTGCTCTATCCACTGCACCACCTAGCTGCAGCGAGGTTTATTTTTAAATGTAACCAGCTCAGCATGGGCTTCCATACAGCTGAATTTTCTTTCATGGACATAGCAGTTATATTTGCATGCAAGAAGGATGTTAAATAGGAAGTAAGCTATTTGAGGACCAAGACTTTAGATTTTGGGACAGCTAGGTGGCGAAGTGAATAAAGCACAGGCCCTGGATTCAGGAGGACTTGAGTTCAAATGAAGCCCCAGACACCTGACAGTGGCTGGGTGACCCTGGGCAAGTCACTTTACCTTCATTGCCCCTCCCCCCAAGACTAGTTTTTTCTTTGTATTCCAATGCCTAGCTAATACTAAGAGTTTAGTGAATATTTCTTGAGTTGGACTGAACTGAATTGAATTGTTCAGTATGTTTGGACTTGTTGATACAGATTTATGAAAAGATTCTGGTCTTAACAAAATAGAGCTACACTGAATGCACAGAATACAGCGTGTGCACCTAATGTTTTTTCTTTTTCTAGGACTCGGTGGGAGTAGGAGGTATTTGATTGAGGAGGAGAACTAGCTAGTCCTTCTCTCCAGCTCTCACCTTATTCTGGTATTTCCACAGGTGTGGTATTTCCACAGGTGTGTCATCAATGCCCTCACTCTACTACTGAGGGGGAATGGGATTCTTTTAATCCTGCTGGGAAAGACAATGGGAATGGAAGTTGTCTAAGGGCATCGCTTCAAATAGGGCTGACTCCACTTATCAAACCTCCTCCTACCAGAGAACTGTTGGCTCATTCTATAACAAGGATATTCAAGATTCACCTATTCTCTGTTTTGGGGATAGTATTACGCATCAAAAAATCTTTTAGACAAGCAATTTTCTCTTCTGTGGGTCTGTATATAAAAATCACCTACTATTTAAAGGAATTTCAAACTTGGAAACTGTATTTCCAAATGCTGCAGGCCAAACTTGAAGATCTACTTTCAAAAGGGACATGAGAACAATAGTTTCATCGTGCCATTTCTTTTACTAGATCTTATTCATCTTAGTGGGCAAACCATATACAGGAGTGTGGTGGTAAATATTTAACAACTGACACACCAGAAAAAAAAGGACAGGAGACCCTTCTAAGTTTAATCTGTATTATTTGTATTTTTGCTATGACTTTTTTATGTCTATACAACAAACAAAATAGTAAATCAATCTCTGATTTATAGTGTTTGCCAACTTCCAAATGCTCACACTGAAATTGTAAATGCTCACACTGAAAATCTAATAATTGGTTCTCCAGCCGGTTCAGCTAGCTACAGCATATCACTGAATATGCAGATGTTTGTATCATTAGGTGGCTGAGGTTGCCTCTTTGCTCAGTTGGTGTTGGCTGCTCTCAAAACAGGCTTAAAAAAGAGACTAAATTTTTTTTTGTATACTCATTATGCAAATTGTAAATTTGTCGTTTTTTCTTTATATAGTGTCATTTACCACAAAAGGAAGACATTCTTGTTACCTTTCAAGCTGATTTAAAGCATCGTCTTATCTCTTCCCTCCCCAACTCCCACAAAAACTCCAAATATTTTCTTTGGCATAACCAATACTACAAAACTGCCTTTGAAAGTTAATTGGCCTTGAAATTTCATGTTACAATTCGAACTAAGAAAGTAAGAACTAGAAGTCATAAAATATAATATAGTGCTCATTAATGTGGAATTCCCCTTCCCCAATTTCCTTCAGCTCCCACAGATTGAGTCCCCAGTGGGAAAATATCCCAAGTTTGATGTATGGGTGCTCTCTCCTACATTTATAATTCACAACCCCCCCCCTCAAGTTCTCTAACCTTTAGTAATAACCCAGAGGACACAATTAGCTCAAAGTAAAAGACATTTACTGAGATGGCATTGTAAAATCAATAAAAACAAAATATCCCACCCAATAAAACTGGGGCTCACTTTCCCCAAATTTGCTTCATTTTTTGTTTTTGAAGGAGACCAATGACATCATGGAGTGGTGTCTTGACTCAGGCATGAATTGGATTTAAGTGAGGCAAAGTTACACAAAGTTGTCAACCTCACTCTCTCTTCCAGAGTTATCCAAGTCTAGGGACAAGACAAAAGTCAAGATGACTGGGGATGGCCCGGGATAGAGTGGATGACCTTGGCATTTTTGATGTCTGACTAAGCTCTTAGCACTCCATAGTGCCTGCTTCAGCTGCCTTTCCCACAACTACATAGTATAAATGGGAAGAATGGGAACATACATAGAGTATATGAATAGAGAGATACACACAGCCCAATCAGGTCATTCACACATTTAGAATTTTAGGCCCCAGAGTCAAGTCCTTTTCTAAGGTATCATCATGCTTCTTCCTCCTAGCTACAGTGTGCCTGATGGGCAAGTTGTTCAGTTGGATTGAGTCTGTTCCTTCTCTTAATGGCAGAGCTGAGTTTTTTTCTTTATTGCGAGGTCATATTTATTCTTCAAAGTAGTCTCTTCTCTTGACGGTTTGATCTGCTCATTGCTTCGGCCTTCTGGCTTCCTTCATCACTCAGGTCAAATCTCTCTTCTGCAAGAAGACTTTCCCAGTCCCCCATCCCCAGCAACCTAACACCTTCCCTTTGAGATTACCTTTCATTTATACCTTATGTTTTGCATTTTGTCTTGGCAAGCCTATAAATCCCCTATGAAAATCTGGGTTCCTTGGGGCCAAGGCCCCTCCCCCCCATTTCTGTACCTCTAACACTTAGTGCTTAAGAAATGCTTGTTAAATGGTTCGCTGACTGGATTTGGGTGAATAGGTTCACTTCAAGATTCCAAGGGGAGGGAGGAAGGTAAAGGGAGAGAAGAGGAGATCTTCATTTCCCTCAGAGACACAAGGAACTATTTTCTGTCAGGGGCTGGGGTTTTCTTCTTAGGAGTCTTTTCTCTGCTGCAGGCATCACATTCTTTAGGGCCAAAGCCCACTTTGACTGACATCTTAGAGAGTGCCTCAAGTCTTTAAAGGACTACAAGGTATGACCAATACATGATCAACCAATGTCTAACTGCGCTCTAATTCCATCGATTTTGAATAGAGAACTTTATAACTCAGTAAGAGTCATAAAACACAAAAGCCCTTACCTATACCTTCTTTAAAACCATAACACCTCATTGTCTCTGTTTTTGTTTTTATTGTTGTTGAGTGATTTTCAGTTGTGTATGACTCTTTGCAACCCCATTTGGGGTTTTCTTGGCAAAGAAATGGAATGGCTTTGCCATTTCCTTCTCCAGTTCATTTTACAGATGAAGAAAACGAGGCAAACAGAGTTAAGTGACTTGCCCAGGGTCACATAGCTGGTAAGAGGCTAGATGTAAACTCAGGAAGATTAGTTTGACTGGCCCTCTATTAGTATATTAGTTGACCTGGCCTTCTATGCACTACACCAAATCTTTGCCCCACTGTCTCTGTTACTTGTCCCTTATTGTCTATGATTTCATCAACTAGGTTGAGAGGAAACCAATTCATCACAGGCATCTTGATCACCACCCTCTCCCTCTGCTGAAATGAAATAAGAGCAATTCAGAAAGGTATGATAAAACGGTAAAGGCATCTCAAAACTAACATCAGAAAGGATAACAAAATGAGGCTTTAAAATCTATTTTGGAAGTAAGAAGAAGATCAAAGAAGGCCTAGGATCATTGCTCAGGAACAAAAGAAAAGTATGATAATAGCAGATGACAGAAAAAAGGCAGCATCAGTCAATTCTTACTTTGTTTCTCCTTTCTGTATTAAGGAAAGTGATCATTTGACTTGAAGGAATGGAATAAAAATGGTTAGTGGAGGATTGAAACAAAAATGGCAAGGAAGCACCTAGGCATCCTCAATTAGTTGGAGCCCTTCATCTGCATCTTCCTGTGTTACCTTGGGTGATTCACAGAACCTCTCTGGACTCTCTTTTGGAAACAAGGAAATGAATTTTTTTGTTTATAAAATGAGGGCATTAGACTACAGGGTGAATAAAATTGCTTCTATCTCTAAGACAGATTCTCTATGAATCCATAGAATCATAGAAGTAGAACTAGGGATCATCTAGTCCAGTTTCTTCATTTTATAGATGAAAAGTGAGGTCACGGGGGCAGCTAGGTGGCACAGTGGAGAAAGCAGCGGCCCTGGATTCAGGAGGAACTGAGTTCAAATCCAGTCTCAGACACTTGACACTTACTAGCTGTGTAATCCTGGGCAAATTACTTAACCCTCATTGCCCCGCAAAAAAAAAAAAAAAAAAGAGAGAGAGAAGAAAAAAAGAAAAAAAGTAAGGTCAGTAAGTAGCAGAGCAAGAATTTGAATTCTGTCTCCAAATTGTAATAGCTAATGATAATAACAGCCAGCATTTATATAGTGCTTTTAAAAAAATTAAATTTTTTTTTTTAAAGCACTATATAAATGCTGGCTGTTATTTGTTGGGGCAGCTAGGTGGCGCAGTGGATGGAGTACCGGCCCTGGAGTCAGGAGTACCTGAGTTCAGATCCGGCCTCAGACACTTAACACTTACTAGCTGTGTGACCCTGGGCAAGTCACTTAACCCCAATTGCCTCACACACACACAAAAAAACCCCGCCCACCCAAAAAATTAAATGATTTTAGTTAAAGTTTTGAGTTCTAAATTCTATTCCTCCTTTCTCTCCCCATGAGATGGTAAGCAATCAGATATAGGTTATACATGTGTATATATGTAATGTATAATGAAATGTAAAACATTTCCATATTAGTAATTTTTTACAAGAAGACACAAAGAAAGAAAGTGCAAATAGCATGCTTCAATCTGTGTTCAATCAATATCAGTTCTTTTTGGAGGTGGAATAGTATGCTTCATTACTGATCCTTTGGGATTGTCTTGGATCATTGTATTCCTGAGGATAGCTAAGTCATTCACATTCTTCCTTGAACAACATTGTTGTTACTGTGTATATAGTGCTTTTAAGGTTTGTACAATGCTTTACATATATTGTCTCATTTGGGTGACACAATTATCCTATGAGGTAGGGGAATGTTATTATTTCCATTTTGTAGTTGAAGAAACTGAGTCTGAGAAAGGTTAAGTGACTTGCACAGGGTCACATAGCTATTAAATGATTGAGGCAGGATTCAAACTCAGCTCATCCATACCGCAGATTGATGAGAATTGGCAGCCTATAAAATTAACTTATTCATTAGACCAATGTTTCTCAAAGTTTGGTCCAACAATGTCTGGGGGTCCCCAAGACCATTTCCAGGGATCTTCAAGATTGAAAGTATTTTTTTTCATAATAATGCTGACATTTTAGTTTCTAATATAGTACATATTGATAACTATAACCCATATGACGCAGCAAGATGGAGCAGTGGACAGAGTGCTGAGCCTGGAGACAGAAACACTGGAGTTCAAATCCAGTCTCAGATACTTACTAGCTATGTGACCCTGGGCAAGTCATTTAATCTTGTTTCCTCATTTATAAAATGAGCTGGGGA
This sequence comes from Dromiciops gliroides, assembly GCF_019393635.1. Lineage (NCBI taxonomy): Eukaryota > Metazoa > Chordata > Mammalia > Microbiotheria > Microbiotheriidae > Dromiciops > Dromiciops gliroides. The sequence continues at coordinate 213,220,807 of NC_057863.1, read as the reverse complement.
AAGAAACGGCAACTTACTTCAGTAATTTTGCCAAGAAAATTCCAAATGGGGTCAAGAAGAGTCAGACACAACTGAAATGCCTGAATAACAAATAAAAATTATTGAAAACATCCTAAAATAATTTTTATTTACACAGATTATTAAGTGTGTAAAGGGATGCCCAAGACCAAAAAGTAAGAGAACTGCTGCACTAGACATATTTTCTGCCCTCTAAAAATCCTTTAACCATGAAAAGCCTTTCATAGCCTCCTCTCCTCCTGTTCTGCTCAGATCCACATTGCCTTTTTATCCATTTACTAAATTTATAATTAGCATCCTGAATGCCAATTTTGTTTGCCTGTAATAGAACAGTGTTAATGGGGCTCTTCAGAGTCATATAAATTAGGGTCCTTTTCACCTGTTTCCTCCTGAAGAGTAATAGTCCTGAAATACTCTTGATAATAATTCAGTGGCAGGTACTACTGTGTAAGCGACAAGCACCACCCTCTTTCAAAGAGAATTTAAGTGATGTATCACTTACTGAGTGCGAGACACTATTCTGGAGGACATCTGTTTAAATGAGATTTTCTCCTCCTCATCCTACCTGCTAGAAAATGTAGGACACTGTGCTACTGTCATGCAATGGAATTAAAAATACACATTACGTGAGGATTGCCCTGCTTCTGAGTGCTAAACACTGAATATGGAACAGACAGCCTTTCCAAAGCAGCCTCCTATCACTCATTATGGCCTTAAACAAAAATAAAATCTACTATATGAAAAAGCCCCAGTGAGACAGCTGACACTAATAAGAGTTAAAAATACCATACTGCAGACAGCGGCACATTTCTCTTTAATCTCTCCCATTCTCCTCCCCTATCTCTTCTTCTATACCCACTCTCCCTCCTTCCTTCCCTCTTCTGCAGATGACTTTTACTTGGTTTTTCTACCTCCTTCCCCTTCCAATGATTTTATTTAATGGCTCCATCTTCCCAAGCCATTGACCTATGCCCTTTCTGACAAAGGGCCATAGAAATTAGCACAGGAAAAAAAATAACAACAGATTATTTCATTCACAGAGAGAAAAGGCCAGTTAATTCTTTTAATCACCAAGAGCTATGAAATATAGTCGCATCTTTTAGTACACTAAATGTGACATCCCAGTGACCCCAAATAATTAGGCAGCACTTCAAATAGTAAGAATTGCATTTATTAAGCAGATAGAAAAAAACACCTCAACAGTGAGAGCAATAGTATAGAACCACAAAATCATTGAATTAAATTCCATTTCCAACCCTATAAGCATTTATTAGATGCCTGTTATATACAATGCACTGTATATGGGGGATATGAAGAGGTCTGTGTCCTCAAGGATCTTAAGCAAACAAGATAATAAGCAAACAAGTAAGTCTACACACATTATGGGGTGCTTTAATAGTTTTAGTGCAGCTTTAAGATTTAATAAAAATTCATTGAGGGAGGTGTCCTCAATTTTTAAGAGTGTAAAGTTTCTGGAGACAAAAAACAAAAACAAAAAACAAGAAGTGAGGCAGAGTGCCAACACCTAAGGGATCAGGAAAGGCTTCCTGTAAGAAGTGGCATGTAAAAATAAGCCCTGAAGCAAACCAGAGCCTCTAAAAGCAAGGCAGAGGAGGACATGCATTCTAGGTATAGGGGATGGCCTATGCAAAGGTAACAAGGTAGGAGATGGAATTCTGAATTTAGGGAATACTAGCATTTTAGCATGTTATACTGGGAAAGAACCTTTTGGATCATATGTCCATTCTGTTCCAAGTAAAATCTGACATTCCTTGAGGTGAAAAGGGTAAGTTAGGGTCACATGGTTAGTAAGTGATGGACTCAGGCCTAGAATCTAGGGTTCCTGACTCTCAATTCAATGAGAGACAGTACTGGTGTCCTATCCATGGTGAGAGAAATGATTATTTCTTTCTTATATTAATAACCAATTATTGAATTAGGATTCAAGGGTTTTCCACTTCCTTATATAGATATCAACCATTGTAGGAAATCTTGGGGAAGAATAACCCAAACAGGCTGAGAGAATTGGTGAATTACTATTTATTGTGTTTGGTCAGACAGGTCTGGGGTAGAAGTAGATTCCCTCTTTGAAATGTATATTGATAAGTCTCTTTGATCAAGACTTGGGTGATCCAAGTCACATACCCGCAAGACCCTCATTAGAATGAGCCCACCTCATTATGAGATCCCATCTCATTATAGCATTAATTTTCTCATTAATTTTTAACCAATTAAACTTGATTGCCACACTCAGGGATTGCCACTTTTCCAAGGGAGTATAAGTAGTGAGCCTGCCACCATGAGGGTCTTTGGCATTTGAGAGTGCTGCTGACCTCTTTTATTAATAACATGCTAGCATTATTAATAAAATGATTAATTACCCAGAGACTATGGCTCTTGAACTTTTTAAACATTATAATGGTGATCTATGTCTACAATTCGATCCCTATTTATTAGAGAATTCAACAAATCTCTGAGGTAAGGAGGGGGTAGTTTTCAATACTTTTTCCAGCAAAGGGATTTATATCTTCCTCAGGAGGAAGTATGTCGTGTTTGAACAAACACATGAGTATGGTGAGGGTTGAAGAGATGCAGCAGAGGTCTGTGCCATATAGTAGAGTGGGACTTAAACAGATGTACTCTGGAGTGTACTGTCTTTTTTTTTTTTTTTTTTTGGTAGGGCAATGAGGGTTAAGTGACTTGCCCAGGGTCACACAGCTAGGTAAGTGTCAAGTGTCTGAGTCTGGATTTGAACTCAGGTCCTCCTGAATCCAAGGCCAGTGCTTTATCCACTGCACCACCTACTTGTTCCTGGAGTGTACTGTCTTACATGGGTATAATGGCATTAGAGCCAGCTGTGGAAGACAAGCCTTGAGGGAGTGTGACAACTGATGTCCTGATGAGGGTGGGACACAACAGTTAAGTTGAAGGTATACCCTTTCCTTCCACAGTATACTCTCTTAACTTTGTTCCACTAGTCACATCCTCTACTTATATGGCAAATATCAGAAACTCATCATTAGGAGGTGGGGAAGGAGAGATGTGATAGCAGGAGGCTTGTGTGTTCCACTTTAAGAAAGACAAACCATAGAACTTATAAAATAGATAAATCACAGAGTAATTATCCACTGGATTCTTGGATTAACCAAACAACTCCTTTAAATAGCAGCTTCCCTGGTGCAAAGGTGATTCACTGTCAGAGAAGCCAGGTGGGGGTAAGGAAGCAAAATTGAAAAGGTAGAAGCAAAGAAGACACCTCTGAATTTATAACCTGATAGGAAAACAAGAAAGGTTGTGTGATGTAGTGGCAAAAGCACTGGAGATGGCATTAAACCTCTGTTTGCCTCAGTTTCCTCATCTGTAAAATAATGATAATATTAGCAGCTGACTTCCAGGATTATTGTGAGGATCAAATGAGATAAGATTTGTGAAGTGCTTAGCACAGTGCCTGGCACATGGTAAATACTGTAGAAATATTAGCTATTATTATAAAGATCCTTTTAAACCCTGGCAGGTCACTTAACTCTTTTGGGACCTCAGGTCCTTCATCTGTAAACTGAGAGATTCAGACAAAATGACCTGTTAAAGATACTTCCATCATCTCTAGACCTCATGATGCTCTTTTATTTCCTAAAAATGCAATTTAAGGGACATAACTATTATGTAACATGAGGCATCTTTGGAGTCAAAGTAGTTTAACAATCTTAATAATTGCAAGTCTCATTTGCAAACAAATATTAAAACTAGAGGTGGCAGCATGGTCTAGTGGATAGAGAACTAATGTCTGCAAGTTAGGAAGATCTGTTCAAGTCTTGCTTCTAATAGATACTTGTCTTGAAAGGAACCTAGTCCTCCAGACAACAGCAGAATATAACGGTATGATCATTTTCCTTGTCTGCATGGTATATTTCTATTGATAAATCAAAACAACGCACTGGGTATTTTTTATTGTTGTGTCACATTTTAACTCATTGAACTTATAATCCTTTGAAATCCACTGATCTTTTAAACAAGAACTATTTCCTAGCTATGCATATATCATCCTGCATTTGAGTTTCAAAAATTAACTGTATAAATCTACAATTTCACATTTTTCTCTATTAAAGTTCACTTTCTAAGATTTGGTCCATCACCCTAGAGTGCTAAAATCTTTTTGGATTTTTATTATGCCACCCAACAAGTTAGCTATACCTCCCAGCTACTAGTCATCTAAAAATCTGATGGCCATGTTTATCTATGCTTTTATTCATAAGTATTTATGAAAGACAACAATGAAATAGCCCTCCCTCTCCCCCCTGCCCCGTTAAGGGAGCTTACATTGTATTGGGTAGAAATAACATGACCACAAATAGAAAGTTAACTATAAAATATCTACAAAGAAAATATGAAATGTGCAATAATTTCTAGGGGGGAGGGCACTTAGTAGATTAGCATAAACCTTGTGCAAATAGCTCTTTACATGAACCTTTAAAGAAGATAGGAACTTCTTTGGATTGAGTAGACTGAGGTAAAAAGGGATACATTACATGCTTGGTGGATAGCATTGAAAAGGCATGGAGAGTGGATGTATCGTTGTATATCCTAAGCAAGCAGGTTAAGGTAACTGGATTATAGAAAACATAAAGGAAAAAAATGCTTAATATCCTGAAAGATTGACTAAAGCCAGATTGTGAAGGGCAGATTGTGAAGGGCTTTAAGTGACAAACAGAAGAATTTTATACTAAGGCCACTAGGAAGCCACTGGCATTTTTTTTTTTTTGGACAGAGGAGTGATATGCTCATATTCCCGCTTTATGAATATAAATTTTGCAGCAGTGGGGATGATGAATTAACAACCAAGAGAAAAGACACTAGTGACAGGGAAATACTATAATAGGATAGGTAAGAAGTGATGAGGTCCTGAGCTTGGGCAGTGCCTGTGTGAGTGGAGGGGAGATATATATGAGAAATTTTGTTGAGGTAGATGTGGTAGCTGATTAGATATAAGAAGTAAGGGATAACAAAGAGTGGAGGATGACAAGGTTGGAAACATGGATGATTAGAGGTATGATGGTGCTCTCAAAAGAAGTAGGGGGGCAGCTAGATGGCGCAGTGGATAGAGCACCGGCCCTGGATTCAGGAGTACCTGAGTTCAAATCCAGCCTCAGACACTTAACACTTACTAGCTGTGTGACCCTGGGCAAGTCACTTAACCCCAATTGCCCCTCAAAATCAAAAACAAAAACAAAACAACAAAAAAACCAAAACAAAACAAAAAAAAAGAAGTAGGGAAATTAAGAGCAGGGTTTTACTGGAGTGGGATAATGAGATCAGTTCTGGGCACATTGAATTTGAGATGTCTAGGGGACATCCAAGGAGATGTCCTATTGGTGATGTGGGACTAGAGCTTGGGAACAAGACTATGATTGATATATAGACTGATGATAGTTGTTGATAAATGTGACAACCAAAACAGAGCTCAGGACTAATTAATATGGAATCCCATTAGAAATATCCATATAGGTTGTGTTAAGGGTTAAAATTCTCGCTAGTCTGTCTAAAATATCTAAT